>NC_060270.1:132417443-132771843 GCF_021613505.1 Equus quagga | reverse complement strand
CCGCAGCAGAGCGCGCGAACTTAACCACTCGGCCACAGAGCCAGCCCCCAAAAGAATACATTCTTTATGATACCATTTGAAAAGAGCTCAAAAAACAAGCAAAACTAATCTATGGTGCTTGAAGGCAGCATAGTGGTTACTCATGAAAGGGATTAACGATCCCAAGGGGGCATGAGAAGAATTCTGAATCATTAGTCATATGTTTCTTGATCTGTGTGCTGGTTATATCGAATTCTTGCTACTGGAGTGATTCCTCTGGTTCAAGGTATTGTGTTTCAGTTAAACTGAAAATTAATTTCCTGGAATGAAACATATTACTACCTGCTGGCATCTTAGGTCAGAGAGAGCAAAAGCTTGAGAGAATGAGAAATATGACAGGTAAATTTTGCTCTGTGAGGGAGATTGTCAGTGTAAGAGCATTGAGTGGACAAGGGATTATTGGTCGAAAGAGCTGTCTGTTTTCCCAGGTCTACCTCATGTACATGCTACCTGGGACCATATCTTTTCCCTATTCTGTGGCCTCAAAACATCTACCACCATAGCATCCATACAGAAGGTATTCTGTCAGTGGTGCTTTAACAACAGAGTTACTAGACTATCATTTTAAAAGAGCACTTAGAATATCCGTAGGGCCCTGTACTCGTCAGGAAACTGTCATAAATCAGATAGGAATTCCTCAGTGGCTAACAATGTGGAACTGGAAAAACTAGTGGACAAGATCACTTACCTGCTTCCAGGATCATTGTAGCCATACTTTATTTCTCACTTGTTGACTTATATCAAGACAGCCTCATTAACTGAGTGGTAGGCACAGGGATTTTCTTTATTTGTCCTTATACAGGAATTTCATTATCTTTTGCATAACTATCTAGACTTTAATTTTAAGAGGATGTGTTTCTTTTCCATGGTAATACCTATTAATGTTTGATGTGGCTCTGCCTTTGAACCTGAAATAGTTGCTGACTTTTTTTTGAGGTGTAGTTTTCAACTCTTGCTTTGATACTCATAAGTTCGGTCATTTGCATTTTCTTAGGATTACAGTAAAACGAATACTTTCTCTCAATTCTTTGTTGACCATGAAGTTAAGGTAAATCTATGTTCCCTCAAATATTGTGGGAATTTTTTGTGCTTCACGTAGGCCAGTATCAGGTACCTTATGTTATCAACCTGCCAAAGGATTTCGCTGAACATATACATTGCCTACAACTTCAGACATTGAGCTTAAACATAATTATATTTCAGATCCTTTTCAAGGTTTGAGCCTTATGTCTTCAGCATGTCCTGTAACTGGCCTGGTTGTGACCTGGTATCTATGCTCCTCTTTCATCCTTTCCTTCTAACTGTACATTGCTAGAACATAAGGATATGTATACTCTGGAAGATAGAATTTGAGAAGTCCTTTGATTTAACTGATTTTTGAGTAACGTGTTGACATGTTACCCATTAGCAATATGTCATACAGCCAGCTATATCAGCAGGTAATACTGGTTGAGATTTTGATCTGGTTAGTATCTATGACTGGTTATTTACCCTTTGTCAGGATAAGCACTCATGTTAATATTTAAAGGATAGCAGCGTAGGTAGAACTGGATTATAATTAGGGAATGGAATAGAAAGACAGAAGAGGTATAGTTACCCTATTCCAGGTTGTTTTCTGATTGTAAAAATACTATGTGCTTAATTGTAGAAATTTTGGAAGCATCATAGAAATATACAAAGAAAATTGAAATCTCCTATATCCCCACCATTCAGAGATGGCCACTGTTTAAATTTTGGTCTATGTTCTTCCAGTCTTTTTTCCCATATGTATGCGCATAAGTGTGTGGGTGTGTGTTTGCGTGTCAGAGTAGATTTTAACTATCTCAAGGTCTTCAAAACAACAGTAACCACAAGACAGGAAATCATAAAAAAAGAAGGAATTAATTTAGATTCTTACTCAGGAGTAGGGCAGTCAGGCATCAATTTAATTTAAACTTCAGCGGTAAGGAATATTTTATTTGGAACTTGGCTAAAAGAGACAAATTGGGGCCATCTGGTTTTAATCTCCCCTCTGCCAGCTGAGCCGGGCAGCTCACCTTCTCCCCAACCTCCGCTTCCCGTGCTATTTGGCAGAGCTGTGCACACCCTGGCATGATCACCAAAACAAATTAATGCTTCTCAAGTCTGCTTGTAATTAATAACTCCCGACAGAACATGAGTCTTCTGTAGACTTGGAATCTTGCCTAATTTTCTCTAAGATAAGTAATTAGATGCTGAGGACCGATAAGACTCTTTCCTCTGAGCATCTGCCAAACAGCCTGCATCTGTAATACGGGTAAGATGATTAAAATCTGAAAATGGCTGGAGGTCTTCTCATGTGTCACAACACTGAAGATATTTATTGTACCCCGTCCCCCAAGCCCAACACTTCCCAAAACAAAAAAAGATTTAAAATGGATCAAAAAAGGCTATACCTAAAGTCATTTAGATGGCTTGGTTAACATCTGTTTTCTATTTTGTTCTTCATTCAACTCACCAATTTTCTATACAGTTGAATTAAATGTGAAGGATGGGTTTCTCACTAGCTGTGAATATTATCAAGTTGATGATTCCACTTTTCTCTGCACCTTGGTCTGTATACCGTTGGGTTCATGTTTACTAAACTCCTTTATAGGAATATATTGGGACACTCCCATCACAGGGCTTCTGTTTGGCAACTTATCTTCCTATTAGGAAATTGTAAGTCAGAGGTCTGTACTGTCTGAGTAGTAACCCTTTCCAAAGGTTCAAAGGGAATAATTTTCTTTTATCTACTTTTATTCCGTTTCCTTAAACAAGATTTCTCAAACTCGGCGCTATTGACATTTTGAACAGGATAATTCTTTGTTGTGGGGGGCTGTTCTGTGCATTGTAGGATGCTTAGTACCTTCGCCAGCCTCTATCCACTAGGCACCAGTAGCAACCAGTGCCCCTTCTAAGTACTGACAATCAAAAATGTCTCCAGACATTGCAGATATCCCCCAGAGGTTATAGTCACCCCTGTCAAGAACCTCTGGCCTACAGAATAGCATTCACATCTCGGTGGTGACCCTATGATAAAGTAGACCTTTATTTATTGCTGAGATGTAGCTGGGATGCCAAGCTAGTACTGTTCATTTATCTCTTCAACATAGTTCCTGTTAAATAATTCAGAAGGCACATGTAGAGAGCAGTTGATTGAACACATATTCTGATTTAACCAAGCTGGTGCCTCCTAGAAGCAGGTTTTGGTAGATGCTTATAGTTTTGAAAAGGTTGGGTCCTACTGTTTGTGAGTCATCAGCACTTTAAAGGTAAAAAAGAGAGGCATATGAGTAATTTCACATGTAGAGTTGTTCATCCCAGGGGCTCAGCACTGCATCTGAGAGTGCTGTGCTTGCTCAGAGCCCAAGCGCAGCTGGGGATAACCAGGGTTTATTTACAAGGCTCTCAGTAGGCAGGAACTTTCAAAAAATAACCTGGTGGCTTGCCAACAGAAGGAGGCTTGAATTTAATTGGCCCAAAGTAACTGTAATTATTTGAGGAGAGAGATTTTAATTGCAATAAAGGATGTTGTGAATTTGGAATGAGAGAGAAGTAGAATGCTGTGTTATTGGTGGTCAAGGGATGTCGTGGCCAAGATAAAGAGAGAGGCCACTGGATTCATTTAGAAGGAAAAGTAGTATATGTTAAAATAGAAAAAGTACCCCAAGAATCTTCTTTCTTTCTTAAAATAGCTATTAAAGTCAAATTCTTGTGGTAGGAATTTAGAAGAGCATCTGATTATCCTAAGACATATATAAAGCATGAAAACTTGAGGCATGTTTGACCTGAAAATATGCAAGCTAAATAAGCAATGAGAATGTTCCCTCAACAGCATAGAACTTAAATATTAGCACCTGGTTGTGTGGATGCTATGGGAGGTAAAACTAGGATTTCTTGCCATCATGCACATATTTAGAGGCCCCCAGTTACCCTCTGTAGGTGGTATCCTGTGAACTAGTAAAAGCTATGGAAAAATCTTTTGTGCGTAGCTTATTAGAAGATGAAAAACCTTTAATGATTGCATATATGAAAATTGGTCTATTTATAAAAGCACAATGTAAAAAATAATTTCATAATTTACAGGAAATCCATATACAATATTTATTCATATAGCTAAAAGTAAAGTTCAAGATTTAAATTCTTAAAGGAGTAGCAAATAATATTCCAACAAAGAAATTGTGGATGTGTAGATTTTTTTCTCTGCCTGAATCAGATATTTTTAGTTCCAGAGAGTATTTGTTATAGGCATTCAAAAAATCCCCTGAAGTCACTCTTAAATTCTTAACTCTTACCCTGTTACCCCAGCCTCAGGGACCCATCTGGAAAAGGTTGCGAGTCCTTCTCTCCTAAGTTCCTTATAAAGCGTGAGTATCTCTGTCATGACAAGAAACATCGTGGGACCTGTCCTATAAGATGAGAAATCCTTTCTTCATTAATTTATAGTGGTTGTTAGTAAAACGAACAAACCATTTAATTAAGTGATCGCTCTGAGCCCAATCTGTATATTTTCCAAGAAGAGTTAAGCCTAAATTTTAAAATCCAAGCAGACCATTAGATGCCATATTATTTTGTGTCCACTCACGTTTGTAGAGGAGTGCACTTTGATTATCATCTTAAAAATAGCAATTCTAGTTCCTTTATTTACCAACTGGAGATAAATGTGTAAATAAAACTTTCATAGTCTTCTAGAGACAGTTACTCAGAGATAGCTATAAGTACTTTTTTTTAAAAGAAAGGCTAACTTTTTATTCATTCCTTTCTTACAAGTTGAAATTCATTTTTATTAAACTAGTGGAAAAGACCAGGGTTTTTTTGGTTTGAGTTTAAACATGAATGAATTCATATTTTACTTCACTTATTAAGAATGAGCACAGTAAGGAGTTTAAAAGTGGTAAAAGTATAAGATTCGTTTTAGAAAATGTGCTTGCTACTAGACAAAGAACTGAACAGCATGTACACTGCTCCAGCTGGGCATGGAAGAACAGCTGGAAATGCCCATGGAGCTATTTTTAATGAAGGAGAAACAAGTTTCCTGTTCTCTTTGAGGGTTCAGCAACCAGCTCCTTGGAGAATAACTGCTTTGATGAGCCTTGAAAATATCCAATCAGAGACAGGAGTGAAGAGTGTTGGAAATGATGAACTAAGACTTAGCAAAGCATATCTGCAGGCACCATACCTCAAGCTGCCCCAAAAGTTGATCTACGTTACTAAAAAGATTTTGCCAGTTACAAATCAAAACCCTTGATATTCTGCTTCTTGCAATTTATCATCAGGAAATCATCATGAATATTCATAAAGATTCAAACACACAAATGTTCAGAAGGGGACAGCCTGAAAGTTCAAAAATAGGGGGGAAAGTTAAATTGTTGAGACATTATTGCACTGACTTATTGGAATGCCGTGTGGCCACTAAAATGACATTGCAAAAGAATATTTAATATATGCAAAAATATTCACTACACTTTATACACAAGAATAAAAGTTTTAAAATAATACATACATCATGATTTATGTGCGTTTATGGGCTGTCACATGACCAGGAAAGCACATACTAAAATATTAACTGATTGTCTCTGATTGTCGCCATTATTAACTAGGGACCACATTATTCTGGTGGCTGTATTTTAAAGATTAGTTTACAGTTCTTTCATTTTTTAAATTCACGCATTAAAACAAATTTATTGAATACCTTCTCTGGGCCAGATAGTGTTCTAGAGTCAGGCACCATGTTAAATAATGCATGCCTTCCTGAGTATATCTTATTTAAAAATTATATTTTAACAAAAGTCAATGGGAAAAAAAAGTTGTCAAAAATTAAAAGTTCATTTTAAAGGAAAATTAAGCTTCTCAGAGTGACCAGTGGTGTTTAGAAGAGTAAGCTTGCAGGCCTGTCTTTGGACAGAGAAGCAATAAGAGCCCCTTAACTTCCAGCTCTTTCCCCTTTCTTCCTTCTGACGATGGTTTTAGGCCTCCCGCTGGGGAAAATGAACACAAGGGTGGAAATAAACACAGTGCTAGAGGTGGGATTATCTCAGAGTTACGGAGGAGGAGGTTAAGTCTCTGTTCTTAATGGTTGGGTCTTTTATTAAAAATAAAACGCCTTCAGAGTAGCTTAGGTTGTGGCAACCTGACCTCATTATTGTAGCAGAGAAAGCACAACAGGACAACTTCTTTACTGCAGTCAAGGAAGGAAAGTACAATGCAGACAGAATTATCAGCATGTAGAAAGGATGAAAAGAAGAGTTCCTGTCTATTCAGCAGAGTAAAGAGAAGATGGCTGTGAAAGCAATGCAGGACAGGCGTACAGCGCCCCACTGCCAAAGTTCTCTGCCTTCCTATCGCCTAAGAGGAAGAGCAGAGAAGAAAAAGGAAAAGAAAAAAAATCCAAGTTAACAGTTCAAGCTGTGTGACTATTTGTGGAATTATCAGAACCTTTGATAATTCTTTTGGCATTTCAATAAGATGCACCATTAATATTTAATTTTAATAATTTTGAGTTAGTCTTTCCCATCCAGTGCTCTCCCTGAGCATGAACTCGGAAACTTTTTTAAAAGCTGTTTCAGCAAATAAATGCTGAAATTAAGCTATATTTAAAATGTTTTGCTTGGGCATAAAACTTCCTTTTTATACCTCTTTTATGGCATAGCTAGGAATGTGTATGAACTATTTACAAGTTGATGGCTTACTTTAATATTTTAGGACCAGGTGAAATCTCAGTCTGTGCTTTGGTATGTTTGGGCATTTATCAGGATCGTGTCACTTTTCAGGCATATACTTAAAAATTGATCATCATAAATAAATGCAAAGCATCCCATTGAGAACAGCATTCATTATGGGGCAGACTTGAAAACTGGAATAGGCAACTGGAAGCCGCAGGAGTTAGTTTGCAGTTCAGCACTGACTGCGTTTATCACCTGTTCAGGCAACTTCAGAATAATTGGGTATTTAAGAAAATTCTGAAAAAACGCCTTTCTGTTGTGATGACATACAGAGAAATCTCCCAACATTTTTATGCATTTATGTGCATTGCCATTTTTATTAGTTAGTAAGTAAAATTCCAAGGCATATACTGAGTAAACAAAAAGAAATCCTGCAAGTTGTGACTTTAAGATATTTTTTCTTGATTTTAATCTTTGATCACTGATCCTCTAATTTAAAAAAAAAAATCAAAAACTGAAAGCACACTTCTATTACAGTTACTTTTATTTTTGGCACTAGATTTTGTAAATGTCATTCTTCTCTAACTTTCAGCAATCTAATTTATGAACGTGGTACTTAGAAGTGAAATTAGTGCTTTGTTTCCTCGACGCTAGATTAAAGAATCCATGATGCAGTGTGGATCCTCAAAGTGAGAAAACAGGGTCCAGATCTGACAACTGTGCAACTGTATAGCAAACAAAGCTAGTTTAGTCTCAACCATGTTGAGCCAATGGCATCAGTGCCTATTTTTTAAATGGAACTCTGAATTTTTATCAGCTGCTTTTCTGTTGCACACTGACATGTTCAAAGTTCTAAATTTTTAAAAATTAAAACAGAACTGCATTTAAGTTAGATTTTTCCATAGTTCTGTAGAGAGTGCATATAAAGTATTTTTTTTAATATGACTTTTTTTGAATAAAGCCTTGTTAAAACCAGGGCAGTCATTCGGATAGATAATTGGGAACCATCAGGAAACAACGTTGCAAGAGTATAGATTTCTGTTAAGCTGCTCTTCTGAGTAACATGGAGTTACACAACATTGTAAGGTTTTCTTTCATTGATAGGGATGAGGTAGTGGGGTCAGTCCACCAGTGATACAAAAACTTAATTTTAGTGACTAGTTTCGCCTGCCCTCTTAAACCCTTCCTTGAGGGTATCAGCAGGCCGTGAGACTGGGCACTGAGAATTGTGAGCACCTTCGTGATATACTTTATTACATTAAGTACCCCCGCCTCTTGCACCGTCTGTTCAAAGAGCTAATTAACAGCTAGAAAGAAAAGACAAACAACAGATGGGGAAGGAGGCATAGATACTCCCAAACTGGTGAGAGAACCTCTGAATACCATGAGTGAAATGGCCCTAGTTGCATCCCGGTGGCCCAAATTCACAAACTGTAGTGTGTTTTATATGACGGACACTGTTTGCTGAAGATGCTTCATTCTTGTTTTCAGCTGAACATGACTAACTTTTAGAATTGCTGTGTTTGTGAAACTAAAAGGGAGATAAAATGGTTTAGGACCTGACTTTACAACTAATTAAATTCCTGAGTTATCCGTGGGCTCTCAGGGGTTGTGATGGCAAATTATATTTTGTGTTGTGGCAGGTAGGAATCAGGGGGCACGTGCTCCCCAAGAGACTAGTAGTTATTTACTTACATGCCTTGGAGGCTGGAAAGGATTTTGCTTTTGTTTTTGTTTGTTTGTTTGTCTTTGAGGAAGATTAGTCCTGAGCTAACATCTGTGCCCATCTTCCTCTACTTTATATGTGCAACATCTGCCACAGCATGGCTTGATAAGCAGTGTGTAGGTCCGCACCCAGGATGCGAACTGGCAAACCCCAGGCCACCAAAGCAGAGCGTGCAAACTTGACCACTATGCCACCGGGCCAGCCCCTTTGCCTTTATTTTTTGATAGTGGAGGGGGAAGGTGTGGAATGGGAGAATGAAATTGGAAGGAATAGGAATTAAGTCCTGCAGAGAGTGTCCTTTTCTCTCAAGAATTCTGGCTGCTCTGGAGGGAAAGGCTAGATATTTCCTGTTCACAAAAGACTAGGGACAAGAAAACAGGAGTCAGGCTAGGGCGGGTGGATGGCCTACCACCTCGTAGAAATTGAACCCAGGAGGCCTGGATTTACCAAAATGCTGGCCTGTGAGCTGGCTCCCAGTAACCTCTCCCATTAAGGAGAGGCATAGTTATCAGGGCTAGAGTGTGCAGCGAAGGTGGGTCCACAGTGGAAAGACCAATAGGAGGAACTATTTGTTAAACTGACTCAAAAAAAATCAGGCTTTGAAGTATCATAGTTTCATTACATTAAAGAGAATAGAACTCTATGATTTTTGTATTTGTTTTATCTTTTATAAATCTAAAACCTCATTTCTCTTGTATTTTCATAATTCTGTACCAATAAGATAATTATGGCATAACAATCATCTTACATAAATGAAAACATGATTTAATGAAACGAGATTTTACGAGCTTTGAGAGAAACAATTCTTTGAGTTGTCTTATTTAGCTTAAATTAAATTAGTGTGTTCTTGCTTTCAGTAGTAAATGATCTATGCTTTATGGTGTATTTCATTTTCTTCTGTAGTGAGGTTTATTTCTGAAGAGCGGTGAGATGGAGGAGGAGAGAGGGGTGTGCTCCTTAGGCTGTAGGTGATCTGAGATTTAAGTCCTGTAGGCGTCTGGCTGGGGTCAGGGTCCCTGCAGTTCTGCTATGGAATCTAAATAGGGAAGGAGGCCAGACAGAACAGATGGTGCACTGTGAGTTCCCCCTGAAGTGTGCTGAGTGAATGTGGCCCTTGGAGGCAGACCTCCTCTCTTAGAGTGGGGGAGAGAAAAAGGGCAGTGTTGGTATCTGGCAACTCCTGTTGGTTCCTGGGAGAAAAATAAGCAAGTACAGGCCGGAGGGCTTCAGCTCACATGAAAGGTTCTTGGCTATTACCATGATCCTCTGGATAAAGTAGACCCTTGAAGAGGGGAGGGGAGCCCGGGATTCTTGAGTGTCAGAGCCTGGGAAGAGTTCATTGGAAATCCAGTGGGATTGGTTTTCTGATCTTGGGACAGGATAGTCTGTCTGCCTTAACTCTACACAAGTTCCTTTGGAAGGAGAGGAAGGTACCTTGGGAATTCTGTCAATGTTCCCTTGAAAAGAGTCAACTGTGGACGAACATTGAAGGGAGGAGACTCTTACAGGCATTTCCAAAGGCCTTTTGAGGGCTTGCGTTTGGATTGGAGCTGATGGGTAGTGTCAAAGTATAGTTATAAAAAAATTTAAAACAAGATTCTTATACATGTGTTAAAGTTTTTCTGATCTCTTTAGGTAATGATGGAACAGGTAAGATGCTAAAGCTTCTTCAAGGAGCATTTGAGGAGCAGGGCATTTATAGGCACTTTAATAACATAATGTTAGAATAAGATTGCTAGGTTAGATACAAAATTGGTTAATGTCCTAAAGGACAAAAACTATAACCTCTGGAGGTATCTTTTCTCCTACACAGAAATAATTTGTCTCTCTGCTGGAAACAAATCTACAAGTAAAGATGTAACTTCATAGAGACTGAGCCCTTAATTAACATTATACTGAAAAATCAGTGCTTGGGTGGGCCTGTTAAAACAATTCTTTGGTATGATTTTGAAAGGACGTGGAATTATCCTGTTTGCCTTATTTATAAGATTTGGATCATTTTTCTTAACAGTAGGGAATCTGTTGAGTACCTCTTGATGTTTACCCCTCTTACTCTTTTTCCTAAACCCATGCACGATAACGGTTGATTAACACAGACCTTTTGCTTTCGTCTTCCTCTCCTCTGCCCCTTCACACACCCCACCGTCGCCACCACGCACACATGTAGTGCAGGGATCCAAAGAGAAAAAGAGAGTGAAAAAGAATCAAGTGACTCTTCCACTGGTAGAATACACCAATATGTTGAGCTCACTGCTGATATAGAAGGGTGAACTTGACCTTTGAGTTACTCTGCAAAATTCAGGAGGCAAGTAGGTGTGGTCTAGGCTAATTCCTTTACTGTGAATATCAAGGGACTAGCCAGTGTTTTGTTGTACAGAAATTTCCTTGCAACGATTATTGCCAGATCCAAGAAGACTTACAGTACTCATACTCACATCCCTAGCAGATATGGTAAGGGGATACAAGGCATACTTTGCTGGCATCAGCACCCAAGGTGTATGCTTCGTATCTGAGGTTGGTGCTTCTGGAATGTGCTGGTGGCGGCAGCCTGTTTGTGTTCTCTCAGAGATTTTCTCAGAGGCCCTTTTCAGCTCTCTCTCTTTTCTATCCGAGACATGAACATTCCTTCCCTCTTTTGGCTCACCACTCACACAAAAGAATGAAACCAAATTCAGATCTCAGAAACTATGGCACCAAAGAGAATAATTTCTTTATTAAGATGAATTTCCAATTCTGTTTAACTCAGATATAGTAATTTTATATTTTTATTCTGCTTGTGAAAAATCGAATTTAAGAATTCTGAGCATTAGTTAAACCATTTAAACCCAAAGCTGCTGTGGAACCTCCAAAATACTAAGGGAACACTGCTGATTTTCTCCGCCTTTGGGACGGCTTCTACAGTGATTCTCGGCCGCTCCTTCGCTTGGTTAAAATCCTTGTCCCTCAAGAATCAGATGTGGCTTCTTCCAGCCTTGGATCAGCCCTTGTGTTTTCCAGAACCAGGATGCCTTATCCCTAAAGATGATGACTTATTTCTTATAAGTTAATCTTAATACTCTTCCTTCTCTGGAACGCCTGTGGCAAGACGAGAAGAACCATACTGTTTTGTTATTTCAAAAACATATTATCTGACTTTTTCTGAACTGATTTAGGTATTTGCATACTATCATACTTTACTAGTATCTACCTTCTTCATAGTACCGGTCCACCAATCTTTCAAAATTTAATTTGATATTAGTCTTCTTTACCTTCTTATGATGGAAGAACAAAGGGTCGCCTCATGATGAGTTATACCACCACCTGGCAATAGTAAACTGACATTGCAGTTTAGAAAGACACATTTATCCAAGGGCATTTTTCAGTTATAAGACCCTGGTCTGTGAAAGCTCAGGTTTGTCTGTTTATTTGTTTGTTTTGCTGGTTGGTTGGTTGGTTGGTTTTCTAAATGTAGCAAGGAACATGTTATTCAAATTGTTTTTATAAAGGGAAAATCCATCCAAAATATAAGATACCAGCAATGTTTTTGGTAGTTCTGCAAACAGGCCAGCAAATGTGTTATCACTCTGTAGTTGATTCCATTAATGCTCTCTCGTTCATTTATCAGATCTAAGTTAAACTCAGTGAACATTTATTGAATGCCTACTACATGGTATAGGGAATTTGCAGTTTAATGGACATGAAGGAATGTACTCAACCAATAATAATACTATCCAGACTGGTATTATTGCTTTAATAAAGATATAGTAGTCATGGTCATGAAAACATTGACTCCTTAAATTTTGACTGGATACAATGCAGAATATAGCTAAAGAGACCTTGGGAATCATCTGGCTTCAACATCTCACTTTTAAATAGAAATTGATCTTATTCTTTATTATATTTGTTATTTATTATATTTTATTTGTTATTTATTATGTTTATATTATTTATTATGTTTGTTGTAAAAGCTTAGAATATGGAGAAAAATGGAAACAAGAAATCAAACACCCAAAATCCCACTACCCAAAACAATCATTATTAACCTTTTGGTATATTTCCTTCCAGTCTCTTTCTCACATATTTTATTTTTTACAATATGAGATAATATTAAATAATGCAATTTTGTACATTGATTTTTTTCCCCATAAAACATTATGACAATCCTTTCTCAGTGCTATTAAAAACTCTTGGTAAACATTTTTTAATCTAAATAATGCTCAGTTATCGGATCACCCATGACTTAGCCATTCTTCTACTATTTAGATTCTTTACTCTGTTTCACTATTGAATGGCTTTGTGCTTAAAACTTTCTCAGGAGAGGGTCTCTGAAGTAGGTTTACGGGTCAAAGTATATAAACATTAAGGCTCTTACAAGATGGTTTTGAACACCATGCCTTTCACATCTTGCGTTTGGCTTTATCTTCACAGCAGGTTTCATTAGCCTTCCTTACACATACTACAGGGTCTTCTGCCTTTTAATTGGCAAGGAAATCACCAGGAACTGAATACATACTGGAGGGAGGAGATAAGCGGAGTAATCGAAATCAGCTCCCAGGAAGAAACGGAAGCTTAGTCTAGCTGGGCTTCTAGTAGCACCCTCCTTAATTTGTGTTATCTCCTTTTAAAGTTGCCTAGACCTTGACTTACACAAGTGTAGAAACTTAATGCTTCCTTACTTATGGAATTGGGGGGGGGGGGCATAAATTAGGTTAGATTCATATGTTTCTAGAAACCACTGAGTTTCTGGTAATTGTTAATAACAATTTCAAGCAACACAGCTTTTTCTAATAGCTGTGAAGGGGCGTGAGCAGAATCATGAGAAACAGATAGTCCCTGCTGTTGCTAATGTGCCATCATGAGGAAGCTAGTTTATTTTGGGCTAGGCCCAAAGGCCTGCGGTCCACTGGGGTCCACTGAGGTCCATTGTGGCCTGGACCATCGTATCAGTTCTGAGACTGCGAGACCTGCGTGATCCTCACTCTCTAACCTGGGCCCCTGGAATCCTCTGAATCAACAGTATTGAGCCAGGCTGGGTGGTCTGAAACCTCTGCAGGCCCAGCGCCCCCTTCTGGACTCAGCCAGAGCCGGGTCGCAGCACAGTTGACTCAGGAGTGGCCATGACGTTGCCATTCTCAAGAACAGGCTAGTGGAATGTGAAACCATTTCTGACAGAGGTGCCAGCTTTCCAGGGGCCTTGGCCTGCTTCCGCCCCTTCACAGACTCGAAGACTCATAAATGTGCTCTCAGTCCTCACTGCTAAAAGATAAATAAATTCATTTTTAAGCCTTCCCTCAGAGCACCTCCTTTACTTGGTCCCTGCAGATATTTTCTGATGGGTTTTCTAGCTCCTCCTCTCCCTCCTAACTTGTGGAAACTAGCTGTGTCGTCAGAGTCTAACCAGAACCAAGAAGAGAGGGGGTTACCTCAGAGACCCACTGGCTGAACTTTTCTGTTTTTACAGCCTGAGCCATACTGGCTTTCTGCTTTCTTAAATAGCACATTTAAAGACTGGTTTACGTCAGCTCGAGGTCTCTTAGGATCCCTGAATTTTTTCCTGCCATGTTTTCAAATAGCCAGTCATAATCTATACTATTTATAAAGTTTGGGTTTCCAGCTCAAGTGTAATATTTATGAGTTTCCTCACAATTTTGGATGATAAGATTACTGTTTTGTTAACCCAGTGGCCAGTTGGCTTACCACTGAGTTCATATTTATTCTTGGTGTTGTTATCACAGATTCACTTTGTAGAGAAAGAGGCTTAAACTTAGCCTCCTTATTATTTTGTTTCTTTTAAATCCAAGACATTGCAATGCTCTTTGTGTGAGCCCCCCAGTGCTATGGAAATGCACTCCAGGTTCAGAAAATGTCCTATGAATTGCTGTAATCTCAAATACAGTAATTTTCTCAGGCCCAGAAAGATTATAGAGCATCTCAGTCACCCCCAAGTTGAACAAGAGTGTTCATGTTTTGCAAATAAGATGGTTGAAAAGTCTGCTTGCTCCCTCCTATTTTCTTTCTCTGTGTTCCTACTGCCGACACCCATTGTCAATGGGGGTTGGAAGTAGCTTTAATCCCAAACCTTCTATTTTTTTCACCCAAAGAGAGTCTTGGCAAATACGATGTGGTAGGAGGAGACCGTGGGGGAAGAAGTGGGGTCATGCAGTGCTAGACTCTATATACAACTTCATAAATGATTGATCAACTGAGGAAAGAAGCAATTCTGGGATTTTGGCAATGACAAGAAATAATATTGAGTAGTCCAGATAAAGGTTTTGTATAAAGCAGCCATTTCAATAGCTTGTTTAGGCAGACGACCAAGTCAATCCTTGGAATGAGTGCCAATTTTTTATTGTGCCAGTAGAAGCCTATGGCAGCATACTGGCTGTGGACATTGGATTTATGAGTGTAATTCAATGTGAAAACTAGCATGTGAATGCATGGATGGTGTAAATGTTGATGATAAGCATGAGGATATACTAATTGGAAGCAGTCTTAAAAGAGAGGAGGTTATAACTGGTTTGCTTTACATTATACATATCAAACTGTATCCTTTGATTTATAAGTTTTTACAAGCTTTATGTGCAGAACTCATTGCTTTCATCATGCCGCTTCTTTGGCATGTATTCTTAGCTATAACTGTGTTTCAAAAGAGCCATTCCATTTCTGATTTTTACAAGGTAGATTGAGGTTGATCTCTGTAGAGCCATGTTATTTTCCAGTAATATTGCAGACCACAGGCTGAATCATGAGTTTGTACAACGAGTCATGGTATACGCTCTCGGTGTCTCTCTGGCCCCCATTCCCCCCCGACCCCGAGACATTTATGCAGAATTGCCTATCTGAGCGGTGCTGCATATCTGCCTCATCCCTTGGACTTGATATGTTTAGGACCAAGTTTTAAATTGGAAAGGAAAGTTAAGTCTAAATGTAAGTGCCGGTTTTGAATGACTTGCAAATTGCTTTGCCCCCCACTTTTTCACATTGTCTTCTTAACTAACAAAGAAGCATCACTACAGGGTGAGGAATACTTAGAGGAGTAGAATCCAGTTAACGTCTCCTGTGAGTGCTGTGGAGGGAAGATGAGTGCTTCCCCCTCCTTAGGAAACGAGGAGCAAATTCTCAAAGGTTAAAGGAAGCCATTGAAGTTACAGACATAAAAAGACCCACATACTTTTAAAAAAACAAAAACAAAAAACAACTCTCCGTGTTTCCTACCCTCATCTCTACTGCTTTTTGTGAAATATCAGGGAAAAGTTTCAGCTTATCAGTCGATTGAAAGGCATTGCTGCGTGGGGTAAATAACATGGGTTTTGAGTTAGACCTGGATTCAATTCCCTGATCTGTCCTTTATGGGCTGTGTGAACCCGAGCAAGTCACTTAATGGTTTACTGGAGGACTGATCAAGGTGATCCATGTAAGGCCTTATGTACAGTGCTTGGCTCATAGTAAGTGCTTAATAACTTTGGCTGTCAGTGAGAATCTTCATCGTCATCATTTATCACTACCACCACCTCATTACCTATCATGGCAATCATTGCCACCGCCGCCACCACCATCATCTCCCTCTCCTGGCTTTCCTCCTACCTCTCTGTCCACACCTCAGCCCCCTGTGCAGACTCTCTTCCTCTTCCAAACCCTTAAATGCTGGGGTTCCTGAGGCTTATGTCCTATGCCATTTTCCCTTTTCTCATCACACACTCTCCCTGGGCAGTCTTATCCACAGTGGGGGCTTCGTGTAGCAGACATTGCTGATGATTCGCAAAGCCATTACTCTAGCCCAGATCTCTCTCCTAAGCTTCAAACATTATATTCATCTGTCCGCTGGTCATCTCCCCTTGTATGTCCCAGCAGCACTTCAACCCAAAACTCAACACATCTTTCCCTCCCCTGATCTTGCTTCTTTTCTTTGTTTCTTATCTTAAAGAAGTCATCACCATTCACCCTGTTACCAAAACTAGAACACTGGGTGTCATCTCCGACTCTACCCTTTTCCCTTCCTCCACTGTTCAACCAATGAATTGTGTCCGTTACACCTTAGATTTCATGTGGATAGAGACCATAGTAGAGCTGCAATCTCCCTGCCTAGCACAGGGCTCAATAAATAATTATTGAATGAATGAAGTAATAAAGATGTGAATGAAATTCTTGAATACACCCACTTCCTTCCATCTCCATTGCCTCTTCTCCAGTTCAGGCCACCATCAGTCCTTACCAACTTAATAATTCACAATTTTGAAATCCTATAGTTGAAATATGCTCATTGATCTCCCTCACTGATATCTTCTAGGGTTGCAATCCCCACCCTCAGCACCACTGTGGTTCATTTTCCATACCGGAACCAGAGTGATTTTTATAAAACCCAAGAATTTGATCATGATCATGCCTCGTCCCTGGTTAAAGCACTTCAGTGACTGAATAATTATCCTCATTTGATGGTCCTGGTGTACATCTGTTGTCCCAGCACAATTGTCACCCTCAAAAATGTCCTAATTGGACATTTCCAGCCTCATTGCTCCTCATTCCTTCCTCACCCCTACATGCTGCTCTAATATTATTGAACTTAAAGTTTCTCAAATTTATTGTACTCACTGCTCTCACACGCTCTTCCTTCTACCTGGAAATTCCCTTCTCTCTTTTTCTGGCCAACCCCTACCATCCAGGTCTCAGGCTAGACCTTCTGTTACAGAGGAGTCTTCTCTGACCCCAAGTTGATGAAAGGTAGGTTTTTGTGTTCCCACAGCATCTTGCACGTCTCCATCCCAGCTCTTACCTCACTGTTTTCATTGCCTGTTAACTTCTGTGGGTTCCCCACTAGCCTGTAAGCTCTCTCAGGTCAGTGACTGCCTCTGCTTGCTGCACAGTTGAGTACTGGTGCTAACCCAGGGTCCTGCGCAGAGATGACACTCAGCAAATGTTTGGACAATGATTGAAGTAAAACATTTCATGATATTAGAATGATCGAAGTACATGTGTGGAAAAATCTTACTACACAATAAATCTTCTGGCAACATTCCCAGTTTGTGGCTATAAACAATATATTGTCTTCTTGCCTCTGTCCATCGTGTTTGTGATCATGGTGGAAATGATTCTCTGTTCCTTTGATGAAAAGTTCATTCTAGGACAGGGTTTGGAGTTGGTACACACTGTCAATTCCAGGAAGTCTTGCAGGTGATAATGTTGCAAAACAAAGCAAAGAACAGATGTTTTCTAGCCTTTTCAAGCACTTTAGGCTCCTTTTATTTCAGCTATGTAAGGCAGATTGGTTTTAAAGTTATTTGCTTTGAAGTTAAAATTAAATTTACTGTCATCATTCTAGCACATCCTAGTTTGTTTAAGTTCTAAGTTCTATTCTCACACTAACAAAAACAAACATAAAATGTCTCATACATCCAATATAATTATTTATATTGCATTATTTGCAAACTTGAAGTTGTGTGGTATTAGATAGTAAATTTTACTTTGTTATTTCGTCTGCCAACGAATCTGAATATTATAGTATTTTGTTCCACGTGCATTGACTAGAAAGGAATTCTGGACCTTTCTAGGGGTCTGTCGACACCATTCTATTAAGTGAAAAGGAAGGTTGATAGCTTTTTTCCAAAGAGAAATAGCTTAGTGTTTTTGTAATTACACAAACAATATACATTCACTGCAAAAAAAAAAATCAGGAAAGATAAAGAAGAAAATAAAAATTATCTATAATCCCACTTTTAGGTTACTGTGTTAAACATTTTAGGGTATGTATTTCTAGGCTTTTTTTATGCATATATTGTCATGTCAATACAGATTTTTTTTTTTTGCAATGAAAATGGTATCATTACACACATATGGCTTTAAAATGTATTTTCCACTTGACAAGTTTGGGACCTTCAGGGAGAAAAATGGACAAAGTAGATTTTTAGGGAGTTTTGCTTTCTGGGGTATTGAGTAGCGTAATTTCCCCTTCGCCACCCCCATTAAGAAAACTTCTATCATAATCTGTATTACTCTGAATCAGAGTTCATTTGAGGGAAGCAGAAACCATGCTAGCCATTTTAAGGAGAAAAAGATTTGATTTTTAAAAATAGACAGTTACAAGATTGTTGGAGGTCTCGAAGAGGGGACTGGAGCTGGACCTCCAGAAATAAGGCTGAACTGATGAGCCGGACTGCCAGGGCAGCTGCCCCTTCCCCCATCATGAAGACAGAGAATCAGAAAGCACCTCCAAATGGCTGCTCCGTAGACACCTCACCCTGGTTAACATGCAGGGACAGACTTGTCACTGCCACTATTGTTGGCCCTAGAATCATGCAGCATCTGCTTGACCCACAGTGCCAAAAAATGGACGTCTTGCTTCCCTACCTCACTAAGCTAGTAGGCTATACGCAGGAAACTAAAAGACAGACAAACAAAGTCTCCACTACTGTTCTCGCTATCGGAAATCACAGAGATCTCCTCAGCCTCACTTCTGTCTTCAAAATTTCAAGTTAGTGCATCTACTTAGCAGAACCTAAATCACATCTGGAATCCTAGCTCAAGGGAGTATAGGAAATGCAATTTTTAGCTGTCCAGCCTCTGCAGTATAGGGTAGCCCAAACCCATCAGTCAGGAGGCTGGAGTAGACATTGAATGCCGCCATATTCACCACACATCAAGGCTTTGGGTATTGGATTTTCATTCCTTTTCGATACATCACTGTACAAGGAAGAACTTAAAGGATCACTTCTCTGAAGGGGTGATATATACCACTACAATTTATTTAACCCATCCCAATAGCTAGTTATTTACTCTTTTTCTATTTTATAGGCAGTGTATTGATTAGTGCTCTTATCAGAGTCACTGGGAGCCTCCATGTTGCTAAACCCAGTGGTCAATTGTCAGGCCTCATTTTACTTGACCTATCAGGGCATTTGATATGGCTACCTGTTCTTTCATTGAAACTCTTTCTTCACTTGTTTTCCAAAACCTCATGCTCTCCTTAATTTCCTTCTCGCTCACCTGCTCAGTCTAACTTTCCTTGCTGGTTCCTCCTCATCGCTCCAACTCTCAATGTTGGGTGCCCCAGGATTCAGTCCTGGGAAACAGTTTCCTCTCTGTTTACTTCCTTGCTCATCTCATTTAACCTTTTGGCTTTAAATACCCTGAACTCCACACCCATGTAGCCAACAGCTGCCTGGTTAACATGCACTTTTGGATGCTTTATAAACATCTAAAACTTAACATTTCCAAAACTGAACTTCTGCTCTGCCCCACTGCGTATAATCCACTCACAGTCGTCTCCATTTCAAGTCATGGAACGTCCATCCTTCCGTTTGCTTAGGACAAAAACCTGGGAATCATTCTTTGTTTCTCTCTCTCTCTTACATTGATGTTCAATCCATCAGCAAATTCTGTTGATTCTACCTCCAAAAATATCCACAATCCAACTACTTCTCTCCATCCCCACTGCTCCCTGCTGGTCCACACCACTGTACTTTCTCTCTTAGACTAAAGCCCCAGCTCCTCAATGGTCTCTGTGCCCTCCCTAGAGTCCTGAAAGTTAAAACATGTCACCCCTCTTCTCAAAACACTCCAGTGAAATTCCACCTCACTCAAGATAAAAGTAAAATCCTTACAACAACCCACAAGACTCTGTATGACACCACCACCCGTACTGCCACTATCTCTCTGATTTCCTTTCCTGTCATTCTTGTCCTTACTCACTTTGCTCCAGTCTCCTTCATATTCTTAAGCACACCTATTCCTAAGGGACTTGGCAATTGCTGTCCCCTCTGCTTGGCATGCTTTTCCCCCGGATATACACAAAGCTCTCTCATTGCCCTCAAGACTTTGCTCAGCCATCACCTACTCAGTAAGACCTGCCCTGATCACCTTATTTAAAATTGCAAACTGCCCTCCCCTCCAGCCCTCCAAACCCTCCTTCTCTGTTTCATTTTTCTCTGTAACACCTACCACTTTCTAATTAACTATAAAACTTCTTTCTTTTATTGTCTGCCCCACCCTTCCATGGGAAAATGTGTTTTTTAATATATTGTTTATTATTGAATTCTCAGTGCATGGAACAGTGTCTGGGCACATTGGTTATCATTCATCAAATATTCATTGAATGAATAAATCTCTTTATGTGTATGTTGTTATGCACTTGGCTAATTATTTATTGGGAATTAATTCCTAGGGTCAAAGCTAGGCACAGATCACTCAGAAAGGTTTTAACAATTTGTTCTTTCACCAGGAGTCCATGAGAATGTCTTTTTCCTCATAGCGTCCCAGCATCCCGTCCTGATCACACTGTCCTGTCTGTCCTTGAACTCACCATGTTCGTCCCCACTTGCATTTTCACTGACTGCTCCCTTCTCCCAGACTCTCCTGTCATACCTTTACTGGTTTAATCCTTCTTCTTATTCACATCTCCCTTTCACTGTCACTTCCTTGGAGAGGCCTTCCCTGACCATCAGCTAAAGTAACTTCCCAGTCACTCCATATCACATCACCCCATTTTATTTTCATCTTAGCATGTGTCACTCCCAGGTATTTTCTTATGTGGATGCGTATCAGTGTGTCTATGCTTTCTCTCTCTAGAATGTAAGCTCTGTGAGAACGGGAGCTTGATGTGTCTTTTTCAACACTATCTCCAGTAAATGTGTGTTTCCTAATGGAATAAACCCTGGGTACTGTAATTTTTTTCATTATTACCATCTGCCAGGTAAAAAGTAGATTTAACATGAATTATTTTTCTGGATTGGTGGGGCTGAGCATTTTTTCAAGTATGAAAGCCTTTTTTTTTTATTGTTTCATAATAGTTTACAACATTGTGAAATTTCAGTTTTACATTATTACTTGTCTGTCACCACGTAAGTGCTCCCCTTCACCCCCTGTGCCCACCCCCAGCCCCCTTCCCCCGGTACCCACTGAACTGTTCTCTTTGTGTGTTTGTTTCTCTTCCACACATGAGTGAAATCATATGGTGTTTGTCTTTCTCTGGCGGTGAAAGCATTTTTTAAATAGCAAATGCTGAGATGATCTAGAAGTTGAAATATTCAGTTAACGTATTTGTTTTAGATATGCTCTATCAGATTTCTTATATTGCTGATAAGTTTCATAATTTCTTAAGTTTCTGAAGCATCCTTTCTCATTTATGCCAACATTAGTATCCATCAAGTAGGATTCCTTTTGCAAATTGCCCTTACATGCTGTTTTCTTTTCGTCTCCACAGCTTTTGGAGAGAACCAACAGTGGTTTTGAAGACTCAGATTCCGGTGCTACCAAGAGTCCGCTCCACTTAGCTGTAAGTGAGATGCTGTGGGCAGCTTTGCCTGTTACAAAAAGAACCTAAATGTTTCTAAAACCTGGCTGCTCTTGACATGTAAGCATAGGAATGTAGTCAGAAGTAATAAAGAAAATAGTACATGGGTAAATGTGCATTCTGCAGAGAGCAAGGCAGCCTTGACTTCTAATCCCAGCTTCACCCGCTGGTGACCTCACACACGTTACCGACGCTGTCTGAGCCTTGGTTTCCCCATCTGTAAAATGACGGCAAAGGAAAAGAGATGATTTGCATAAAGCCCTTACCACGGTGTTCTTAATACATGATTGGTACAAATTTAAACAATCTTTAAAATTACTATTATCTAGTAGTTAAATCAATAAACTGAGGAAATTCAAAGAAAACATTTCAGTTTAAGAGATTTATTATAGACAACAATACACAAATATTCAACCTACAGATAATCCAGCACCACATTAAAAACTTGTGAGAGATTTAAGCACAAACTCGTGAAAGCAAGATGAGCACATGCATATTTGCAACTCTGCTCTTTCTGCCTGGGCTTGAAATCTGGCTCCCACAGGAGGGTTCAGGCTCGGAGTCTCGTCCTGGAGGGAAGGGAAGAGGAGGTGTTCCGTCACCAGTAAAGCTTCCTCTCCATGTCCCAGTAATTGAAGGGAAATGCAACAGTTCGGCGGCGATCCTCAAACCCTCCATGGGGCGGGGGGACCAAGCTGGGAAGCTCACCCCCAGTCTGTGTCAGATCGTGTTCTGCTAACAGTTGGCAGTCAGGAGCCGTTTTCTAAGAACCTCTCTCAGATTGGCAGCCACAGCCAGCAACAGCCAGCTCACCTGCCCAGCTGGCTGCTGCCTTGTGAGCCTCAGTCCACAGCCACAAAGATGGTGTTTGGATGCACCCAGAGGCTGGACGCTGGGAAGCGTGGGAAGGGGCTGGGTCTCTATGTGTAACTGTTAGGACATTCCACTTAATACGATGCACACGTAAGCACTTCGTCAATGTCATTCTGCCGAAATACTGAGATGGAGATTTTGGAGAGCAGGTAGGAGCATTTTATTAATGGGCATGCATAAGCGTTCAGGCAAGGTGAGAGGGGACGAGGCCATCCCCCAAGGATGTGGAGCCCTCCCTCCATTGCCTGTCTCCTCCCATACTCATCAGCACATTTGCTGACACTCCATTCACACATCCTCTGCCACACACACCAGCGTATCTACTACACACCCACTGTCACACACTCTCACACACACACACTCACATACATACATTTTGAGTCCAGTGAAATCAGGCTAAAATGTGCATTAATTTTTGTTCCCGGAGATGAACTTAGAGGGCAAAGTGGATGGATGGTGGGATATTCATATATATAAACCTTCATACCAGTTGGCTCTTAGTACAGGTTGCTCCCTGGAATCTCTGCCCAGCCGTCTGCCATGTCTGGGGTCGTTACCCCAAAGCTGAGGGTTCACAAACAGCGCGAGCTGTCCCAGCGAGGCCTAGGTGGAAGGTTATCTCAGAATCCTCCTGGCCTCTGAAAGTGGCGTTGATTGCATTGCCAAGTCTACTGCTAATCTGAGAGGAGACTTGCTTAGCTTCCAAAAATTCTATCATCTCTCATTCTTTTTTTTTCAAAAATTATTGTTGAGTGCTTACTGTATGCTAGGTGCCCTGGGTGGTATGATATTGGAAAGGGTTGGGCTTTGACAGTTCTGCGGCTGGCGGGGACCTAACAAGTACACACAAAGAGGAAGTCCCAGCCACCAATCTTCTCATTAGCAACTCACCTGGACATGCTTTTCCCACCTGTAAATTAAAAGGAGTCAGTTAATTAAGAATCCCCAAACCCTTTCCAATTTGATAATTTATTTGTTTGTTGTGTGATCTTGACCAAGCACCTAACCTCTTGTGTCTCAGTTCCCCCACCCATAATATGGGAGAACAGCAGTACCTCCATCCTAGGGCCCTAGCGAGTGATGTGAGCTAATGCACGTAAAGTTGTTAGAACAGTTCCTGGTACGTGTGTGCGATCAGCTGGCTTCATAATCACTATTATTCACATTAATATTGTTCTTTCATTCAACATAGACTGACTGTGTATGTACTAAGCACTGTTCCAGGAGCTGGAGATGTTGCAGTAAACAAAATCCAGCTTCTGTCCCTGTAGAGTTTCCAGTCTAGGAGAGACAATAGGCAAGTCAATATATAGCGTGACCGACGGTAATAGTGCTGCAAGTGCTAGAGACAGATCAGTGGGGTAGAGGATTGAGATGGTGGATGGGACGTATTTCACAGAGCAGAGAATCTTACATTTGAACCAAAACCTTAAGAGCTGGCCATGTTGATATCTGATCGGAGAGCATTCTGGGTGGAAGGGCAAATTCCCTGGAGTAGGAGCATCCTTGGCATGTTCCCAGAACCACAAGGAGGTCCCGTGGCTGGAGCAGCGTGGTGAGGGGAGAATGGTGGGGATGAGGTCGTGGAGGGTGCAGGAGTCGGGGGAGGGCCTCGTACTCCATTGTAAGAGCTTTGACTTTTACTCTGAGCAAAACAGGAAACCGGTTGGAGGGTTTTGAGGAGACAGATGATATGATACGACGTTTGTTTTGAAAGGATCACTTTAGCTTCTGTGTTGAGTTTAAACTGTAAGAAGCAAAGAGCATAAGCAAGATACCCAGGCAAGCAATGAGGATGGTGACTTTGATGGAGTAATAGCAGTGGGTTAATTCTAAAACTACTTTATTCTTGCCCTCTGAATGCTGACACTTTAAAAAATATTATTTGCTTCAAAACCCCACAAGTATGCCCGTTAGCCTCTCCAGGGGCCTCTTCAGCAATTAACTTGATGAAAACCCAAGGCACATGATTTCTTCCCTGGAAGCATTCTAGCAATGAAATAGAACCAGATGCCCCCAAACCTTGACTGCCACTGGAAACCTGACCTGCTTTGAGTTACTCTTTCCTGGCTGAAGGATTCAAGTCTCCAGGGTTATCAGCCCCAGTGAATTTCATAAGCATTTCATCTACTTGAAAAAATTAAATCAAGAAACAAGGGTATGCAAATGAAAGGCTCCAGCTGTCAGGATTTCCAGATGGACCTATTGTTTCATGGATTCTGTTGAGATCCCGAATTCTGTCTCCTCGTTGCCCCCAGCTCCTATCCAAAAAGTTCAAAGTAATTAATTATTTTAAAGAATTATTTGTTACCTAATGAGGTTTTTTTGTAAAGATATTTCATAAAACAAATTTAAAATGTTTGATTGCTACCTCTGGTGAAGGCTTAAATTAGGTTGTCTATTGGAAGCCAAAATATTACATGCTTTTTGAACCAGCATATTTGGTTTTATGTGTGATTACTTCCTCCTTTAGTTATTTCAGAAATTATCTGTGGAATTACCCACTAAAGACCTGGTTTAGGATGGGCGTAAAAGGAGAAACAGGACAGTTTTCATCGTGTGCTACTGACATGAGAACAATCTCCTTTCCTGACTTGAGTCTCTTTCAGAGAGTTTAAAGCTTTATCATATACTTTTTCGTGTACTCCAAGAACCATATTAACTGCCTAAAGACAGAATCATGCATCTAGCCACAAAATAGAATTCCACATTATACAGTAGTTTGTTTCTAGGGTTAAGCTCTGAAGGGTGAATGTAAATGACAATTCTTGTATTATTACTGTTCCCCTCAAATTGCCCTTGAAGTTTAGTATACATAGTCTTATGTCTTCCAATTCTGTATAGTTACGCTTATGCATACCAAGATTTGAGAGCTGCGGGCCAGACTACAGGAAGAGACAAGGGGATTCTATAGGTAAATCTGGCCTTTCAATCATTCTATCTTTAAGAGAATTTTCAAGTGCCTGGTGTGGAAGAAAGTAAGGACTGGAATTCTGAAGCTTTACTAATTTCCAGCAGGGTTCACTCCATTTCATTTTAATATTCAGCCTCTTTAACTTTAACACATGCTAACGAGTTTACTTTTTGTTGTGAGGATTAAAGGAGAAAGTGCAGGGATCTTTTACAGGCTAAGTCCTTACCCTGGTGCCTGCGAGGTGACCCTGTGGCTCTCAACAGTGCTCGCTCCTTCTCACTGGCCTCCCTCCTGCACACGTTTCACTGTCCCCTGTGTCTCCTCTTGATTAAATCTAAATATGTCAGCCTTCGTACTTTGTAGATATGCATGCAGCTTATAAGTTGCCAATTCTGTTTTCCTAGACCCTGGGAGAGCTGGCTAACATCTCTGCCTTTCCGTGTCCTCATTGGTAAAATGGGAATAACGGTAGAATCCAAACCATGGATTGTTGTGACAATTAAATGAGGTGCTACATGTCAGTGCTGCCTGACATACAGCAAGCGCTCAATTAAAGTTAGCTACTGCTTCAGAATTTAGGGTAGACTCAACGCTTGCAATCCTCTGCCGGTACGGTTTGTATAGCAAGTACAAATCAGAGAAGTAGACATACAAGAATTTATTTTCCTGTCTCAAGAAAGGCAATGTGGGGGCTGGCCCGGTGGCATGGTGGTTAAGTTCACACCCTCTGCTTTGGCCGCCTGGGATTCTCCAGTTTGGATCCTGGGTGCAGATCTACGTACCATTCATCAAGAGTAATGATGTGCTGTGGTGGCGTCCCACATACAAAATAGAGGAAGATTGGCACAGATGTTAGCTCAGTGACAATCTTCCTCAAGCAAAAAGAGGAAAGTTGGCAACAGATGCTAGCTCAGGGCCAATCTTCATCACCAAAAAAAAAAAAAAGAAAAGAAAAGGAAGGTGATGTGTGTAATAAAAGAGCAATAGTCTAGAAGTTAGCCAAGAAGAATACCTCCTTGCCTCATAGTTCTGTCAAATCACTTTATCTCCATATTAAGTCTTCTAGAGAAGGGGTTTAGGTTTCTGATTTGATATTTGTTATTCTCCACGAATATCACATCAATCTATACTCCCACCAACAGAGTGTAAGATGGCTTTTTTCACCATGTCTTAACTAATCCTGGACATGACCAAACTTAATCACTGCCAATCTGATAGCTGAAAATCGTACCTTAAAAATGTACATATTTTTCCATAGGTTGATTGGCCTTTTATATTTCTTTTTCTGTGAGCTGCCTTTTCAGGCCCTTCCCACATTCTCCTAGTTTTTAAAAATGGTTTGTAAGAGCTCTTTGTGTTTTAAGGAAATTAGTCGTTTGTCTATGCTAAGCCTTGTTTCAAATAAATTGTGCCTTGAGTAGTCACTGCAGTAGAAGCACACGGTGCAGGAGACATGAGGGTACAGACTTGCCACCATCCCCTTCTCCCCCTCCCAGCCCCCATATCCTTATCCCTTGTCTCGTTTTTATTTTTATGTCCTTTGCCTTGTGTGTGTGTATACATTTTTTTATCTTATAGACTTAATAAAAATTATCTTTCTGGCTTTTAGTTTTGTTTTTTGGTAGTATGAAGACTCTTATCCTTAACATAGCATAGGAACTCAAAGTAAGTCTGAACTTGGCACTGGTGCATGGAATATATTTCCATAATTGTTTCTATGTTTTCATTATAATCAATGGAAGAAACAAAGGAGACAGGAGGAAGCATCCACGATGCTCAAGATATTACGCAAAGCCTGTGCAATTTTATCTCTTTTCATCTTCCCTGGGAGGCAGCTTTTGTTGCTCTCATTTTATAGATGAGGAAACAAACTCTGAGTGAAATTAAGAAACTCGCCAAGTCACGTGCTTAGAAATTAGTACAGTGCTGGACTGTAACAGAGGGTCCGTATGCCTCTGTTGAATTACAAAGTCCACAATGTTTTTAACAGTTTCTTCCTCCAGGTTTAAGAGAAAAGTCTCCTGAAAAAATATTCTGATTATGTCAATATGTTTAGAACTGAACTGACAGATATAAGAATATATTAATTCATACAGCTCCTAGTCTGTATTAGATTATTTGATCCATAGATATAAATATAAGAATACATTGATACATTTAGTGCCTTATGTATTACTTTTAATTAGTGGAGCGAATTATTTGACAAAAGAGAAAGAACATGAAGAAATTTATATGTAACTATGAGGTTTATGCTTTATAATGTTTCAGTCTAACTCTCTGGTTTGCCTGTGTTTCACTAATTATCCCAAGCATCTTTCTGATGTGTTCTTTGGAGTGGTCTCCATCTGTGACCTTGGAAACTTAGCCCCTCATGTGGATTGTTGTGGAATTTGAGTCATTGATTTCTTTTTTGCAGGCCTACAATGGGCACCATCAGGCCTTGGAGGTCCTTCTGCAGTCGCTGGTAGACCTGGACATCAGGGACGAGAAAGGCCGCACTGCTCTGGATCTGGCTGCCTTTAAGGGACACACAGAATGTGTGGAAGCACTTATCAATCAGGGCGCATCCATCTTTGTGAAGGACAATGTAACCAAAAGAACCCCACTTCATGCCTCAGGTAGGTCTTGTTAAGAGTCTGGTTACCCTACTTTTGTGGCCTACTTATAAGTTTGTGTAAAAGGATGTCAGCGTCTTCTTCTCCTAGTTTTTAAAATATGCTTTCTTTCTTTATCAGATATACTCACACTCTTCCAAAATGCTTTTGGCCTACTATCCACTTGGAGACGATTGATGTTCTCTGGCCACACAGGCTCTGGCCTTCTTTAAAGACTTTGTTTTTTCAGATCAGTTTTAGGCTCACAGCAAAATTGAGAGGAAGGTACAAAGATTTCCCATATACTCCCTACTCCTACACATATATAGCCTCCCCCTTTATCAACATCCCTCACCAGAATGGTACATTTATTGCAATCAATGAACCTACATTGACACATCATATTCACCCAAAGTCCATGGTTTACACTGGGGTTCACTCTTGGTGTTGTACACACTCTATGAATTTGGACAAATGTATAATGACACGTATCCATCATTATAGTATCACACAGAGTATTTTCACTGCCCTAAAAATCCTCCACGCTCCATCTGGCCTTCTTCTTAGCTCAGAAGAGAGGGCAGAACATTTGACCAAAGGCTGTAACAAAATTCCTGAAAAAAAGGCCAAGGTGTAATGTGATCTTCAGATAAGTCACATAGAACAAAATCATACAGCATTTTAAAGCATAAAGTTATTGATATTTCAGGGCTATTTCATAAAAGGAGTCATCAGATAGCAATCTAATCAGTATCTCATTCTGCCAGCCTAAATGCTGCTTGTTAGCTTTTGCTTAGCTTGATTCTTGATGCATCAGGTGTAAAAATAGAGACTCTTAAAAAGTGCATGTATGTATCAAAATGTAAGTAATTGCCTTTTCTGGGATTTTTCTTCAATGCACATGAAATAAAACTGTGTCAAGGCACTTCCAGACATATGCACAGACATAAAGGTAATGCGGAAGAGTCCTTAGCTCTGCTAAGGCATAAATACCTTTGGGATCAGGAAATTCAAGGACCAGCCTTTGATCAGGATGGTAGATAAAGTCTTATAAGGAGAAATAACTGTCTTACACGGTGAAATGATGGGTGTATTGAGGAAGGAAAGGTGTGAAGACAGTTTTGAAAAGACTTTATAATTCTTGTTACTTGGGAAAATTTTCTCAGAATGTTAGACCTTGTGGAAGTATTTCCATCCACATCCCTGAATTTCCAAACCACTGAAGAAAAACAATATAGAAATCAAAAAAACATGGTGTTGTCTAATTATCTGGAAATGATTGTTCCTGGAAAAAACTTGAGCCGTGAGGTCAGCAATGGTTGGTATGGTTAAATTACAAATTCTTATTTCCCATCACGTTTAATCTTTTTGCTCCCTAGGCATTCTTGGTATTATTATAAAGTTCAAATTTAGTTCTCTTTTTAAAGGTTAGTTGCCTATTATTAGGGCAAGCATCCTGCTTTAGTTATCATGTACTTCCTGACAATTACAAAGGGCCTTTTTGATTGTGGAAAATCGCCCTTGTAAACAGATAAACAATGAAAAATAATCATTGTCGCTCCTTTACTGTGATATAGGTTATGGGTCAATGGAGCCCCCTAGTGGTCAAGATGACTCACTCCTTTTGGATTTCCCTCCTGTCATTCATGAAAGAGGCACAGCAAGCTGTGGTTTGACTGTTCTCCACAAAATGTCTTCTGTACAGAAGCTGTAGCCTGTGCTTTGAGGATCTGCTTATCCAGAACCTTTTCCAACTCACTCGAGAGGCCAATTTTTTTGTTTCAGATCCTGTGAGGAGCAGGAGCCAGGGTGGATCCTAGAGGTTTTGGCGCAGATAGTTGCAATGACAGTTGTGGTCGTTGAACAGCATGAAAAATGGCTGTCTGTCACTCATAGCCAGGGAGAGGCTGAGCTGAGTCTGAGACAAAGCTGGACTCGGCAGGGCGCAGCTAAAGGAGATGTTCACATCTTTTTGCTAGAAGGCAATTGGAAAAAATGTAGCGTGTTAGAAGCCAATGAGAATTCTAGTTTGGCTATACTTTTACCATAAGGGGGAATTATATCTACCTGAGGGCTATTAGCTAAGTTCAAAAAGCTACTGTACAAGCCTGCCCCCTACCCCCCCCCCTAAAAAAAATGCTACTGTAGAAATTGATTTGCTCTCCGGCATACTGGGTGAGTGAGATGAACTTAGACGATTTCCCCCCCTTTTTCTGTCTAGCCAAAAATCAAACGTCCTTGGAACTATTATGATTATGAGTACTTAAAGAATATCACATTAATATAGAAAGAGGAATCAATCAAAATACGTTGTATCTGCACTTTCATCAACCCATCACTGTGGTATTTAGCTGCCACTCCTCTGCAGTCGTTTCCTTTTAAGCATGCATTAAACGCCTTGCATATTCTACCAGTAGTGACAGATTTAATGTGACTTTCAAAACAAAACAATAGCAACAACAATACACTGTCTGTATTCCAGTCCACAAAATTTCCTCCTGAGATACATAAACGGAATGTTGCTGACACTGGGCTGAACGCAATGGTCTACCGTGTGGGCATTCTCCCTGTAGTTAATCTGAGTGGTGTCTATGAATGTGAGCTAATTCTAACATGTATTGTCCCTGAAAAATGTGTCGTTGTTCAATTAGCATTCTCTCACGACCGGCACGAAATAAAACGGACTGTAAAACGCAGCTCTTAGAAGCGCTTTATCAACCTAACAGAGCTGCCTCTATTCCCTTCTCTCTCCACATCCACAGTGAGGTAAATGCAACGCATTTGATGGTGTTCTCATTGTTCAGAGAGGAGAGAAGGTCACGTTTGGAATTTTAAACATATTTGTTCTTATCCAGCTCCCTGAGCGGAAAGCCATGTCTTTTGTAAGACTGTGGGTTCCGTTCAACAAGCTGAAGGAAAGTACCTCACCCCGGGGCATTCTCATTCTAGGTTTGCTTCCCAGCCCCGGTGGCACCGCAACCTGAAAGAAGCACCTTGCCTGGTGCGCACATGGCGTGCGCACGTGGTCCACCCCAGTCGTTCACGGCCAGCCCAGCTCTGGGGCCGCATTTCCTGCCCCTGGCTAGCCCCCAGTGGTCCGCTGCGGCAGCCAGGGCAGGGTGAGGCCTGGGAAGGGGCGAGGAGGGGCCGAGTCAGAGCTCGGCAGGGGAGGGGAGGGAGGGGAGAGGAGGGGAGGGGAGGGGCTGGGGCGAAGGAGATGGAAGAGTGGGAGGCCACCGGAGCGCCGCCCGCCGCAGGCCGGAGACGCTGGAGGGCAGAGAAAGCCCTGGCTGTGGTTTGAGGAACTCTGAGACTGAGTCCTCCTCCAGCCACAGGGGCCATCTGGGAGTCTCCTGAGAGTGCCAGTCAGTCGATGAGCAGGAGCCCGCGGCTCAGTACCCCTTTCCGGCTTGGGGTTTTGCTTTAAATCACCGCTAATCAGTCAGAACTATTGCTGAAATGTCTCCCTCAGAATGTAAAACGACCAGGAAAAGGAGACAAAACTTGTTTTCTCTTCCTTCCCTCCACCCCTCCTCCCATCCCATTCCTGCTCCTCTTTTGCTCCTCCTCTCCCGTCTCCTCCCCCTTCTTCCTTTTTAACAAGGGCTGGAGGCAGGCTGGACCAGGATAGTTGTATGGAATGGGGACTCTCTTCGAGGAACAGAAAGGGTAACTGGCAAGTGGGGAGAGATTCTCAGTCCCATCCAAGGAGATAAGAAAAGATGTCACATTCAAGAAAAAATCCTCAATACAGGAACCAGGAAAAAGTTAGGTGAGGACCAAAGTGCCCTGAGAGGAAGAAGGCGTCAGGTGGATTGGTGGCATAAACATTGGAGAGAGCTGTGCCCAACAGCTGGTGTGAATTGGAAACCTGGGGACGTCCGTCACCAACAACTGAAACCACTGATTTGAACTCCAAGTAAATCTCACTTTGGAGGGGTGTGTGCATGGTTGGTCTGTTAAAAGAATGTCCATTATTTTCCTTTTCAGTAATTAATGGTCACACACTGTGTTTGCGGCTGTTACTAGAAATTGCAGACAACCCGGAAGTGGTTGACGTGAAAGATGCCAAAGGACAGTAAGTGTCTCACGCTTGGCCTGGGGTTGATGTTTCAATCACAACAGGTAACTCATTAGTGTCTTAAACAGGGAGGAGGGCTGACTGCTGAATTCTAGGTTGGGGGTTTGTATTTGGGTGAAATTCGTGCATGAGGGCTCTGGAATAATGAGGTTGCTTTGTGCTGGAGTATATGTCCAAGAAAAGTATGTGGGCCATGTGCGTGTATATCTTGGTGAAAAAGAGTCAGCTTTTTATGTCTGTGGCCATGTGTCCTAGCCTTTTTTTGTTTAATATTCCTTCCTTTGTTCCTTCTTTCTATCCATTTTTACCCTCTTCTAAAGCTGCTGCATTACCGTTTTTTTCAAATAATAATGGCAATAGGACAGACCTCAAAAAGTTCTCTCTATCATAAAAATCCTTCATATTTTTATCCTTCCTGAATCTGTTTTTCCGAAGTATTTTCCATCTGTTAGCCCATTTCCCCACCCAGTCTTCTCTTACAAATAGGAAATGCAGAGCAGAAAAGCACTCATGACTCATCCCAGGTAGATGAGTGAGTGTTGAAGTCAGACTACAACTCCCCCTCCTGGGTCGCACCCTCTGTTCGTTCCTCTTGACTTTTGGACTTTTCTTAAGGCAATGAAGCTTTGCTCAAATGAAATCTCGAGCGGAAGTCCAACATAGAAAACTACGGAACTAGAACTATTCTGATAGAAGCATCAGAATAAATACACTCACTTCTATATACACAGACTCCCTACTCAATTGATAGTTAGTAAATGCTACATAGCTTTGAGAATGATGGGATTAATGTGACCATTCTGAGAAAGAACCTTCTCCTGCCCCACCTGTATTGATCATTCCACTGACACCTTTCCATGTGGCCGTTAGAGACCAGAACACATAGCTTGTTCCATGCGGCGTATAGCAAGCTGGGGACACTCAGAAAATATTAAGTAATTGTTAAGAGGGGAGAGAGAGAGAGAGGTGTCCTCCCACTGGAAGTGATGAGTATGTTTTTTAATCTTCTTTTTAAAAGCCTAATTTCTTTCTTTCCCTAGAACCCCACTGATGCTTGCAGTAGCATATGGACACATTGACGCTGTCTCATTGTTACTTGAAAAGGAAGCAAATGTAGATGCTGTTGACATCATGGGATGCACAGCTCTACACAGAGGGGTACGTGCATCTTCTCAGCTTTAATCAGGCAGTTTTGTATTGAGCTTGTCTCTTTTTTTCCCCATATGAATTTTTAGTAAAAAGATTTGTTTCCTAAGGTAACCAATTAACCTCAGTTAGTGAAAAAGAAATTACAAAATCTTTTGCAAAGGTGAAATAATGGCAGGTAAACTTAGGTCCTGCTCTTGCAATTTCATGTTAGATTGTAATCATAGATATATGAACTCCTACTTTTGGTGGAATTGGTTCTGCTTTCTGATTACAATATACATGCACATCATAGAAAATTTGCAAAATATTTTTTAAAAGCACAGAGAAGAAAGTCACAATCACCACTAATCCTACCTCCTGGAGATAACTACTTTTTGGTATATGTATCACCAACCTTTTTTTCTCTGTATATAGATTTGTTTTAAATTTTATTTTGTTTTTGTTTTTGAGGAAGATTAGCCCTGAGCTAACTACTGCCAGTCCTCCTCTTTTTTGCTGAGGAAGCCTGGCCCTGAGCTAGCATCCGTGCCCATCTTCCTCCACTTTATATGTGGGACGCCTACCACAGCATGGCGTGCCAAGCAGTGCCTTGTCCACACCCGGGATCTGAGCCGGCGAACCCCAGGCTGCTGAGAAGCAGAACGTACAAATTTAACCACTGTGTCACCGGGCCGGCCCCTGTTGTAAATTTTAAAAAGAGAGAATACGGAAGACACTATTTGGAACCTGCTTCTGTTTCTCTTAATGTGTCAAGGACTTTTTCCATGTCACTAAATATTTTTCTGCCCCATCATTTTTCAGTGTGCCATTACTGTGTGCAGGTGTCATCATTTATTCCAATGATTATGTAGTTTTGAGTGACCATGCTATTTCTCATTGCTCTTTATTGCAAATGTTGGCCCATGTATTTCCTGCTGAAGTATGTATTCTGTGGGCAATTCTTTTACACATCTGCTGAACTGTTTTTTAAAGCATGTCAAATAAACTAACTGAAACAAAAGCAGAAATCATAAAATTGCTATTTGGGGATGGTGCCAAACACCATGGTCAATGAAAAGAAGAGGAACTCTGAGTGGTCAGTGTCATACCCATAGTTCTTATTTCTTGGGTACTTCCTGTGGGCCATGTAACAGGCTGGGAGCCTTTGCATGCCTTATCTCATTAGTCCTCTCAACAACCTGTAAAGTCATTATTACCAGTCCCATTTACAGGTCAATAAAATGAAGCACAGGCAGGCAAATTGACTTGTCCAAGTTTTATAAGGGGAGCCAGGATTTTACTCCCATTTTCCTGATTCTAAGGCTGATGTTTTCACTATATCATGATACCTTTTACGGTTATGTTTGGAGAGTCAAGACATGTCTCCAGAATGCTGGTGTTCACACAGACTTCTCCATTATGGATCTTGCTGGGGTTGTTCTGTTTCTCTCCTCTGGAGTGGGGTAGAGTCGGCTTCCCTTAAGGTCCAGGCATATGTCCACTTACTCTGAGCCAGCCTCACTTAGGCAACTGCTTCACTTCCCGAATTTTCTGCCATTTTGAGAATTGTTTTGTGTTTTTAATTGCAATGCATCAGATTATGACGGGACACGAGGAATGTGTGCAAATGCTGCTGGAACAAGAAGTGTCGATTCTCTGTAAAGATTCCAGAGGGAGGACCCCCTTGCACTATGCGGCGGCTCGCGGCCACGCCACATGGCTGAGTGAGCTGCTCCAGATGGCACTTTCCGAGGAGGACTGTTCTTTCAAAGATAACCAAGGCTACACGCCGCTGCACTGGGCTTGTTACAATGGTGAGTTGATTGTCCTTTGACTGATTCCAGTAGACTTCCTCCCCCAGCACCACTGTGATCTCAGTGGAGGTGAGAACACAACATATGCTGTAAACTACGATTTCCAATCTTTCTGCATTTAAGAGACTTCTTTTTTTTTTTTTAATATTTTTCCCTTCATGGCTGCTGTGATGCCTTAATGGAGTAAAAATTCACTTTCCCCCTGTTTGTTAATCAGTAACACATAAGTCCTAATCAGAACTTCAAATGAGCTGAAATTACAAGTTTCAATCAGGGTTTCTGATCTACATGAGATCAGCAGAGATCCTACAAGGAATTAAAATAATACAGCTGCAAACAAAGAGAATATGATGTAATAACCTGTCACCACTGACTACGAGTAGATGCATGATTTGTCTTTTGGCATTTCTTTTTCATATCTCAAGTCTCCCACTTATTTTGTTGCACTTATTTGAGAGATTTAAAAATTTTTATTTCACTTAAGTGAAAAAGAAATGCATGCTAATCGTAACATTTCAAAAATACTGAAGTGTCTAAAGTTGTTTCCGTGTCCAAACTCACTTTCTGATGTAATTTGGTGTGTGTCTTTCATAATTTTTCCCTTGAGACTATAAGTAAATACAACTATATGTGCATCTATGTTTTTAAACTAGAATCATGTAACATAGTTCTCAAACTTTCTTTTATTATTATTGTTTGCTTAGCATTCTATTGCAGATACCTTATAAGTGAATATGTATCAATACAGATTGATCTTTTTCATAGTTGTATTATTTCATATCAGATAGATAGATGGATATAGACGTATAAATGTACCAGAATTTATTATTTATTCAACCAGATGCCTGTTGATGGACATTTAGGTCGTTTTAAGGGCTTTTTTCCTTTTACAAACAATGCTGCAGTGTATGTGTTCATATTATGGTAGCTTGAATTGAGTCAGATAAGTTTCCAGAAGTGAAATTATTGAAAAGAGGGCATGTATATTTTTAAATTTTCATAAATCATACCATATTACTTTGCAAAACAGAATATCATATTTTATGACTCTACCAAACATTTGTATAAAACTTACTATTTCCCCAAGCCTTTGCCCGCCCAGGATGATATCTATTTTTGTCAATTTGAAGGGCAAAAAAAGGGTATCTCATTATTTTAATTTGTATGTCCCTGTCTAATTGTGTATTTCTTTAGGTATTTGTGTTTCCTCTTCAGGAAATTACCTTTTCCATGTATTGCTCCTTTTTTTTCTATTGAGTTATCTTTTCTCATACTTTTGTTGGAGTACCTTGTCTTAGAGATATGAATCCTCTGTGTGTTTTGTGTGTTGCAAATGTTCTCTCTCAGTCTACTGTCTGTCTTTGTTCCTAATTTGTGATGTCTGAACTTTGGAACTTTTATGTAGCTGAATCTGTCAGATTTTTTTTTATGTATCTAGGTTTCCAGTCTTGTTTAAGAAGGTCTCCTACTCTTAACGTTATATGGATATTTTCCTGTATATTTCTTACTCTGCTTCTATATTTTTCCATTTTCAATTCTTCTATTAAGGTTTTCACTGAGAAACTATGATTGTTAGATCCAGAAAGATTGTCTTGGTGCTGTAGCGATAGTGATTTAAGACCTTTCGTTACGTTTTCGTTACAGTCCTCATTTTGTCATTGGTTCTGGCCTCAATAAGAACCGAATTTTCTGCTCGTTCAATTGGTTTCACTCTCTCCATGCCGCTGGCAGATTGTGATTATTTTACAAACGAATGGATGAGGGCTCCCTAACCCCCACCTGGATCAATCTGTGAGATCTCTCTGGCACTGGAAAACCTTCAGGAAGGGAAGACACACTAAGGGCGTTGATTATAATGGCAGGCGACAAACCTGCCACAGACCACCTCCTCTCACCCGGAGTTGGGTGGGGTGGGGATGCCGTCTCTCTGTTCTTAGGCCTCTCCAGGTACAAGCAGGGGAGGAGCAGTCCTCCCCTAAGCAATTTACTCTTCCAGTGCAGTCTTCTTCTAGGTTCGAGGTTCAAGCTCCCTTGTTCTCAGAATACCCTTCACTGAGCACTTTGAAATATTGAAAGTAGCTCAAGGATCCCCGGTCCCGCCTACACAGACCCTTAGACTGAGATTCATACAGTCTCCAAGAAATGGTATGTGCAGGTGCTGCCCTAAGCTAGGTCCTTTGCGGGATTCATACTAATAGAGGGGTCAGGTGTCTGAGACTTTTTGAGTGAGGGTTGGATATAGCTGGAAAGCTAACAGTATAACTTGCATTAAATTAGGGGATTTTTATATTAGTTACTTTATATGCTTCTTAATCCTCCTGAAGGCAGTTTCACCATTTCTCTTTTTGGGGCAATAAAGGTTTGATTGTATTTTAATACTTAACATTGTCCAATCTATGTCATTCTGAGGTAGATATTAAGGGAACTCTAACGAATTTAGCACTGAGTTTAGCCAAGAAGAGGTTCCAGGATAGCAATCTGTGTTCCAAAGCCAAGTGGCTTTGTCTTCTTGCCTTAACAGTTGTACCTCACTTCACAAACCACGTTTAGATCCTTTACCAAGCAAAGCTTCCGCCATCCTGTGTCATAGATAGGGCAGGTATTCCTAATCTGATTTTCTATATATGGGAAACTGAGGCTCACAGATCCCAAATGTGTTGTGTAAGATCACAAACAAGCAGACAGAGCTAGGGCCTTACTTAACTCAAATTCAGTTGATTTGGAAACTACTTGTCATTTTATTGAAAATAATTCCTAAGCTTCTTTCCTCTACTTATTAAAAAATTAATTATTGGACCCATACTATTTGCCACAAACTGTTCTTGGTGCCATTTTAAACACTTATATAGTGTTTTACAGTACATAACTTCACCTGCCTTATTTCAAATACTATTTTTTATTAAGGTTATGAAAGTTAACATCCTTGTGAAATTACAGTTGTACATCGTTATTAGTCATGTTGTAGGTACACCACTTCACCCCTAGTGCCCTCCCCCCACCCCCCTTTCCCCTGGCAACCACCGATCAGTTCTCTTTGTCCATATGTTAACTACCACCTATGAGTGGAGTCATACAGAGTTCGTCTTTCTCTGTCTGGGTTATTTCACTCAACATAATACCCTCAAGGTCTATCCATGTTGTTGTGAATGGGACGACTTTGTCTTTTTTTATGGCTAAGTAGTATTCCATTGTATATATATATACCACATCTTCTTTATCCAATCATCAGTTGCTGGGCACTTAGGTTGGTTCCATGACTTGGCTATTGTGAATAATGCTGCGATGAACATAGGGGTGCATGGGACTTTTGGAATTGCTGATTTCAGGTTCTTAGGATAGATACCCAGTAGTGGGATGGCTGGGTCATAAGGTATTTCTATTCTTAACTTTTTGAGGAATCTCCATACTGTTTTCCATAGTGGCTGCACCAGTTTGCATTCGCACCAACAGTGTATGAGGGTTCCCTTTTCTCCATAACCTCTCCAACATTTGTCACTCTTGGTTTTGGATATTTTTGCAGTTCTAACAGGTGTAAGGTGATATCTTAGTGTAGTTTTGATTTGCATTTCCCTGCTGATTAGTGATGATGAGCATCTTTTCATGTGTCTATTGGCCATCCGTATATCTTCTTTGGAGAAATGTCTGTTCATGTCCCTTGCCCATTTTGTAATTGGGTTATTTGATTTTTTATTGTTGAGTTGTATGAGTTCTTTGTATATCATGGAGATTAACCCTTTGTCGGATAAATAACTTGTGAATATTTTTTCCCAATTAGTGGGCTGTTTTTTTGTTTCAATCCTGTTTTCCCTTCCCTTGAAGAAGCTCTTTAGTCTGATGAAGTCCCATTTGTTTATTCTTTCTATTGTTTCCCTCATGTGAGGGGTTATGGTGTCCGAAAAGATTCTTTTGAAGCTGATGTCAAAGAGTGTACTGCCAATATTCTCTTCTAGAAGACTTATTGTTTCAGGCCTAATCTTTCAGTCTTTGATCCATTTTGAGTTTATTTTAGTAAACGGTGAAAAAGAATGGTTGATTTTCATTCTTTTACATGTGGCTGTCAAATACTACTTTATTTCCATCACATCTTCTCCCCTTCATGAGGATGCATAACTATAAGTGAACCTATTCACATGGATGAAAGAGAAATTGTAAATTGGACAAACTGGAATCAGTTAGCATCTATCTATCAAGAGCTGAGAGTATCAAAGAATCTATTCTGCTTGCAAATGAGGTCTCTTTTCTATCTCTTTCTTTCCATCAGACCATCTGGCCTTCACTGTTTTGTTTCTTCGTTATGTCTCAGAACACCTGTGAGCATAGTTAATAACATTTTGGCATTTTGTGAACTTTATTCCATGGAGAATGAACATTTAGCTAATTCAGGAAAAATCATAAGCCAGAATTTCTTCAACTTAATGAAAAAAATAGATTGTGTTGAACAAAATTTCTTTCTTGGAAACTCTCTAAATTCTTTTGATTCCTTGCAGGTAATGAAAACTGTATAGAGGTACTTTTGGAGCAAAAATGTTTTCGCGAATTTATCGGTAATCCCTTTACTCCGCTGCACTGTGCAATGTAAGTAGAAATTCTGGAAGTTAATGGGGTTGCCTTCATTCTTTTAACTACACATGGAGAAATTGCCTTTTAAGGAAGGAAAAGCTGTTAGATTAGAAATAAGACCAATGTATTCCATTTTGGTGCTAAAGGCCAATAGGTCTGATAGCAAAGTGTGGTCCCTAATGTTAATGACTTTCCAGAAGCTTTCTGTGAAATGCCATGGTTCCAAGGAGGCTCACGTACCACCTTAGGGCAACTACATGAAGGGGTGGACTGAGGGGCACATTACACACCATGTGAAAAGCTCTTCAGATGTACCTCACATTTGTCTGCCAAATTCTAAAAATAAGTTGGGGTTTACAACCATATGCTTATGGATGATTAGAAAGACATTTTATACCAGGAAGACTTTTCATATCTTATAATTCTCCAATCTTCATATCTTCTAATTCCAATCTTCTATGTTGTAAGTTGTTTTTTGGTAAATGTAATTTTGCTCCAGTCTCAGAATGTGAGCTGTTGTTCAGAGAGTACAGTGACTTTAAGGCAGACTTCCATGGTCAGCCTGGGGGCCCTCGTCTGAGTGCTTTGTCTTTGCATTGTCTTTGGGCTTCTCGAGAAGCTGGGTCATTTGACTACAAAGATATTGGAGGCATAAAGTGGATCAATAAAGAAGGGGTAGGAGATAAAGAGTAGGAGTGATTTTAAATCTGAAGGAACCATGTCTTTTTCACTTTGGTATTCCCAAAATACCTGGGATGATGCCTTGTGTAAGTGGATGCAGTAAATTCCTTTCTGGACATCGGGGTTCTGAAGAAATGCTGGAGGCTACAGAGTGTGTGCCATTAGACCTGTTAAAACGATTAAAGACAATTTAGGTGATATAAACAAACTTTATTTAACACTTAATGAAGCAAGTAGTCTTCACTCTCAAGAGTTCAGAGAACTGCAAAGTGTGGCAGAAGGCAGGAAGCTTTTCCAAGATAAAGAATGGGGAACAAGGAAGGGAAAGAATAAAAATATCTGATTGGCTGGGGTTACATATCTGGCGTTATTTGAGGTATCGTAGGAATGGGACGATCAGCCGTGTAACTTGGCAATCACAGCTTGATTACATAGATGGGCTGACTTCTGGACAGATGGAACATTTACAAAAACATGAAGGCTAAAAGTTAAGTTTCATTTTGCTGACGTGGTTTCCCAGGATCAGTGGTGCCCAGCTTACTGAGGAAAGGTTAATTTGAGATCAGTTTGACAGTTCCCACTTTTTGGTCAACCTCTGGTGAAGCAAGAGGTTTGAGCAAAGATGGTATTCCAAGTTACTCTCAGTGACCATTGCCTCTTCAGGTCCCGGAATATATTTCACAGGAGACGATATCAAGTTCGTTGTTCCATTTGGAAGGAGACCATTTGTTGGCTGGCTGCTGGCTGTGTACACACATTTAAAACTCTTGAGAGAATGCAACAGACCAGGGAGATTATTATTATTATTAATAGTAGAAGTATTCCTAAGGTTTGCAGGATGCTCCTGAGCCAAAGTTCTCATGAACCAAACCAGCTAGAATCAAATAAATCAAGAAATGACCCCAAAGAAGAGGATACTTCTTTAAGCCGTTGGCCTTTTGATATATTTCGTGTACCTGTGTCTCTACTTCCCCAGAAGTGTTTATCTAGTGAGCTTGTTTCAGAGAAGCTGAGACATTGGAAATCAGAGAGAAGTCTGTGATTGGCGGAACTACAGGATCACCAGCATTGTAGCAAGTCCAACAGTAGGTTAGAGGTTGGATTATCCTCCTTTGCAATGGCCTGAGATATATAAACAGGTCGGGGCAAGGCAAAAGGTAGACAAAAGAATCATAAAGACCTTCATGCTGTAAGAATTAGGAAAAGGATGGCCAGAGAGGGAAAGAGGAAAGTAAAGAAACATTCTCGATCTGACGTCTTGGGAGAAAGCAATCTACTTCCATGTCAGCTACTTCTTTTCCTAGGGCATTTGATTTTGAGGTCTCTGGCATTTACACAGGACTAGATGTTAGGTGGAGCCTTCTACAGTTGTGAAATAGGCACCCAAGGTTCAACACCTGTAATTTGGCAGCAGTATCAGTGATCAAGAGTACTTGGTAGGGTCCTTTCCATGAATCTCACTTTGCAAAAGCATCAGAGTAAAACAATAACTGTCTGCAAATAACGAAAGACTTAAAAATCCCTATAGTTAAAAATCTGATGAGAGTTCATTATAATTGAATTGACAAAGGACTTTGGTTATTTCTGAGACACACAAAATTTAAGATGATAACTATAATTATGACTGATAATATTATACCAGGATATATCAGTTTTTTAGGAATTTTATACAATTTCTGGAACATATTAATGACCCTACAAATATAACTTAAGAAAGTTAAACATCACTTTTTATTTGATGCTTCCTATGTAATTTAACATCAAATAAGCCTAATTAGCTTAACATTTCTTTTTATAAGGAAAAGAGAACAAATCTTTTGAGATGTTCCAGGAGCCCTCTGGAAAAATCCCGAAGTTAGTTCAAGGTCAAAAAGACTTCATTTTGAATTTAATTTTTGGGAAGTTTGTAAAAAAATATCAAAAGGTTTTAAAACACTTGATCAAGTAGGATCATAGGTCACTGTGAAACAATACTTAGTTATCCATTTAACTAAAGTGACAATTGAAGATTAAAGATTAAAGATTAAAAACAGCAACAGCAACAAAACCCCTTAGCTCTTTTAATGTTGAGAAGACTGGATTTTCTTAAGTAATGAAAGATCTGTTAAATACAGCATGAAGCACAGTAAATTATTTTGGTAAGACACTAAATCTTTGCTTTCCAGGCAGATTAGTTAAAAAGTAAAGAAAAACCTTTGTTTACAATTTCTTATTGAGCAGACCGATAATCTAAAAAAAAACCTTAGTCCTTTCAACAAAGAGAAAATCAAATTTTAATTTTGCACTAGTTTACTTTTCATATTAAAACTCATTTTTTAAAAACTTAAATAAATCCATTCCAATCTTGGCTACACATAAAATTCCTTTCCCAAGATTCCTTTTCCACAAACCTACTACAACTTTTTTATATCCATTCAGATTTTGTCCTATTTTTTTCCCTCTCTTTCTCATTCTGGAATAACCAGTAATTTTATTTTAGGAAAAAATTACTTTCTGTTCTCCCTTAACATCAACAACAAAATAACATTAAACAAAAAATGTGTCCTTCTTACCTTTTCTTGTCCAAAAATTGCAGTCTACTTTCCTTACCTATTTTTCATATACAGTTGCTTTCTTTCACCCTTATTATTTCTAAATAGTTTCAATTGATTAGAATTCTTAACCCTTAGACTCCTTAATTCCTAGTGAAAACTAAGAATTAAGCAATTGTGTACTGTCTGTAACACTAGCATTCTATGGATTGGCAAATTTATAAATACATATCATAATTTCTAGAAGTATATTCTTCCTCATAGTAAATTTTTCAGTGTGGCACAAAACATGTTCACTAACAGACCCAAATATCTTTAGTTCCTCTGTAAAAGGAAGTCAAAAGTAGATAAACCTATGTTCAGTAATTCATGTTTCAGTATTTTATCATATTTGCAAATGATCTAGATATCCAATGAATATTCATCATTTAACTTATCTCAGTATAATTTTAAGGTTTCAAGTTACCAAAAACATATTGGAGGGGCTGGCCCGGAGGCACAGTGGTTAAGTTCACACGCTCCACTTCAGCGGCCCAGAGTTTGCAGGTTTGGATTCCAGGCACAGACCTAGCACCACTTGTTAAGCCATGCTGTGGCGGCATCCTACATAAAAATAGAGGAAGATTGGCACAGATGTTAGCTCAACGACAATCTTCCTCAAGCAAAAAGAGGAAAAATTGGCAACAGAGCTAATGCTCAGGGCCAATATTCCTCAAAAAAAAAGAGAAAAATTTGAAAACTATTTTTAAGTAGACATACCATAAAGCATAATTATTGTTGGAAAGTTTATACTTTTATCTTCCTTACATCTATTTAATTCACTTGTTCTTAACGATTATGTTTAGATTACACATGAAAATTTCATGAGATATTAAACAGCTAACCATTGTCTTATCTTTCTTGCTGACAAATTGTGTAACAGAGATAAATGAGCTTATTTGACTTTTAGTAAACCTAGGTAGAATAAGAGTTGTATGTTCACGTTATATTTAATGCTAATAACTTTGAAGACATACCTGTTTTAATGAAACCAACAAACTTAAATTAGTTTTTACTTACCGAAGATTAACCTGGATCATGTGAACTTGTAAAATATTTGCGTTAGTTTCTATATTTCTGAGAGTATACTTGATTTATATAAGTGCATAATTTTCTTTAAGCCAATTAAATAGAGCTCTTTACAAATTAATTTTAGCAGTACCATCCAGAGGTAGAAAAAAACACTTATCTATAACATACATACATAGACATATGTAAACATACAGACAGACATAGAAAGAGATCTTATAGCTTTTAAAATTTTAGCCATGAGACAGGTATGATAATGCAAAACTCGCTAGTTTTAAAAGAACAGTTGGATCCAAATTATGTTTCTGGTAAGAGAAATAAATTAAAGTTAGCAGCTCAGATAGCTTAAACTTTTTACTAATATTTGGGGAGAAGACTTTTAAGATTTTTCATCCCTCTAGATTTTAAAAAGCCTTTTCTTTTTTCTTTCTTCCTTGTGATAAGAATTATCTCCCTGAAGTTTGCATTTCAAAGAGATGGTTCTCAGTTCCTAGAGAGGATGAATAGAATATTTACACCTCAAAGGCACAGGGAAAGAATCCACGTTTCTCCAAGAAGAACTTTTTTTTTCCTAAGTCCAGAATTTTTACAATACCTCTAAGCCTTTTGAGATGAATCAGGGAGGTTTGGGGGTTTGTAAAAAGGTTAGGTGGGCTTTTTCTGTTCTTGAAAGACTCAATTTTTAAGACAAGAACAGTTGATTCTAATTCCTCAAAGAAAGGAGTTGACTCGCCCATCCAACTACATTATCTTCAGTTTGCCTCCTTATGTAAAGGAGAGGATTAGTCCTTCAATTAAGATAGAAATCAAAAGATTCCTATGTTCTAGATTTAGAGCTGTTTGTCTTTGGAATGTCCCCTCCAGGTACATAATTTCATTTTCAATTAGGGGAAAAGGCCTGAAAAGAAGTTCCTATCAGGCTCTGAATATCAACTTCCAATTTGGCCAACTTCTGACCATAGAGCTTCTTTAAAAAAAAGAATAAAAAGTCTTTCAAATATCTTGTCAAGTTTCAGCTGGGACAAACAATAAATATTCCTGGCAATATTGAACAATCCCATGGATGCAAGAGGCATCCACAAAGATGGTACAAAAGATACTACCCTCCCAAGATCCAGAGTCACTCCCAAAAATAGCCAAAAGAAAGGACTTAGGACAAACAAGAAGACAATAGCTGTACGTGGAAGAGAAAAGGATCACTAACCAATGGGTATCTCAAAACCAAATTCACAATAGTCTGATTTTGGAAAGGAAGGGACAACATGAAATTTACCTTTCTCTCTCAACTGGGCACTACAGAGATCTGGGAGAGCCGACTCTGGTAGGAATTCTCACCCTTTGCCAGCTTCTGCTGGTTTTCCCAGGATCTCATCTACAGGCTCCAGAATGAGTGGGGCTTAAAGTAAAGTGTAGCCCTGGTATCTATCAGAATTTGGCATGGTTTTTCCATTAATTTTAATTTTAGTTTCCCCTGGACTGTTTAAAGGAATAACTGGTATCAGTTTACTGGAGAACACTGTGGAGTCCTTTCAACCCTGGGAGGGGCCATTATGGAGGCTCTCCTTTGAGGGTATTTATGGGGCATTTGAGTTGGTGCCAAAGGATTTGCACAAAAGCTTCCGGGACAATCTTTTTTCCAGTATCCCAGCTGATTTCAAATGACCAACTTATCCTAGCACAAGAGTCTTGAATTTAGGTGGCAAGAACTCTAAGAGCTTTTAAGTGCTCGACCTGTGCGCATCAATTTTGCAGATTTGGCTCCCAGGATTCATATTAACAATAGATCTATTACTCCTTTCATGAGAAGATTTCTCTATAGTGGAGGACGCCCTAATGGCTTTTAATGGTCCACCTTGTGCCTATTTAGATTTTGAGGTGCCATTGGTCAAAACAGTTTGAATTTCTTGTCTTGATTTATTTCCCCAAGTCCCATAGTGGTTTATGTTCTGGACCTACCTTGAGGTCCCTGTTAGTCCTTTAGCTGCTGCCACCTGCTGTGGAACTGTCCTGGAACATTTCCAGGATCCCAGAACCTTTCTGGGAACTTTAATAAACCTCTTTCCTTTAAAAAATTTTGGATCAAGTTTGTTTGGATTAGAGAGCTCCACGCAAGGAAGCAGAGTTCAAATCTGAGCGTGACTTCCCACGGCGCATGGTAACGATGAGAGGCATGGTGAACTCAAAGACTTCACTGGGCACATTGCCCATGTGTCTCGTCCCACAGGCCATTAGTAGTCAGTTTCAGATCCCATCCTTGTCACCAAAACTCTTAAAATGATTAAAGAAGACTATTTAAGTGACACAAACTTTATTTAACGCTTCATGAAGCAAGCAGTTCTCCGAACTCTTGAGAGTGGAGACTACCCACTTCATGATATATTAAATTAAGTTTATTTGTATGACCTAAATTGTCTTCCATAATCATTTTACCAGAATATAGACCACAGATATTTGCATCAGGTTTTTTTAATGCGTTGGATTGTTAAATATATAGTGCATAGGAAGATGGAGTAGGAGGGAATATAATTTTTTAAAGAGAGAGATTTTAAAATTTAAATTCAATTTTCATTTTAGAATAAATGACCATGAGAATTGTGCATCATTGCTACTTGGGGCCATAGATTCCAGTATTGTCAATTGTAGAGATGACAAAGGGAGGTAAGTGATCCTAAGATGGCATGCTTCTTGTCTTGATGAATCTTCTTGTCTTGATGAACCACTCAGCTTTGCTTTGTGGTTGCAGAGTAGCCATACATCTATTTTTTTTCAATTGAAAAAGTAGTATATAAGCATGGTTTTTAAAAATTAAATACAATAAAGGGTATATAATTAAATTACCCTCTTAACCCAGAAGCCCCAGCCTCTTCCACCGTGAAAGCCACTTTAAACTGTTCTTTCCAAATTTTTATATTCTCCCAAATATTTTCTATTCATGGCTACAAACATATATAAAAATATGTATGCTTATATTCTTTTTATGCAAACAGGAACATTCTATAGCAAAGTTCTGCTTTTAGTGTATGTTGGAGTCTTTCCATGCAAGAACATAGAGATTCACCATATTCTTCTTAAAGCGCATATTATTGCATTGAATGCATATACTATGATTTAATGAGCCTGCCTTATACTGAAGAACATTTAGGTTGTTTCCAATGTTTTGCTACTTCAAAGACTGATGCGTGAACAATCTAGCACATGTGTCTGTTCACATGACCAAATGCATCTAGGAGATAAAGCTCTAGAAGTGGAATCACTTGGTTAAGAGATTGACAGTTTTTAATTTTGATAAATAATACCAAATTGTCCTCCCAAGGAAATCAACTATCCACATTAGATGATGTGGGCTTGTTTTTTTAAATTTAAATATCCAATTACCTACAAATTTAAGGTTTAATTTTTCAAAGTATCTTTATCAAAGATGAGAGAGAAGTCACTGGAACTCAAGATTAAAGGGTCAGTAAAGATGCTAATTTCATTATCAGGGCCACCACTTACACCTCCCAAATCTAGGGGGTGCCATTCACATAGCTGACACTTCAGTGTCCACCCTGAGTGGACTTAAGAGTGGGTCTGATCATTATCTCTGTAAACTGGTAAGTTTTAAATCCCTAGGATGACACTATGAACATGTTTCTCGGGCATGTACAGAAAGAGAGCGTGTTACCTTTAAAGGAAAATAAAATCCTATTTGTTTTAAATTGTTAGGACACCGCTTCATGCTGCAGCTTTTGCTGATCACGTGGAGTGCTTGCAGCTTCTTCTGAGACACAACGCTCAAGTGAACGCAGCAGACAATTCAGGGAAAACAGCGCTGATGATGGCTGCTGAGAATGGGCAGGCAGGCGCTGTGGGTATGTGCTCGACTTGTGGCCTTCACATGTGTGCCTATCCAAAACTAAAGTTGTGTAAAGTTGAGATATCAGTTATTATCTTGGTATATACATGTAAAAAAGACCAACATTGTCTTTAAGCCACCTGATTCTACTTGCTAATTGACCTCAGTCCCCTGTTAACTTGATTAGTGGAGGACCTTGTCAAAGTGAGCCAAACTTTCTGCAGTGAAATCTTTCAACATTTAGAAACCAAATATAACAACAGAATCATTTACCTGAAAATAGCAAAACTGTAAAGACAATTCAAATTAATGCCTATAGCCTTTGCATTTGGATAGAATAAATAGGACAATAGATTGCTCCTTTTTCTTTAAAAACATTAAACATGATTATGTGAGCTGTACTAATTTAAATATGTTATTGTTTCTCTAGTGTCTTCCTCCTCAGCCTGCGTGTAATTAGCGTCTAGTCTAAGTAACTCTCTTTTGGCTTTTCCTGTAGATATTTTGGTGAACAGTGCCCAGGCTGATCTGACTGTGAAGGATAAGGACTTGAACACACCCTTACATTTGGCTAGTAGTAAAGTATGTAAATGAATTTGAAACAGTGTTACTTAGTGTTGTACTAATAATAATACCACTTAAATTCTGTCTGTCTGTCTCAGTTGTGTGTATCATGGCTCTTAATTAAGATATGCATTTTCCCAGGATGTTGTCAACTGAGTGGAATGGAAGGGGGAGAAGCGAAGGGCAGACCCACACGGGGCAATGAGGGTGTGCCTGTCATGGCATTGGCCACTTGCGTTCTTGCTCCAATCTGTCTTGGTGCTGCCACTGTATCTGTCTCCATGGTTGTAGTACCACATTTTGGTTTTAAACACAGGTTAGGACTTTAGTTATATGGCTTCGAAAATATATGCAGTTCCACTTGTTTTCATTTTGTTCCATTTGAAGACATTGTAATAACACAGTCAAAAAATACTCTTCTATGAGGCAAATGTGTTCATGTGCACTTCCACCCTCTCCCTTTTTTTCCTGGTGCATGGTTCAATGCAAAGAATGTGTGGGGTTTTTTAATAGCATTGTGTTCACATGTAGCTCAGTGTTCCTGCTTCCATAAAGGATAAATGATATGTGTAAAAATATATGATTTTACAAAAGTGGGATCACACTATTTTATAACCTGCTTTTGTTACCGAATCATATACTATGAATATCTTTCTTGTAGACATCCTATTTTATAGTGTTTTAGAAGATGTGCACCATTCCACCTTAGGAATGTGCCATCCTTTATTCAACCTATCCCCTGTTTTTAGACATTTGCTTGTTTTCACATATATGCTACTATAAATAATGCTAATTGTAGAGAAATCTCTATTTTAAGAATCTTTACTCATTCCTTTAAAATAAATTCCTAAATGTGAAATTATTGAGTCTAAGGCAATGATCATTTTTAAGACCACATCTCCCCCTAATAAGGTCACAGCTGGTTACACTCTACCAGCAGTGTATCAGAATCAAAACTCCATGGACACTTCTAAAATCGTATTTAAGGGTCTTCCTTATAAAGCGTTAAGTATGATGCCACTTGATACCGGTGATGGTGGGTGGTTTATCTCAACATAGTTATAGTATTAAAGGTGTTATGAATACCCAGTGGTACCGGACGTCTCAGCTGTTCCTTTCTTTGGTTGCCTTTTCTCACTTCATGCTCTGGGAAGCCCATGGAAACCACAAAAAGTGCTCAGTTTCATGAAGTTCATTTCAAGGTGTAGTGTTTTTGTGAGTATATGTGCAGTGCTTTTCAAACTTTATTGTGCAAATAAATCACTTGAGGCTCTTGTTAAAATGCAGATTCTAATTTAGTAGGTCTGTGGTGGGGCTCAGATTCAACATTTCTAACTCCCAGGTGATGCTGCTCTTCTGCGGGCTATACTTTGAGTAGCAAGGATTTAGGAAGCCATGACTCCTTAATAGGGCCTAGGCCTGAAATCTTGAAAGGGTCTCTGATTGATCAATTGATTTTTTTTTTAAAGATCGGCACCTGAGCTAACATCTGTTGCCAATCTTCTTTTTTTTCCTTCCTCTTCTTGCCAAAGCCCCCCAGTACATAGTTGTATATTTTAGTTGTGTGTCCTTCTAGTTGTGGCATGTGGGATGCCGCCTCAGTGTGGCCTGATGAGCGGTGCAGTGTCCACACCCAGGATCCAAACCAGTAAAACCCTGGGCCGCCAAAGGGGAGCGTGTGAACTTAACCACTCAGCCACGGGGCCAGCCCCTCAATTGATTTTTGAAAAGTTATCAATCATCTGTTGTCATAAGATATAGAGAGATTTCCCCCCAGAAGGGGGAGGAAGAAATGAATGAGCTTTCATGAAAAAGAGTCTCTGCATAGTGTAAGGCGGTAAACAACTGTGAGTGATACAGGTACGAGGTGTGATGGGAATCCCAAGGAGAGATGGATCACCGAAGTGCTGTTTGAAGGTTTGAGGAAGGACATGGGACTTGACTTATGTTTAGAAAGTAATGTTGAAGGATTTAAGGGTTTAAGAATCTTTGAGAATCTGGGGCCCTTTAACTATTTGCTTTTTGCAAGAAAAAAGAATTACTCAGAAAATAACCTTATAAAATGTTTTTAGGCAGAGGATATTCATTTTAAATTTAAAGCATAATGAAGTGACTTTTCTGAAACTGTTGTGTCTCTGTCCTATGTTTCTTATCATTATTTTTCTTTATTAGGGTCATGAAAAATGTGCCTTGTTAATACTTGACAAGATACAAGATGAGAGCCTTATTAATGCAAAAAATAATGCACTGCAGACGTAAGTGTGGCTCCTGAAGTTTGACTCAGACCCAGATTCATAGTCATTTATTCAAAAAACATTCAGAGCTTGCTGTGTGCCAGGCTAGAGCTGGGGAATGTAGTGGTGAAAGGCACAACCTGGCTTCTCCTTCATGAAGCTGACAGTCACACAAATGCTGACCATGCTAGGCATTTCTAGTTAGAATGTTTATTTTGATATGCCTTCATAGAAATTTGTGAAGCCTGTGTTTTTCTTTGCTGGTATTCCTATGGTAATATTAAAAATTTAGTGGGCTGTTAGAAAATCTTACGAGATGACATATTTGGGGAAACTATTTGTATGAATGTATTAGCATTATGTATTCTTACTGGAAAATGACAGTTTTATAAATCAGGTTCCCAGAATATATTTGAAGAGTTTCTATGCTATTTGTCTTAATTATATTTTAATATAATTCAGTGTAATCCTCAGCGTGAAAGACCTAAAAGCTACTTCATTTTCCATTTTAGGAAATTACTTACACATTTGTTTTAAGGGCAAAAGAATATTAAGATTTCTTTTTCATTAAGATTCTGAAGTAATGTATAAGCAGAAGAGACTGGGTTTGACATTCTTCTTTAACGAATTCTAAATTCAATAGAATATTATTCAGTGCATTTAGTAATAATAAAGGTTTGAGATTACATATATCAGTATTATTAATACCACTTCTATTGATGAACTGTGTGAAACAGTGATTCAAATGCTGGAGTATTTGAAAGCAAGGGGTAAAGAACCTTCTAGAAAACACACCAGAGCTTGAGTTCTTCCTCCGGCTTCCTATTTACTGTCAGTGAGGTTTTTGAGATGCAGACTATTTGTAATATCTGCAGAGAAATCTGGGCCAACACAGGAGAACAGTTGCATCATTGGCATCTGGAAAAGATCTGGTCAACAAATATCTTTTTTTAAAGTAAAAAGATTCATGTACCATTTATAGGTTCTTAAGTACTTTCTTCCTTTTAGCAACGCAAAATGACACACTCTCACACAAATAGGAATCACAAGTGACGCTTGCTGTTGTCCTTTCTCAGCCCCCTGCACGTTGCTGCCCGCAACGGCTTGAAGGTGGTGGTTGAAGAATTGCTGGCAAAAGGGGCCTGTGTCCTCGCCGTGGATGAAAATGGTAAGTGGAAAAATTGAACAGTCCCAGCAGGTGCCTTCCACATGCTGTGAAGCCAGAGGAAAATGAGAAAGATAGGCGCTAGTTAAAAAGGTAGTAAGGATTCTCTCCCCTATGGAAGTTCCCCGTGTGTGAGAAATCAAACAAGATGCTTTGTTCTGTCTGTCTTCACAAAACACACAGTCCACCTGTAGCCCACCGGTGCCTTCCATTTTGCATGTAATGTCAGCAGCTGGTCTCTAACTCCTCAGCTTGGTGGTTAAAATATTTTAAACACACTAAAAAGCTTTCAACTTGGCATTCGCAATTCTAACTGCATACGCTGAAGAGTTAGGGATCACACATCATTAGTGCATGCTCCAGGGCTCAAAGAAAAGCCTAGGTCTACGTATTTCAGTTCATTCTGAGATCAAACCTTTTTTTTTTTTAAGAACAGATCAGAACTCATATTCCTAGTATGGATATTTAGGGAACATGAGTAAACATTTTTAATTAACATCTAGGCTTGAAAGCTTCTCTTGATCTATATAATGTGCCTTTTCTAAGTGAACTAACTCTTAACAGAAGCTTTCTACTCTGCTTCCTAAGAAATTTTGATAGTTAATGAACACTAGAATTGTATGAAACTACCATTTTAAGCACAATGCCTATTAACCTTGGGGAGCAAAAGAGGAACTTCTGGATATTTATGAGTTAAGTAATTTTTTAAAACGTGGCATTAATTTTGGCATTTAATTAAAGTATTATAATAAAATGTATTAACATAACTCAATTAACTGCTTATTACAGGTATTGGAATTAGCAGCTCATGCCTATTTCTCGGAAGTAAGCAGCCACATGACATCAGTAGCTAACTCCTATTAGTTTTGGTTTTGCAGCCCCATTTATCCTGGCATGTACCCTGCTCTGTCCCCGACCTGACTCATCTAGGAGGCACAGAAAGTTCTTTCTCCGTCTTCTTTCTTCCTGCCTTACCTTCCCATGCCCTCTGATCACCACTATGTAGGTCTTAGGCATACAGAGGCCCACAATTTTTCTCCAAAATGATCAAAGAGACCAGAATAAATTAGTTTTGCCTCTCTCCTGTATAAGTCTGCTGCATCTGAGGCTTGTCCAGCCCATGGTGACCTTAGGAACAAGAGCCCTGGGCCATGGAACTGTGGCCTGTCTCAGAGCTTAGCTGCACCCCAAGGCCTGCAAATATTTGGGGCCATTTTGTACAGCATACAATCCCAATGCCTTTACTCATCACCGACCTCTGTGGAATGGAGTGTTAAGCTCTCTGTCCATTCTTGTTGGTTTTCAAACCAGAGAGAGGAATAATCTGTTAAGGGGGGCAGGACGAGGGTCAGGTGCTAATAAACAAAACAACAAAAAGTAAAGGTTTTTTGAGCCAGTTCCTCTGAATAAATGAGTGAGTGGGAGTAGGAACTGTGGTCAGCAGAGAGGACAGCTAACCCTTTCAGGCCAGTAGAACAAAAGGTGGATACGGATAACAATTAAATGAAAGAATGTACCTACCTCCCATGGCAGGTACTCTATGCGTTGAGATAGCATTCTTTTCTGGACTGGACCCATCAAGTCTAAATGAGAGAGAATGACACAGCTCTACGGCAAACATAGCAATTTTCTCACATCTGTTCCATTGAGGACTGGGGACTTTGGTTGGTGGTGTTGCTATTTTTTTTTAAATTCTGTTTCCTTTAAATGGGAGTACATTTTTAATTACAAACAGCCAGTGCCTTCCTGTGTCTGATCTGCTCACATGATTCCATTTTTCTAGAGCAAGTTAATTGGTGTATACTTTCTATAAAGTACATATAAAGTGACAAAACTGCCTGACTCACTTTTACAGACATCTGGTTTTCTGTGTCTTTTCTAATCGGACACACGATTACCTGCAATGGAAAGTCCTTGTTCTCAGAATGAGAGTGCCCTGGCCCCAGCCCCAAGTGCACCACGTGCCTGTGCTCTCAACTGGAAACACCTTCCTGGTTGTCCTGTTGCTGTTTGTTGTGGAATTGTGTCCCACCCCCAGCCCCTCGTGTCTCTGTTCACTAGATGAAGACTGGAATCCTGCCTAACTTCGGACAATATAGTGCTTGTTGTTGTCATGTAAGCTGAACAAAACCCAAAACCCCTCCATAAAATGTCTCCCCCCCCAACCCCTCCAGCGTCACCCCCAGCATGACTTGTGGAAGTAACTCTTCCTTTTGCCTGGCATGATTTCTAACTCGACATACATCTCCGCGTGTGAGGTCGTAGGAGATGTACTGTGGAATGCTCACCCGCCTCTGGATTTCCTGGACTAACCACTGCCTTGTCTGCATTTACGCCCAGGTCATACCCCGGCCCTGGCTTGCGCTCCTAACAAAGACGTGGCTGACTGCCTGGCCCTCATTTTGGCTACCATGACTTTATCTCCTTCCAGTGCAATGACGGCTGTCAACTTCGTTTGTTTTAAAAAAGACAATTTGAGCAGGACGACCCTCTCCAATCTGGGTAGCATGGTTAGCCTCTGCAGTAACAACGTAGGCTCGGAGGATGGGTACAATGAAAATGATTCTGATTCCGAAACGTTTTGACTTTGGACTGTAGAAGCTTTTCCTTGTTCAACCATGTTGGAGGAAGGGAAAGAAACTTGAATTCCAGGTTGATGTTGTATTCAAGTATTATTATGGGCCCAGGCTTCCTCTAGAAGCCAGTAGAGAAGGAATTAATCAAACTGAAGGAGGGCAGCTAGGCTGGAGGGCAGAGCACTCACACAGACGGGCCCCGATTTTGATTTGTTTCATGTTTTCCTTAGATCTAAGATGCTCCTGTGAAAGTCTACCTCTCACTTTAAGTAAAGAATAAAAAATGCATTTAACTCTTTCTCTTTGGGGATAATGCACCGAGAGGGAGCTATTCTCTATAGATATTTTTTTCATGTACTCACTTGGCAGTGAGTTCTCAGAAGTATATCAGTGTGACATTCCTGTCCCCCCAGCGGGGGACGGGTGGATAGGGAATGCCGCAAAGCTCTTCTCACTTTGATGTTTACCTCCTCACTAGAAGCCAAAGGTAAAGAGGTGTTCATCTTGAGAAATAATGCCTGTAATAATCTTTTTAAGGGAGTCCAATTATTCATATCCTCTCTATAGTAAGCACTTAAATATCCAGAACTTCTTTCTGAGGATTTTTGTTAAAGGTGCCAGATGAAGAGAAAAATTCATTGAAAATGGAACTTGTTTTTTTCATTTAACACACATATGGCACCCAGTGCTCCCCATAACAAACCTGTGACTAATTTTCACCCGAGTGATTGAGTCCAAATCTAATAACATTTCAGATGAAAATTATATTGCACCAAGAGTTTGAGACATGTGCAAATTTACTATGAAACTACCCTTTATTAATTCGTTCTTAAATCAAAGTACTAACGTTTAACAACATCAGAACCATCAGCATTGTTTATCAATAGTAAAATGTTAAATGAGCTTCTCAGTCAAGGTCATGCCAAGTGAGTCAAAGTGTGACTGCCAAAGGGAAGAAGGAAAGTGAAAGCAGGAGGTAGAAATGGGTGACATGGAAATTAAAGCCAATTGACGGTTGCTTGATGATGAAATCAACATGGTGAATACTGTGTCTGCTCCCTCTGCCAAAGCTTCTAGGTCAAATGGACCCCGTTCTGCACCTGGAATAGCTGTGCAAAAAGAAGAATGAGACTCTCTAAAAATTATGCACATATACACGCACACATATATGTATATATATGTCTGTCGTTCATCAACCAGCTATACATGAGGACCAAAATGCTTCAGTCTAAAATGGAAGATTCAAATGGTTTTCCTTCAAAATGGAAGTGAAAACTGAAGTAGCTTTTCTATGGAGTTAAAATGTAATCTTTTGCGTAACAGTCTTTGTTGTATTTTATATTTCTGATGACACAGATTTCTAGTTGATGGCTTAACATTTGTAACTGATGATGTGTTGACCACGGCTTATTTTTTTGCCAAACTAGAGAAAATGTTCATATACTTTTGATGTAAATGTGTTTCTATTTATTTGAAATGAAACAAATGCTGAGGAAACATCCATTGTTTGTTCTCTATTTTAATTGCTATGTGTCTTACTTGGAATAACAAAAAAGCAGAAAAATACACAGGACCCTGCCTGGGCTGGCCAGCAGTCCTGGGGCCAAGCCCAGCGTATCCACTGCTAAGGTTCCAGCCAACCCTCAAGCTCTTCAGATACGTTGGAGTGAGGTACAACACCCATCCATCGGTGAGCCCCAGGCTGTAGCCACCTTAGAGCTTCGAGGACACTGCAGTACTTACGCTCTTGTGCAAGATGAAAACTGAAGTGGATCATGTGCACAAAGGTGGCCCAAAGAAAGATACAGAAATTATTCTAAATCCACTGAAAGTCTCACATGGTCTCGGTAACCCAATGGGAAACTATGCCTGTGTGTGGGCACCTATACCAAGAGGAGAAATAAAAATCACCAGCTCAAGTGCTATTTTCCACTTTAGGGAGAGACAAGAAAGAAACAGGTTGCTTTAGGGCAGTTTTCTCTGACGTTTTATAAGCAGTTCTGTTTTCCTCCTGGAAATTGCTATTTTATAGTGTGAGATTTTTAAAACAGTGTTCTATCATATCTGGATCAAATGCAGATACAGTATTAGATTTTTCATTTAACTGTAAAAGACTTTAATCTTACTCTTTTAATATCCTGGATGTAACTAAAAACTCATGTTGGGTTCTTCACAAATGAGAACTTGTTCAAAGGACTTATAGAATCGGTATTAATTTCACTGAAAATTTTTGACACTGCTACCGTTGTTTTTTTAATTCTTGGCATTGTGTTCCTCTCCTTCCTCTGTCCTTTTTGTTTAGAGACAGTGAATTTTTTAAAAGTAGATAAATTGCTGATGAGCAATAATGACCTTATCTTTACCAAAACACTGAAAATTAGGGAGATCCAGTGCTGAAGAAGCATGGGATACTGCGTGTCTTTTTCTAGAAGTGAATGGAAATCTTGCTCAGTTGGCGTTTAAAGCAGCAAATGAAATGCCTGCTTTAATGGTAAAGCAGTGCTAACATTTCTCCTGTAGAGTAGCACAGAGAATAAGGAATGTGGCAGCAAAGCAGTGACGCCGGGTGACATTGTCTCCATGGAGCTGCGATTTGATTCCCCCCGCCCCACCCCACTGTCTTACTGATAGAAAGGAGGAGGACAAAGGAACAAAATGAAACCATGCCCACTAGAGAACCGTTCATTGAATCCAACTCTCTCGCTCTCTCGCTCTCCTGCTCTCCTTCTATTTCTCCCTACCCCCAAGACCAAATTTTTTCCTTTAAGAAATGACTTTAAAAACTATGAGTTCTGTGTTTTTCAAGTACATCTCTTAGAAGTAAAACTAGATTGGCAACTTGGCTTTCTAAGAAAGAAAACAGAAAAAATTGTGCTTTTCATTGAGTCTTGTTGTTTAGTGCTTTTACCAAAATGTGTTATTTTTAGATTGTCTTTTAATCACAGCCACAGGGATCATGTTTCATCCACTTACCTGTGCTCTGTGTCTGCCGATCCTCGGTAAATACATCACTATCTCCAAATTGCCTAAAATCTGCTATGATTCTACAGTAAATAGCTCAGGGGACTTCTATTTATCACTACTAAAAGGGCACCATAGTATGTTTTGGTACTTTAGGCAGCAAACAGCTGCTTGATTTCTTCTCTTGTTATGAAGCTAGAACAAGAACATCGAGCGGATTTGCTGCACTAGTCATTCTCTGTACTGTTGAGCAACTTGGTTTGCTGATCTGTTGCGTTGGTTGAAGAACTCATCCCTTTTTTGTCTTGTGATATGAAGTTAGAGTGCCTTTTTATATTTGTATATTCTGAAGACGTTCTGTGAAATGTTTTGTATTTTTTTCATTTGAGTGTTATCAGAGCAATATAATACCAGTGACTTTTCATTTCGGCCTTTCTTTGAATGTATAAAGTGTCTTTTTTCCTATTTCCCCTCTTACCTGCTTTGAAATGAAAATGAAAATGCTGAAGTTTTTTATAGGAATTATGTTTGATATTGCAGTGCTAAAATGCTTTCTTCTTACCAAACTGTAAACCATAGGTCAGTGTTATAGGGGAAAAGCGTTTTAAGATAGTGACAATCTGAGTGTGTGTATAAAATGTAATTCTGTGCGTTTCTTATGCAGTGATCTAAAAATTCAATGCAAATATCATTTCTTTGGTAGTTTTGTCTGCGTATTTTATGCTTTAGCATGTGCAATATATCTTTGCGAAGCACGATGATACAAATCCGGTGCCAGTGTTATATTTTGCATAACATATTTGTAACAGCATAAAGTATTGTTTGATGATTTCAGTGGGATTTTGTCTGTAATGTTTTCTTATGTAAATTGGAGTTGAATGACTCTGGTAAATGTCCTGACTGTAAAAATGAGGAAAATGATTTTTAGTTCAGTGAGTGACTTTGAACCAATCTGAATCTTCTCAAGCACAGTTTAATACTTTTTCAACTACTGAATGCTAATAACGTAATGAAGTGCATAACTGTAATATACTACGGAAGTGCATTCAGATGGTTATTTTTACAAATAAAAACGGTACAAATATTGTTGCAATTTGTGTTGCCTTTAATTTTTCCAATTTATGCTAATTTTACCAATTATTCTGCTAATTTAAATCTTCATCTCCCGCCAAACCCAAATTAACCTTAAATTTTGAAAATATATAATCAAGATAGAAACGTATCTCCAGATTTGCTGTTTCTGTTTGTATCATCGCAATTAGAGAAAAAATTTCAAACTTGTATGTTTGTGTTTATTATAGTTATACCTCCAACTTTCTCCATGAAGGATTTGGACTGGCTTGCAACAAAACACATGATAAACTACAGGTAGAAAAATTAGGACAGGAAAAAGAATACAAAAAAAAATATGGGAACCATAAAATTTAACACAGTGACTGTGACTGAACTTGAGTTTGCTCTAAGCTTCCTTGCAGCCAAAGTAAGAGGGGAAATGCGACTAACTGTATAAATCCCATATATCTGAAGGAGGAAGCCGGCTAGGGCCTCAAAACGGTGAAATCAGCCATGCTTATCTTTGTTGCTGCCCCCACTACCCTTCCACTGGTTCCAAGCAACACAAGATTCTTGTACTATTTTTAAAGTTATCCACAGAATTTCCTCTCCATCTGTCTCACCATTCACAATTTCTTCCCTTTAGTAGTAACCTCAGGGACAGTTCCTAGAAGCACTAAGGAACAAATTCCTCATGATGGAGTTGCCAGCTGATGAGAAAGAGATTTTGGGGTGGGGCCTTCCTGAGTCCCTCACCTCACAGAGTCATAGAGTGTTAGCAGTTCTGAGAGTCTAGCCCAATCCCATCACCATATTTTTCATCAAGAAACCGAAACCCAGAGAAATTATACAACTCGCTGGAATTTGTATAATTAGTGATCTGAATACACAACTTGTGCCTGTAGATGTTCTCTCCCCTGTGCCATCCTGCCAAATAGTGTTTTGTGGTGGTTGTTGGTTTCTCCTGCTAGGGATGTTCAGGGAGCTTTTGCGCTGTGCCATGTCTCACTGTTTATTCAAATATACAAATCTGACTTCTCACTTTTGAAGACTGTAAAGCATGAATCATACCACAGGTGAGTGCTTCCCATAGTTTAGAGCAGACTGGACACATTAGATATCTAATGCTGTATAACAAATTACCCCAAAACTTAGTGACTTAAAGCAGCAAATGTTATCTCACAGTTTTTGTAAGTCAGGAGTCCAGGCATGGTCTAGTCAGGTCTCTGCCACAGTGTCACTCACCAGCTGGAATGATGGTGTCGGCCAGGGAAAGATCCATTTCCAAGCTCACTCATATGGTTGTCGGCAGGGTTCTTCATGGATCGTTGGACTGAGGGCTTCAGTTCCTCAATGGCTGTTGGCTGCCCTCAGTTCCTTGCCAAGTGGGCCTTTCCCAAGGGCAGTTCTTGACAAGGCAGCTTGCCTCATGAGAGCCAGCAAGCTGAGAAAAGCCAGAGAAAGAGCAAGACAGAAGTCACAGCTATTTAACTGAATCTCGAAGTGACGTTCCATCATTTTTCCCATATTCTATTCATTAGAAGCAAGTCACTAGGTCTGTCCCATATTCAAGGGAAGAGGATGACCAAAGAGTGTGATACCAGGAGGCAGGAATCACTGGGAGCTGTTTTGGAAGCTATTTACCACACTGAGTCTACCACAGTCCTTTGAGAATAGAACATCATATTAAGATAACTTCCTCCTGGCCATTGCTAAGGAAATTGTTTACTTTGACTTCCTAAATTCACCCTTTCAAGAAAAACAGAGAGATCCACTAATTTCAATTGTACTCTCATGAGAAACCAGAAAGGGGATAATGGCCTCCACCGCAGTAATGATACTGGTGAACTTCGCTGTGGTACTTTGCCTCCAAACTGCTTGTCAGAGGATCCCTCTCTCACATTCCGTTCAGTAGGTTTAGATCCCTGTGCATCTATCCCTCACTTAACACACTTAATGTGTTCCCGAATTAGCTTGCAAGGCACAAAAGCATTAAGCTAAAAGGCTATTAACATAACACAAAAATACCGTGGGTTAAAAGTGCTGTATGAATTGTCTCTTTAGCAAATTTCATACTGAAGGTACATTTGCTGTAAAATATAAAGCAGCGAAGATAATGGCTGTGCCACTGATTAATTTTCAAGCACTCCAGGGGGTGATTGGAAATGTGTGGGCATTTGTGGCTAGCACAATGACAGGGGGCGGGAGGGGTTGCTACTAACATTTACTGTACAAGTCTTTACTAGGCCAAGGATGCCAGCTGTCCCAGCCAGCCTAGTGTACGACACCCCACCCTCAGCACCAGTGCACCCTCACCTCACTGCTCATCTACTTCCTCTCCTCGTTTCCGAATCATTTCTTCATCAATTTGTTATTTGTACAGCCAGCCATATTTCAAAATCTATTTTCACAGGGAATTGCATAAACATGCTCTAATATACATCCCCTCATAAAGAGCACCTACAAGCCTAAGAAAAAGAACTTCAGAAGGAATTTCGAGACCGTGTTCCCTGGTTGTGTGTTTTTCTAGGAGAGCTCACATTCAGGTGAGTGGTGAAGAGAAAAGTACTGCATGGATTTGAGACAAATATTTAATTTTCTTGTTGTTAAACACACAAACACACACACGCACATGTACATTCCTTGTCTGAAGCCAAGGATGATGTATCTACTTCACAGGTGGGGAAACCCTGCTCACAAAGATGGGGCACTTGGCTCACAGTCACATAGCAAGATCTGGCGTCACAGCAATGTTGTCTCACATGTTTCTCTAGGCGCTGGTAGACACTATTACTAGGATACCATTTTCTACCTTTAAGTGCCAATTTAATGAAGTATATTTAAATTCTAGAAGATTTTTTATAATTTTCAAAAGTAAAAATGTTGAAGCAGTACTTAGAGCACAAAAAACTTACCTGTGTTTATATTCAGTTGATAAAGCACCCAGCAGATTTGAGAACTTAAATAACTCGTATTTCTTATAGTTGGATTTGCAAGAATTGCAAACATCTAAGCTTAGATCTTAATGACAAGAAGTTGCTAGCCATATAAAGATCAGAGGAGAGAACATTCTAGGGAGAGGGAACAGCCAGTGCCAACAACCAAAAGCAAGAATGAGCTCGGCACGTTCCACAAACAGATGGGGCCAGTGTGGCTGGAGACGTGTCGGGTAAGGAAGGGATAGTATGAGATGAGATAAAGAGCAGTCTGAGGCCAGATCTTCTAAAATTTTGTGAGCCAGGGGAAGGAGTTTCAATTTTTTCTTAATGTGATAAAAATCCACTGGAGAAATTTAAGCAGAAAAATGGCTGTGGTCCTATTTCATTTTTAAAAGATCACTGGCTGCTGTAGGGAAGCAAAAGAGGAACCCGAGTGACCAGTTAAGTGGCACTGCAATTGTCTAGACAAGTAAACACAGTTGCTGGGATTGGTGTGGCAACAAGGAAAATGGAGAGAACGTGGGACGTGTCGGTACTCTTGAACATTGTGGGTGCTCTTGAAGGTAGAGTTGACTAAACTTGCTGTTGGTCTAGGAACAGTCTAGAGTTTAGGGGAGAGGCTGGAGCGGGGGTAACGTGAAATTATAGACGACCAGAGGAAACTGCCTTGGAGTGAATAGACAGAAGAGCCCTGAACCATGGGCAGGCCAACATTTAGAGGTCAGGAAGAGAGAGGATCTAGCAGAGAAGACCAAGAAGGAGTGGCCAGTGAAGGAGGAGGAAAAGCATGAGACCAAGATATCCGAGAAACCTGGGAAAGAAAGAATGTTACGGAGGAAAGAATTTCAGTTGTATCTACTGTCTCAGTTGCTTCTAGGAGGTCAAATAAGATAGGACAGAGATTGACCATTGGATTTGGCAACGTAAAGTTTATTAGTGACCTTTGCAAGAGCAGATGCCTCAGAGTGGTGGGAGCAACAATCCGAAGAGGATGACTTGAAGAAAGCGAAGGGAAGACGAAAAGCAAGGCAGTAATCTGGAGGAGGATATGGAGACCAGAGAGGGTATTTGTCAGAATTCTAAGATAAGAGATGCTATAGCATATTGAGGCTGAGGGGATGTCTGAGAGAGAGCAGAAAGGTTTGAGAAGGGATGGGAGAGTGATTTTGTTCTTTTTTTTTTTTCTAAAGATTGGCACCAAAGCTAACAACTGCTGCCAATCTTCTTTTTTTTTTTTTGCTTTTTTCGCTTTTTCTCCCCAAATCCCCCCAGTACATAGCTGTGTAGTTTTAGTTGTGGGTCCTTCTAGTTGTGGCATGTGGGAGGCTGCCTCAACATGTCCTGACAAGCGGTGCCATGTCTGCACCCAGAATCCGAACTGTCGAAACCCTGGACCTCCGAAGCGGAGCGCGAACTTAACCACCTGGGCACGGGGCCGGCCCTGAGGGAGAGTAATTTTGCAGAGAACATTTTAGAGCAACAGAGGAGGATTGCTGAGTAGGGCTTAGTACATCTGAGATTTATGACCATGCATTTAAAATGATGCCAGTCATTCTGGAGGATTTTTTCATCAGATGTTTGGGTACAGATATAGTGGAATTTAAACAGGGATAGAGCTTTGCCAGGTGAGTCCAAGGGGAGCTGTGGAACTGTGGTGCTTTCGATAGACATGATTATATAGATCATGGACTCCAGGCTGGGTAAGAAGGGAAGTGAAGACATGAGAGAGTTGATAGATAGTAAAAAAAATAAAAAAAGTGGTACAGTCACTGGATTGAAGGTCTTGGTGAGATAGAAGAATTGCTGAGTAGCACCACAGTTGGTGAGCTGGACATGGGGTGTGTGGAGTAAAGATTTCGGAGGTGGTACAGTTTTGGTGATGACAAAACCATTGAAATAACCACAGAAATGGATGGTTGAGGATGATTGAAAAAAAAACATTGGCGGTGAAGAAGTCAAAAACTGAGGAGGCCAATATAACAAATGGCTCTAAAGCCGTTTAACATAGAATTTGAGCAAAATTGATGCAAAAACTTGGCCACTTCAAGACATCTGTTTTTCAGGTATTTTATTTTAAGTAGATGCATACTCAGAGCTGATTTATTATCAGACTGAAGTTTGGTTCCAGGATTTAGGATAAAGCTTTTAAAGAAGTAGGAATGGTCAAGTGCATTTCTGTTAAAAAAAGAACAAAACAGACTTTGACTATAATGCAATGACAGGTTTTACGACCATATGGTTTACCCTAAATGTGTTTATGAGGTTCTCCAGAAAACAGGACAGATGGCTAACAGCAGCAGAATGAACAAAAGGAGTGTGCAGGGCGAATGTCTTAGTGATAACAATGAAAAACTGAATGCTTCCCGCTGGGCCTTCCGCAGAGGACAAAAGGCTAATATCATTGGAATTCTGTCCTGCTCTTTAAGTGAAAACGAAATTTGCTTAAAATATCAACTTTTCCTGAAATCTCAATTTTTACCAAAAAAAAAAAAGAAGCTAACGGGTTTATAATTCCCTTTTGAATTTCTTTTTTCAGAAATGATTTCTCCATTCCTAAGTCCATGCCATGTTTTCATTTTACATTCTTCTTCAGGCCTGAGATTTACTCCTTGCTATTTTATTATTACTTAAAATCTGCAAAAATTTTGTTAGAGGAATGTTACCTGAAAATTGATTGATTTTCTGATTAGCTTCATTCACGAGGATCTGCCTATTAGCATGTAAATTTTGATTAGGCTGCTGGGCCCATTTTGTTTTGGCATCCCTGCTAAAAAAGCTGATAAAGGGCTCAGTTGATGCCATCTGGGAGTTTGTTTTGTGATGTCACAGCTAACACTAGAAATTAGATTGAGAAAACTAATTAATTTCCCACAATATGTTTCAGATATTGAAAAAGAAAAGGGTTTCAGGGTTCTGACAATATTTCCTAGCCATAAGAACATATTTTCTAGTATATTGATGATCCATCCTCATTTTCCTTGCTGCTAGTCTCGTGATCTGATAGTGACCTGGGTGGTGCAAAGCAGAGGACCTCTGTTAAAATTCATATATATGTTTATAGGTGTCTATATGTTGTATGATCATGGACAAAGACATGGCAGGACTTACCCCATAATGTTAAAGGAGAAGGGTATAAGGAAGTGCTGAAATTGCAGTTAAATGGGAAAATGTACGTGGCATAATGGTAGGTGAAAATATAAAATGTGGAATATAAAAATTGTTTTATATCACAAAAATGGGTAAAAACTGAATATATTTATGAACAAGAACTGGAATGTAACAGACAAATCAAAACTGATTTAATTAAGTGACAGAATTGTGGGCAACTTTTGCTCTGAATTTATGTTGTTTACTGTTTTGCAATAAATTTTTTGAAAAGAAAAGAAACTGGAATGCATAAATAGAAACTGGGAGGTAAATTAGTCATTCCAGTTGGTGCTAGGTTACTACTGTTCATTAAAACCGGCTCCAAGCTCCATAGTTAAAGTGGAATGAAGAAAACTTGGAGATGCTCCAATAAAAACCACAGACATATTAAGAATTGAAGGGTACATGCTTTTAGGAAAAGTGAAAGGAACTGAACTTAGCTTAAAGGTTTCTTCAACTGTAAAATATGGAAATTTGAATCCGTAGTTTCTCATATCCTTCCAGTTCTGACATTTTTTATTCTTAGACTAGATCCATTAGTCAACAGAGTAACTGCCAACCGCCTGCAGCATCTGAAGTGGTGAACTAGGCATATGCGTATGCTTGGGAATAAACATGGTTAAGGCTGACTGGACCATTAGTCCTTCCACCATAAGAAGAATTTCCTCCAGACAGAAGAGTTTAAGGAGATATACCCTTCCTCCTCTGACCAAGAAAATAAATAGGCTTTAACAACAGCATGACAAGTTTAGGATCATGAAAAGTTATCTGAAAAATGTGCAGTACATGTAGAGGTGGTTAAAACAGGATAGATTGTAAAGTCCCTTCACCGGAGACTTTCAGAATTAAGGTTGCCACTCATCACTCCAGGGTGGTGTTAGAAGTCACGTAGCCAGTGTTGTCCATAGCTCAGAACTCTTTCAAGCGCTGTATGCACAACTAGCTCCACCAGTCTGTTGTTCCATAGATACTCAAATACATTTCCTCTCTCTCTTGAATGACCTAGAGTAGCCATCATATTCACTAGCACCAGAATTCATCCTGTGTCCCCAAGCTGAAAACCAAACAGACATCCTGGACTCCCTCTCCTTTGCTCTCTTATCCAATTGGTTATGAAGTCCAGTTCCTTCTGTACCTTTTAATTGTCTTTTGGATCAATTAGTTCATTTTCTTACCCACTACTCCTATTTCAGACCTTCATCATAGGATACTTCCATTACTGCAATAGCATCCTAACTAATCTCCTTGCCTACATTCTTGCTCTTCTTCAATCTTTTTTCAAAATTGCTGCCAAAAACTATATGTTTTTAAAAGTTCAAACTCTTTAGCCTGAAAAAGCATCTGCCTCATCTCGTCATCTTCATTTATCATCTCTTGCACCACTCATCCACATAAACTATAGACATTTTGGAAGGACTCAAGTCTTCCCCTTTCATATACTCCTGCCTTTATTCGTGTTAGTTCTACTTAGATGACTCCTCCCCTTTTATATCTCTTGAACTCAACTTTTCAGACCCACGACAAATGTCACCTCTTCTCAAGTGTTTCCTAAACTTTAATTTAAAAACAAAAGGCAGAAATAATTGTTTCTTCCTCCATGTTTCCAAGCACCCTGAATGTGCCAATAGCAGTGTTGATCATATCACTTTCCATTGTAATTATCTGATTACATGTGTGATGAAGATGAAATATTCTTGTGTCTATGCTTCTCACTCCCCACCTCCTGCCTGCCACATGCCAAAGGACAGTTTTGATCTTTTCTGGGTGGAAGAACAAGGGATGGTTTAAAAACAGGGATAAAAAGGCAGAAGAAAAACATAAGGACCTATAGAAAGCTGCTAAATCTATCAAGAAAGGGAGTGTTGTCACCAGGGCTGCAAAGGTTTTGGGGGGATTAACATATGAGAGCCTCTGGGTAATCAAAATCTCTAACTATGGGAAATTGAGTTGGAACCACTTAAATATTCTTTGAGAAAACAAATAAATATTGAAGTATATTTTTAATTACTACTTGGAAACTAGATTGTGTTTCTCACACACAGACTAAGCCACGTGGAGCCCTAGGATTTATTTAGCTTACATACATCTATTGCCTCCTTTTCTACTTCGTGTTGATTTCAGTACTTAAGACGGTGCCTGGGTGACTTAATAAGTGCCTGTGTGACTGGCACGTGTGTATGAGTAGGTCATATCTGGCCCTCTCCAAGAAAATGCCCCAGGTTTCCAAGTTAACATTAACGCATAGCATTAATTAATTATAATTATTAATGCATAGCATAAATTAATATGTCCAGATGGTGTCACTTTGTGGAATGCTCAAGCACTAGTGGTCCTTGAGGCCAGGTCAGCTGATGAGAGAACTGCCCACAGGTTGGAATATAGGCCAAAGGCCTGGGCGAGAGCTCAGAGTGGAAGGACAGTAATCAATGTGAGGAAAATATGTGGTAGTCAAGAGGATAGCTATTAACGGGATGCTAAGAGAAAGACAAGGCAAAGGCTTAAGAGTGAAATAAGCTGTGAGATCAGTGGCCAGGAGAGTCCAAAAGATGGTATCCGGGTCCAAGTGCCAAATGAGTGAGATGTGTCCAGAGATCTGCGAAGGGGATGTTCTTCAGAGCGTGTCTCTTATTGGGGCAGGTACAGCAGTTTAAAGTCACTGAGTCAGGCTGTGGGTCATCTTCCTTTATGCTCCTCCCCCACCGAGCAGGGCAGTCCGGAGTATCCAAGGCAAGTTTTATAGTGGGTGAAACCTCTGGTGCCCTAGCACAAATCATGTTAGTATACTGGTATCTTACTGGTAGTCACTATATTCTACACCATCACGCACAGGGAAAAAAAGATGATGCAGTCACAGTTATCTCTATAGTAAGACACATACTCCCTGGTTTTCCACTTTTCCAGCCCACGGCTCTTTGTGGGACCAGTTCCTGGGAGCAATTTCAGTAGTATCCTTGAAAAAATCAAATATTCTCAGTCAACCTACTCTATTTCTACATTTGGTCTTTTCTATTCTTCGTTAGTTACTTTTCCTCTTGGGATAAATCTTTTAAATTGCTATTGTCTTGGTATAGGAAACAACATAAAACTGTGAGAATTATTTTTCAGATTCTTTATTTTAGTGCTTTTATCTGTGGAATTTGTTTTTCAATATAGATAATTCTATTGTAGGCTCAGCTTTTGTTGCCATCGTATGAAATTGAGTCCTACATTGTTTATTGCATACATTTATCTGTGTAGCTCATTTTAAAGATACAGTTTGTACCAATTTAAATCAGGGACTGGTGTCATGTTTCTGAAATATTTTCCTTATTTGAGCACTCCCCATCCCCCATTTTGAGAAAACCAACATAATTGCACTTTCCCCCCCCTTTTCTTTCCTTCTTTTTTTAAACAGCAACCCAGGCTGTTAACCCTTCAGGATCCAAGAATACGGGTCAGCTGCAGAGCAGGAGCCCTGAGGGGCCAGTTATAAATCAGTGTGCTTTATCTCAGCCACAGAAGGCAAAGGGTTACACTGCCGAAGCTGCAGGGGCTGCGGTGGGGGAGGGGAGAGGTTTTCCTGCCCGTCCGTGCTTGGGAGCACTCAGCCTGTATCTTCCTACTGGAAGCAAGGTACCGGAAATCCCCCTTCCACTTATAAAATAGAAGACAAGGGTGCTTGCTGTGGGAATTAGAGAGAACTGGGTAATATTTCTAGAGCATATTGGAATTCTTTCAGGGTAAGTGTTATAAGAAAACAAGTTATTCTTTTATTGTTAAATTATGTTCCTGTCATCAATAACTCTCCAAGCGAAGCCTTTTTTTAATTAAAAGTCTCAACGCTGTAAATCACTAAGTAACGAGAGAACTTTGCCATGCAATGAGGGAGGAGTCAAAGGTGTACAGAATCAGCCTCTGATTAAATGAACTTTGTCTCCCTTCTCTCATCACATGTTATGGTATTCTGCCTGCTGGACAGGGGAGAGGGGAAAGGGCGGATGGGAGGTGGGAGAAATCATTCACAATGTGAGCCCCAAAGCTCACATTGAAAGGGAGGGGAGAAATCAAGTGTGATGTGGAGACAGAGCGACATGTCTGATGGAAATGAAGTCCACAGGGTGGGAAGGAAAAATAAATCCTGTCCTGAGTTATAAGACAGGAAGGAAGTCAGAAAGTGGAAACTCAAGAAGGACTGTGGGAAAGAATTTGGTCATGTTTTGAAATGAGTTCTGGGCCGTACAAAATTAAAGTACCACATTTTGTAGTCCAATACTAAAGAAAATGGTGTTCTCTCTCTCCCTTGTTTCATTATCCAGATTATGTCAAATGTAAAGAATTAGCTCCGGGAACCCCATGTTAACTAATTTATACTAAGTTGTTCTTAAATAAATAATTAATGACAGTCACATTCGTGGGGCTATAGTGATTGGTACCCCCTTTTTATTTGCTACAACTACCCACTTCCAAAGATGGATTCCATTTAGACCTCTCCCTGTTCCTGTAACCTAAGTGTGTATAATACACAGTCGGACACTCCCCGTTCTCCCATCAATCTCAGTTAAAGGCCCAGGTCCCTGGATTTTATCCCCTCCCAGCCAGCCTCCCCCACCTTACTCTTTTTCTCTATCAGCTTTTCTCAAAATGTGGTCTGCAGATCCTTGACAGTCCAGGGACACTTTCAAAGGGTTCATGAGGTCAAAAACTATTCATAATAATTCTAAGACTAAGTGTCTTCTTCAATGATGGTGCAAAAGCAAGTTTTATAGTGCATAAAACTGCTGGTGCCCTAGCACAAGTATCAGTGTATTGGAACTGTAACCAGCTGTCACCGTATTCTGCACTGTCACACACTTGCAGTAAAAAAAAATAATGGTGCAGTAAGAATTATCAATTTTATTAAACCTCAGTCCTTGAAGAAACGAAAGCAGGCATAAAGCACTCATGCTGCACATGAAGTACCGTGGTTTGAGTACTGCAATTCTGAGCTGCTGGCTGAATTAGCTGCTTTCTCATGGAACACCATTTTTACTTGAAAATACAACTGAGGAGATGAACTATGCTTACTCGAACATGCGTATTTGGAGTAATTTTGAAAATAAATGAAGTGAAGTGTTTTCAAGAAAAGCGAATGACAGTATTTTTGGTTTTATTTATTTATTTATTTTTGAAGTCTTTATTTCAATTGTGGGATTTTTTTTGGTTTTTTTGGGGGGGTTGGGTGACGAAGATTGGCCCTGAGCTAACCTCCATTGCCATTCATCCTCTTTTTACTTAAGGAAGATTGTCCCTAAGCTAACATCTGTGCCAATCTTCCTCTATTTTGTATGTGGGCTGCTGCCCAGCATGGCTTGATGAGTGGTGTGTAGGTCTGTGCCCAGGATCTGAACCTGCGAACTCCGGACTGCCAAAGCAGAGAAGGCAAACTTAACCACTATGCCGCCAGGCCGGCCTGACAGTATTTTTAAATGAATTAATGAATAAATATTTTTTTAAATCTCTCAGAGTTAATTTTCTAATGTGGTTAATATCAATTGATATAACACGCATAAACAAAAGCTCTTTGGGGTCCTCACTGATTTTTAAGAGTGTCAAGAGATCCTGAGACCAAAAGTTTGAGAATAGGTGCTCTATCTAAATGTTTCCCAAAATGTGTTCTTTGGAAGTTTGATCCCTGGGATGCTCAAATTCTGCACTATCCAATATGGTAGCCAGTAGCCACATGTGGTTATTTAAATTCACATTGAATAAAACAAAAAATTCTGTTCCTCAGTCACATTAGCCACATTTTAAGTGCTCAGCAGCCAAACGTGGCTATCAATTGATAGCCCATTTCCATCATGGCAGAAAGGACCCTGCCTTCAGAGGCTTGCACACACCCTCTCCTCTTCTTTGTTCACCATGTTCATTAGCAGCTAAAGCCTCCGCAAAGTGCCGAGAGGAGGAAATACTCTGCCATTTTGTTTAGGCATTTCTCAAGCTTATTTGAACACAGAACCTTATTTTTCACATAACACCTGTTCCCATTCTATGAAACATACTTTGAAAAATGATGTTCTGCCTTTTTCCAATATTCTTAACTATTCCACTGAATGTGAGGTTTTGTTATAAGCAATTTTTGTATCTCTTTTGGGAGTAATTAGATATAAGTAATACATTAAATTATAGAAACCTATCCTCTGAATCTAAATTCCATTCCTTTGCTAGCTCACAATTGGAATTTCCCTCTATCAATGTATATTCCAGTTCAGATTCCTTTTCTGATTATTTCTGAATTTTTAGTCTATGTAATGTTTGCCAGCAGGGTATATATTTGGGTTTCCTACATAGCTTCTTAGAGACTGTATCTCTGATTGGGCATCTCTGTGATTTCTGAGTATCCCCTCCAGTCAATAAGATTTTGTAAGCTGTAGGGTTTTTTTAAAAAAAACTAAACTTTTAATTTTAGAAGAGTTTTAGACTTACAGAAAAATTGCAGTAGTTACAGAGAGTTCCTAGATACCCCACACCCAGTTTCTCCTATTGTTAACATTACTATGGTACTCTCATCTGCAAGTTTTACTTTTAAAGTTTCTAATGTAAAAACAGTAAGTTTATTTATTTTCCAAATTAAAAGCATAATATAGAATATGCTTTTTTAAGCCACCAAATGCCAACACCGCACCATGAGAGTCAATAGTCCAAGTTCCCTTGAGCATAGCTAGCTGAGGCTCCACATGGTTTGTGGTCTTGTCAATTAAGGCCAAAAATCTCCCCACACACACTTATCCCAGGTAGGTGAATGGCTGGGCTGGTGACATTGGAGCCACGGCTGTGAGCACACAGTGCTGGCTAGAAGCTGTGGGGCCACGGGAAAATAGGGGCATTGAAGCCCTTGCCTCCAGTGAGGGTCAGGGAGTCTGTAGAAGCTCCCAAGTAAAAAGTCAGCCAAGGAGGACAGGTAAGACAGGGGCAGGAAGCCGAAAAGACTAGAAGGAAAGGAAACGCAGAGAAGTCGGCAGCATGGATCACCTGCAGATAAGTTCACACGTTGAGAGGGGTGGTTAAGGACACTGAACTGGTACGGTTGCATTATGCATTTTCTATAAGAAAATAGTTTATTAAAATAGTATGCATATTGACTAATTTACACGCTCCTTTAACTTTTTTCTCTTGTAAAAGCAATTCATGTATATTCATATTTATGATTGTGAATGTATATACGAAGACAGTCCTGAAGGATATACAACACACTGTAAACCGAGATTCCTTCTGGGAGCAGGTGGGAGGGTGGGGGACTCCAGTGAGGTGGCATGAAAGGAGTGTCACCTCCCTCTATACTTCCATAGTGTTTCAATTATTTGCAGAATATGTTAATGTATTACTTAGGTAAACCAAGAAAACAAAAAGTAGAATACGTGTTTGTTTACAAAATTGGGAAGTATTGAAAACCATATAGAAAAAAATTTAAATTATTTATATTCTCACCACCCTGTGATAACCACTTCTTTTAGTGACTTTCTTCCCCATCCCTACCCTTTCCCCATAGTATTTTAGATATATAGATGTGGCCTATAATCTATGGGCTGTAATGTTGCTCACAAATCCTTGGTGCCCTTCCCCATCCTGTTGAACTCAGAAGAGGTCATATGACTTCCTTCAGCCAATGAAAATGAGCAGAAAGGATTTGTGTCACTTCTGGGCAGAAGGTTGAAAAGCCCACTCATGCTTCTGCAATTGTGGAAACTTGTCTCAAGATGGAACCTCTGTCATCTTTGTGGGTTCCAGAGTGTCTGTGAAGAATACAGCAACCTTGGTGACCCAGCATGGAAGGCAGCATGAGGGAGAAATAATCTTGTGGCAATTTTCAGGTTGTTACCGAAGCATAGATTAACTTAGCCTGACTGACAGAAAACATAAATAGATATCTGTGTATAAGTGTATGTAAGTGCAATTGTGTGTGTGTGTGTGTGTGTGTGTGTGCCTGTGCACAGAGAGAAAAATATACACAAATACATCAAATATATTGTCACTATGAAGGTGGTTTCATACTGTAGATATACTTTGTATACTCCTTTTTTGACTTACTGTTATAAAAATTTTCCTACCTTACCATATAGTTTTTGGAAAATACTATTTTAATGGCTGTATGTTTTTCCATTTCATAGACTTACCATCATCCATTTAATTTACCTCCTATGGGCAGACGTTTAGGTTTTTCCAGTTTGATTCTTATAAATTATCAACAAACATATTTGTCCACAGCTCTGACTTAGGATAAATTTCATACTCAGGATAAACGACAGAAAATGGTATTACTGTTAATCCTCGAGCTGATTCTGACTGTCACCCTCTTGGCTTCCTATACCTACCCCATCTCCATAGGGCTCACGTAGATCAACAAGATGAAACAGTTCAGCCTCACTGACCCACAGGAACACAGGCGCTGAGCTTCCTGCCAGTTTTAAAAGATGGGATAAAAATCTCCTTATCTTTTCCATTTCCCCTCGGTTCAGCAAAGTCAAAGTTGAGATTTCTTTGACTCAAGAATTTTTTTAAAATTATTTTATTGAGGTCATAATGGTTTATAACAATGTGTAATTTCAGGTATACATTATTATATGTCAGTTTCTGTATACTGCATCATGCTCACCACCAAGATCTACTTTTTATCCATCACCATATACGTGTGCCCCTTTACCCCTTTTGCCCTCCCTCCCCTCTTCCCCTCTGTGCTCCTTATCCATGTGTTTGTTTATTTTCCACATATGAGTGAAATCATTTGGTGTTTTTCTCTCTCTGTCTGACTTATTTTGCTTAACAAAATACCCTCAAGATCCATCCATGTTGTTGTAAATGGGACAATTTTGTCTTTTTATGGCTGAGTAGTATTCCAGTGTGTGTGTGTGTGTGTGTGTGTGTGTGTGTGTGTGTGTATACTACATCTTCTTTATCCATTTATCAGTTGATGGGCACTTGGGTTTCTTCCATGTCTTGGCTATTGTAAATAATGCTGCCATGAACATAGGGGTGCATAAATCTCTTTGTATTGCTGATTTCATGTTCTTTGGATAAATACCCAGTAGTGGGATAGCTGGATTGTATGGTATTTCTATTTTTAAGTTTTTTAGAAATCTCCATACTGTTTTCCACAGTGGCTGCACCAGTTTGCATTCCCACCAGCAGTGTATGAGGGTTCCCTTTTCTCCACATCCTCTCCAACATTTGCTATTTTTTGTCTCGGTAATTATAATCATTCTGACCAGTGTAAGGTGATATCTCCTTGTAGTTTTGATTTGCATTTCTCTAATAATTAGTGATGTTGAACATCTTTTCATGTGCCTGTTGGCCATCTGTATATCTTCTTTGGAAAAATGTCTGTTCATATCCTTTGCACATTTTTTGATTGGGTTGTTTGTTTTTCTGTTGTTGAGTTGTATGAGTTCTTTATATATTTTGGAAATTAACTCCTTATTGGATATATGGTTTGCAAATATTTTCTTTGAGATGGCAGGTTGTCTTTTCGTTTTGTTGATGGGTTCCTTTCCCTTGCAGAAGCTTTTTAGTCTGATGCAGTCCCATTTGTTTATTTTTTCTTTTGTTTCCCTTGCCTGAGTAGACATGGTATTCAAAAAGATGCTGCTAAGACAGATGTCAAAGAGTGTACTGCCTATGTTTTCTTCTAGAAGTTTCATGGTTTCAGGTCTTACATTCGAGTCTTTAATCCATTTTGAGTTAATTTTTGTGTGTGGTGTAAGATAATGGTCTACTTTCATTCTTTTACACGTGGCTGCCAGTTTTCCCAACACCATTTATTGAAGAGACTTTGCTTTCTCCACTGTATGTTCTTGGCTCCTTTTGTGAAACTTAGCTGTCCGTAGATGTGTGGTTTTATTTCTGGGCTTTCAATTCTCTTCCATTGCTCTGTGTGTCTGTTTTTGTGCCAGTCCCATGCTGTTGTGATTACTATAGCTTTGTAGTATATTTTGAAGTCAGGGATTGTGATGCCTCCAGCTTTGTTCTTTTTTCTCAGGATTTCTTTGCCTCAAGAATTTTCATTAAAAAACTAATAGTAAAATGAAACTATATTTACAAAATGCAACTTTCTGCTGCTACCGTAACTCCTAGTCAAAGATTTCCCTTCAAGGTACCCCGTCCTGGCCTTTTCCTCACTTCTTCCCTGACTGGACTAGATTCGATAGTTGCCTGGCCCTCCCAGGACCATATTCCTCATCCTCTCTGCAGTCCTCATCCTGAGTAATGCGTTCTACTCCATCGTTTGTGGGGCGCCCTGCACTAACCTGAAAGCAGCACTTTCCCGCTCTATTGTAACTTGCTTTCCTTTGCTGTCTTTTCCATTAAGCTAGACTGTGACCTTCTTGAAGGCAGAGACTGTATTTCATCCTTTCATTTCATTTGCAATCATTTCATGCAACAATGATTAGCATGGTACTGAGAACTTTTCAGACTTAGGGTAAATATTGGGTGAATGCTTGAATGCAAGCTGGAACTAAACGCATGGATTCATGCATACATGAGTAAATGAATGAGTGAATGAGGAGTCATAAGGAGACATGCAGAATGTATCTTTCCATCTCTAGGATCTGAAAGGGAGCATCTTCCTGCCTCAGGGTGTTTACATTTTCCGCCTAGATGAACAGCTTATCTGTAAGGTGTAGGTGCTGATAAGATAGGTTTTCACAACTTGGAGGGTGCTTGTATCTTTGAGGAACATCCTGAAAACCAAACAAGCATGTTCCTTTTTTCCTCTCTAAGAACTAACTTTCAGTTATGAAAAGTAAAGAGAAAATAAAGGAAACTTAAGAGTATGAGGCAAAGGCTTCATTGCCATGTCTTTTTTTTTTTTTTTTTTAAAGATTTTATTTTTTTTCCTTTTTCTCCCCAAAGCCCCCTGGTACATAGTTGTGTATTCTTCGTTGTGGGTCCTTCTAGTTGTGGTATGTGGGACGCTGCCTCAGCGTGGTCTGATGAGCACTGCCATGTCCGCGCCCAGGATTCGAACTAACGAAGCACTGGGCCGCCTGCAGCGGAGCGCGCGAACTTAACCACTCGGCCACGGGGCCAGCCCCCATTGCCATGTCTTTTTGAAGTGAGAGACACATTCTCTGCTTTCACTAGTCAATACCTGAAGACAAAGTGCGGGAGCAGGTAGAAAAACAGGCATGCTTGGTCATCACGGGTGGGAGTGGAAATTAGTGCAAATATTTTAGGGGTAATTTGGGGGATACTTGTCAAAATTCTAAATGCATATACTATCTGACCAAGCAATTCCATTTCCAGGGGTTTGTCTACCAGAATGCTTGCTTAAGTGTATAGATATGAATGTATAAGGATGTTAATTGCAGCAGTATTTGTAATAATAAAAAATTGGAAATAATCCAAATTTCCTTCAATAGGGGATTGGATAAATAAATAATGTTACATCAATATATACGGGACTTTTAAAAAAGGAGATAGCCCTTTATTTACTGACATGCAAAGATATCCAATTTAAATTATTTAGTGATGAAAGCCAAATTGTAGAACAGTTTACATAGTATGATTCCATAAGCTAGATAGAAGAGGTATATACTTAGGAGAAAGACAAGGATATACTGCGAATTTAACAGTGGCTGCCTCTGGGGAGTGGGAATGGAGATAGGAGAGGAAAACACCTTTTTTTAATCTCATATATTTACTCCTGTATTTAAAAAAATTATTTATAACAAATATATATTGCCTTTAAAAAAAATTTCTTTTTTGAGGAAGATTAGCCCTGAGTTAACATCCATTGCCAATCTCCCTCTTTTTTTTTTCCTGAGGAAGATTGGCCCTAAGCTAACATCCATGCCCATCTTCTTCTACTTTACATGTGGGATGCCTGCCACAGCATGGCTTGATAAGTGGTGCGTGGGTACACACCCGGGATCTGAACCGGTGAACCCCCGGCCACCAAAGCAGATCGTGCGAACTTAACGGCTGTGCCACCGGGCTGGCCCCTGTATTGCCTTTTAAAAACATTTTTAAAGTAAAAACAATAACTAATTGCTACTTTTTCAAGTCCTAGGCTGAGGATTTACCTATTCTTGGGTCTTAGAAGACTTTAATGATTTTAAGTACTTCCTTCTGAGGTTATTTAAATGATGGAAAGAATGAAACTGAGCAAAATACCAGAAATTTCAAAATTTGAGCCGCCTGCTCCACACTCCAGTAATAACTAGTTTCTGGTGTCAGGTGTTATCGACTTCATAGCCCTGTGTTGGATTCTTCTTTACAGTAGTTTAGAAACTTTTGAATTAGACCGTTCTTAGAATACGCAAGGCTCCAGTGGATGCTCAGCCACATGGCGGGTCAGACTCGGTGCAGTTGGATTTATTTTCATTCATCCTCAGCCTTCCCAGAGCAGACCCCTCAGTAACCGTTTCTGATTGGTCTGGTGTCTGGCTTTTGTTTGTTTGTTTGTTTGTTTTTGTTTTGTTGCCCTTAGAAGTTGCCACATGTTCTTCCTGACAACGCAATTTCTCAATATTTTAGGTTTGAATTCTTTTTCTGACCACGTTTCCCACTTTGCTTTGGATCTTCTAGAGACAACCATACCAAGCCGTTTGCAATTCCTACTTTCAACCCAGTACCACACCCAGCTCTAGACAACCTCAAGGTCCCTTTTATTCATATCTACGTCAAATAATTAAAGCACTCTACACCAGCATCTGCCCATATCAGCCTGTACTTTGGGAAGGCTGAAGAATGGACCAAAGTTCACTGACAACTATGTGCTTTTTTCCCATAGCTCTGGGCAAAGTCTTCAAGTGGTTGCATTTTATATGCTACATTGCTGGCCGAGCTTTTGAAGTATGCTACATAATGCAGCAGGCCATTTCAGTTGGGGTTCAGACACACCTAATGCGAACACAGCCACCAACACCTAGTAAATGTTTGCTCTCATTGGCAGGCCTGGTGCTTTAGTTTGGTAACCGGGGTGAGGAAAGAAGAGAGGGATGATGAGGATGGTGGAGATGAGCACGTGACACTGAGCCTCTTGGACTGGTTTTGAGCCCCTAGAGCTACAGAAAACTTTTTTTCATGAAGCAGCCCTGCTTTGGGGCCCAGATGTCAAACAGTGAAACAGAATTGAGAAGGGCCATTTTCTCTGCCTCCTCGTGGAATCCAGCATTCTTCTAACACATAAGGTCGGAGGCTTTGGGGACATTGGGAGACAGAATTCTTAGCACCTTCGTGATCAAGTGTTTCACGGTGGACTTCCTCAGCAGAGGCAGTGGTAAAAATTTCTTCCAGCTGCTTGTTAGCAATGACTGTTGACGAATGTGAACTAGAGCAAATCAGGAAAAATACCATGGCCCCCAAGACAGCCAGGACAGAAACGTCGGTAAGATTCTACTGTGTCCCCTCACACACGGTGTACATATTAAGTGAATGAATGAATGATGCCGTATAGTGATGAAAACTGAGCAATTGGTTTGTGAATGTGGGGAAGGCAATTGATTGGGGACTCCCAGAAATAACCAGGATCATTTTGGAAAAAAATAGCTCCTGTTTAAAGAGGATGGAAGTTAGATCCATTGTAACTTAAGCATAGCTATACTGTGACCACATTTGTATCTACAGGCTGGTAAAGACAGGTGAAAATTGGGTTAGGAATATTTTCTAAACCACAATTGCTAAAATAACTTTTATTAAATATATGATCTCCAGGCTTGTTTTTTTTAGGAATAACTTTATTTCTAAAATTGGGCAGTATCCATGGTAGTGGTCTTGATTAGGTGTTTCTACAGGCAATAGAATCTGTGATTCCAGGCTGCAATTATCCTGCTTTCAAACATGTAGCAGACACGTGTAGGAGACAGAAGTTGTGTGGATACAATGTAGCTTACTGAATGTTTTTGTCCTCTCTGGATTTGTTGAAACTGAAGCCAAATGTGGGATTACGTGTGACTATGGGTGCTTAGATAAAAAAACTTGGGATAGTTATCAGTCTGTTAAAATGTAACTAACAAGCTCCCTTCTAGTTCTTAGACCTGAATTATCACAGAAGTTTGTGTTTGCATTTTAGAATTTATTTCTAGACCATGTCTTGGCTAAGGGTTGGACAGGAAGGTAGATTCTGTTTGGCTTTTAAGGTTACGCAGTCAATTTGGCAGCTAAGCTTATATAACCTTTAACTTCTCCTAATTAGAAGTTTTCAAAGTACCTGGCTCTCCCCAGGATACCAATTTGCTAGAGAATCTGCTTGCAGCCTCCTTGTGAGAAGTCAATTTGAAGCCTTAACCAACAAAAATGACAAAAGCATCAACTCCACGAGACAAGTTATCCTCCACTGTTTGCCCAGCTCGTTGTGAGGTTGGGTTTTCACCTGACTTACCCTCATTCATCTTAATTAATGTGTACCCTATTCGATCACATCCATTCTCCTACATACAGGTCAAACTTTCATAAACCTTCAGAGGGAAGCCAGTCATAGAGGAGATGTTTTTCTTCTCAGTGGTGTCAGAAGGTGACTCTTTTTAACATTAATTTCCAGATAAAGGTTTTAAAAATAGTTAAACTTTGTTATTCTTTTAGTATCTGATGATCACCCTTGGATTAAATTCAAGTTAACATTAAATTGAATATTGGCTGCGATAAACTAATCATGTATGCTTTAAACAATAAAAAGGAAAGCAAAGGGAAATTTCAGCTCATATTAAAAAGTTTGGAAGCTCAATTTATTTTCGTATAGAATTTCAGGATAATATGCTGGAGAGTGAATATGCCCTAGATTTTACAACTTTATGTGCTTGTCTCCATCCTGTGTAAATTTATCCTCTTCTGTAGCTTTAATTACTATGTACAGCCTGTCTGAAACTGCATTCAGTAGCTTTCCTTCCAAATCCGTTTGTCTTCCTTTATTCCCAATATTAGTGACAGGCACCATCAGCCATTCAGTGCCCTAAGTGAGACATCTAGCAATCATGCTACAGTAATCTTTAAAAAAAAAAAAAGCTTTAATGAGATATAGCTCACATAACATAAAATTCATCTATTTAAAGTGCATAATTCAGTGCTGTTTAGATTATTCACAGAATAAGTGAGATTGATCTATAATTTCCTTTTTATGGTCAGATTTGGTGTTAATATTATAATCATTTCTTAAAGGATTTAGCATCTTCATACCCTACGGTGGTTCCAAAATGCAAAATCTGTGGAAGAGTATCACCAGGAGTGGGTGTGGGAGGGGAGGGCCTTCAATATTTTTTTTCTGGGCCCACGCACTAGAGAACTGGGGTAGAGCTGAGGACTCTACATTAAAGAAAAAAAAAAAGGTAGGTTCACAGGGGAATTCTATCAAACCATAGAAGATGAGATCATCCCAATGCTACGTAACCTTGTCCAGAGCACCAGGAAAGAAAGAAAACCAATCCCACATGTGAGATGTAAAAAATCTTAAATATTAGGAGAAAACCAACAGCATATTTTAAAAATAATATATATTTACAAAGTATATTCCAAGAATACAAGAGTGGTTCCATAATAGGACATCAATTAATATGATTCATCATAGTAATAAAGCTAAGGAGAAAAATCAGATTATTGCCTTCATAAATGCCAGAAAGGCATTTGATAAAACTCAACATCCATTCATGTTAAAAATACTCAACTAAATAGGAATTGAGGGGTGCTTCAGCCCATAGGCCAGCTTCTTACTTCATGGGAAAACATTACTAAAAGTGGGAAGAAGACAAAGATGACCACCACGTCCAGTATATTTGACATTGGAAACAGAAGCATTAGCCAATGCAATTAGACATGAGGAATCATTTAATTGCACAAGAGTTGGAAGGAAGACAAAAAACTCTCTCTCTTTGCAAATAATGTGATTATATATCTGGAAAACAAAAAATAAAAGGAAAAATTAGTAGAAATTATAAGATTATTTAGTAAAGAAGCAGGATATAAAATTAATATAAAGAAGTCAATAGCCTCATATAAACAAACAATAAGCAGATAGAAGAAATAATGGAAGAGTGGACCCTATTTAGAAGAGCAAAAATATAATACTGGGGCATAAACTTAATAAGAAATGCATAAAATCTATATAAGAAAAACTATGAAATACTACTGATGACACAAAAATAGATTTAAAAAGATAAAAAGATATATTTTTGAACAGGAAGATTTACATCATAAAGATGTAAACTCTCCCTAAATCAATTTATAAGTTTAATAAAATTACCATCAGATTTTTTTTTCCTGAATCTAGATGAGTTGATTACAAAGTTTATCCAAAAGTCCTAACAAAAAGAATAGTCAGAAAAGCTCTAAGAAAAGAATTGAGGGTGGGGAAATTCCCACGAAATATTAAAACATATTGTAAATCTGCATAATTGAAACAATGTTGTATTGGTACATGATGAGTCTGTCTAGAAAGACCATGGGAAGGGGAAGCAAATCCAGAAATGGATGCAAGTAAAGATAGAAACTTAGTAAATGACACAAATTGCGTCTCAAATCAATGCAATATGTAGATCTTATTCGGATCCTAATCCAAACGAATAAAAGTAAAAGACATTTTTTGAGATAATGGAGAAAACTGCACACAGAATGAATATTACATGATATTAAGGAAGTGTTAATTTTGCTTTGTATGATAATGGTATTGTGGATGTATTAAAAATATTTATCTGTGAAGGATATAAATGGGTTTATTAGTGAAATAGTATTCAGTCAGGGTTTGTTTAAAACTTCAGCACAAAAGGGGAGCCTAGAGTGTAAAATTAAGAAAGGAAAATGTTACTAAAATTGTTGTAGCTGCATGATTAGAATATAGAAGTGCACTATATTATTTTCTCCACATTTGTATGGGTTTGGAAAACTCCGTAAAGCAATATTTTTTAAAATACCAAGTTCCATAACTGATAAGTGACTTTTATGTATTACATGTGTGTGTGCACAACACTAGGAAAAAAAAAATACCAGATTCCTGAGGATATGACAGAGCTTTTTCTGATTTTACAAACCTCAACTAAATTTTAAAGAAACATGTATTGCTGAGATATTTTTGTAGTATATTCTATCAGGGGAAAAGCATTCCACAGGTGAGTAAGATTAAGTGATGAGGTGTGGAGGTGGAGACAGCAACTTTGACATTTCATCTTATAACTTTCTGTTTGAATTATTAACGATAAGTTACAAAACTTTTTAAAAAACAAGTTTGTAATAGGACTAAGAATAACTAATAATGTTTTTTTTTTAAGTTTCCAGGGGATTCTGACGGACGGACTAAAATGCAAGACATTATTAGCATGTAAGTCCTGGATGGTCTGCAGCCTCCAGACTCACCTCCTGCCACATCCCATCCCACATCCCGTCTGCCAGCCCAGCCCCACCTAACTGCAGATTCCTGGCACGGCAGGTGATCTCTCGGCTTTGTGCATGACACGCTCTCTGTGGGGCAAACATGGGAGGGTGTCTCCCTTCACAGGCACACTCACAGAAGCCTCTCCACCATCCTCCTCTCTCCAACCCCCACCCTCAGTGCCAAAGAGAACTGACTACTTTCTTCTTTGTATCACTCTGTGAACCTTGCTCATTTCTTGTCTGCTTCATCCAGAGAGACTGTCTTAACTCCTTTCCAAGTGTACTCCTTGCCCTAACGTATCTGGTCAATAAATTGAGCGAGAGAGAAAATGTTTGGCTTAATTACTTGCCAGTCTCTATCTTGATTTCTGGAATAAGAGACTGTATATGTCCCTACTCTGGTTCTCCTAGCCAAAATATTTGTCAAATATCATGATGGTGAGTTAGTTTTAAAACATACTATAAAAGAAATATTCATATATCTTTGAAGTAAAAAATACTTCCTTTTTAAGTCGTATCCATTAAAACTAAGAGGTAGGAAAGGTACCATTCATATATTATTAAACAGATTGTCAACTTTTGCAATTGTCCCTATAAGTTAAAGGCACTTATGTGCACAGTTGTTGCCACCTCTGACTCTCTGCTCCAGAAGAAAGCTGCAGCTTGTGTGTCCTGAGAGGTGTGCCCTCCAGTGCCTAGCATGCTATCAGTGCCACTGTAATCCAATTGCCCAATCCCCAATCAGCAGGTGGTTCCCATGGAGTGTGTTGTTACCCTCCCACAGGGTCCATCACTACCTCATCCACCCCCATAGATAAAAATTTTGTCCCCAGTTCCCCAAGAATTAGCTTGAAAGTTCTAGTATAGAGCCTGGGGGAAAAGAGGAATGGTCTCTGCTGGGATTTTGGAATGGGGTGAAATGGGGGAGAATTAGATACGTTTCTGATAGTCTCGGTTGGAACTTGAAATACAATTTAGCGTAGAAACCATGTGATTAAATGTGTTAGATTTGGGGCCCGCCCGGTGGCGCAGCAGTTAATTCGCACAATCCACTTCAGCAGCCTGGGGGTTCGTCAGTTCGGATCCCAGGTGCAGACATGGCACCGCTTGGCAAGCCATGCTGTGGTAGGCGTCCCACATATAAAGTAGAGGAAGATGGGCATGGATGTGAGCTCAGGACCAGGCTTCCTCAGCAAAAAGAGGAGGATTGGCAGCAGTTGTTAGCTCAGGGCTAATCAGGAATTTATCATGTAGTTTGAATTCCAAAGGACTTGCAAGCAAATTATGCTCCAAAACTTCATTTGTAAATTGAGGCTTTTGTACTCATCAAATCAAGAGGAAAGGGCAAATGAAATAGAACATGTCTCTGATGATATATAATTAGAAAAATAAGTCTTAAAAGTAATTGCCAGGTTAGGGGAGAGACTTTTCACCATACACACTGTATACCCCTTGAATTTTGTACCACATGCATGTGATAATTATTCCCCCAATAAGATTTATTTTAGTTAAAAAATAACTGCCAAATTACATATTTAAAACATATCCCTAGAGTGCAAGTGAATATATACTGTTTCTTTGAATTCTGGTGTCTTTCTCTGTTCTACTGTGAAACTGGAACCAGATTGATTATGGTGCCACGAACCTCAAGTAATCTACTGTTGCTGTAAAAATAACCATACTATTGTGGGGAAAAATTGACCACTCCAAAATGTGTCTCTTTGGCTTGATTTTATTTATTTATTTTTTTTGCTGAGGAAGATTTGCCCTGAGCTAACATCTGTTGCCAGTCTTCCTCTTTTTGCTTGAGGAAGATTTGCCCTGAACTAACAGCTGTGCCAATTTTCCTCTATTTTGTGGGCCACCACCACAACACAACTGCCGAAGAGTGGTGTAGGTCTGTGCCTAGGAACCAAACCCAGGCCACCAAAGTGGAGTGTGCCGAACTTAACCACTAGGCCACGGGCCAGCCCCCTGATTATTTTTAAGAATAAAAGACTCTGAAAGATGGCGCCAGCCTGGTGGTGCAGTGGTTAAGTTCCCGTACCCTGCTTCGGCGCCCTGGGGTTCACCGGTTTGGATCCTGGGCTCGGACCTATGCACTGCTTACTAAGCCATACTGTGGCAGGTGTCCCACATATAAAGTAGAGGAAGATGGACACAGATGTTAGCTCAGGGCCAATCTTCCTAAAAAAAAAAAAAAAAACCACTCTGAAAGAAACTTTGACCTTCCCCCTAACTGCCTAAAAGAATTTAAGATAGACGTCCTGTCCCAGGACAGGCCATCACTATAGATAACTCTGGGTATGGTAGGCCAGGATGATCCTTGCCAAACCCATTTTTATCAAAATTTTCTCTTGGGTCACATTGTCTATAGATGGCTCAGCAGACATTTATTTATCAGCATTTGCTTTTCCATCTCCATGTAAATTACCTTCCTCCCCTTTGAAGTCATAAACCACTACCCACAACATCCTCCTTTGTCCTTAGCTGAAGATGATATTTAAGGTGGTGGCTTCAGCCATTTTGGCCAGTTCCTCAGTTTTCCTGGGTTTCTCCCATGTGTACATGTTGTTAAACTTTGATTTTCTCCTGTTATTCTGCCTCATGTCAATATAATTCTTAGACAAGCCAGAAGGACCTAGAAGGTGGAGGAATGTGTCTTTCTCCCCTGCATTATTTTGCCTTCACTATAAAATGTCATCTTTAGCGGGAACACATATTCCCCACTCCTGGTGTTTTCTTCCAGTGGAAGCGATATCAATTAGCATAATCCTCTCCATCCCTACACTCTACTCTGAGAAAGAGAAGTGACCTATCTGATCATGAATTTAGGAGCAGGAAATGAGCAGTCAGAGCCCCACTCTTCCTCCTCTCCTCCTCTTGGGGGCCAGCTGCCCTCAGGAAGTATCCGTGTCTCCAAGCCACAGTGTTACAAAACTAGCCCCTGTAGGCAGCCAGTGGTGGCCCACACCTGAGAGGGTGTGTCAGTCTAATTCTGGAGTTCATTATTGCTCACAAACGTAAGCCCCATTCTCTAATACTTTATCAGTAATTACTTTATCAGTAATCATGTTATTGTGATTACTTTATCAGTAAATCAGTAAATTGAGGTACAATTAAAAGCTTCCTTAAGAAGCAAGAAACAGGAATTTATCATGTAGTTTGAATTCCAAAGGACTTGCAAGCAAATTATGCTTATGTTATGAATTATGAATTATGAATAACATGTCAATTGCCATCTGTCTCACTCCATGCCTATCTCTTCAAACCTCAAGCAAGAAAAGCAGGGTGTTACGCTTTTTGCTGCATGGATGAATGGATATTCAGGGATACATGGATATCCTGCCTCTGTGGATATCACCCGCCATGCCTTTCTTCAGTGATGCCCTGAGGAAAACCAGTTGGAAAAAGAAAGATACAAGTAAGATGCATTGAAAGCATATTGCTAATTTGGAAAAAATATTAAAGTGAGGAAAATCTAATTTCAGACTGAATTTCCTGTGCTTTGTTCCTTTGTTTCTTCCTATTTTCATCTCCTCCTACTATTTCCTGGCTCTACTTCCACTCTTATTTCCGTATTCAGTTGTTCACTCACTACTCCTTCATTCATCCATGTAGGAAACATTTAATTGACTTCCACCTTCCAAGCACTGAGGACACAGCATTCTGGAACGACTAAAACAGAATCTGGTGGGAGAGATAGACAAACATATTGCCAATTAAAGCATAATCGGATGAGTACAGTAGCAGAGAAGTGCACAGGGAATTGTGGAGGCATCCAGCCAGGGGCAGTCAGAGAAGATGTCGAACCTGAACAGCAGTTTAAAAGATGAGTGGGAAAAATAAGTTCTGTTAAATAATTTAAAAAATTTTTATTGCCACTTTTATCTCCGAGTGAATTTGCACAAAAGACATTTAAAACAAGCAACCCACGCACCATGAGTGTACTTTTCAAATGTGATGCCTGGCTGTCATGCTGATGGTGGGGAGGCTTTGGCGCACCCTCGGCCCACCTGTGGTTTCAGCCACAGCTGCGGTGGACAGTTCCATGCACGCCGGCGGGATTTACCTCCTGCGCCACTGTATGCACACTTTCTGCCTCTGCACTCCCTTGGAAGCCGTGAGCCTAGTCCAAGTGCAGGTTCACCCCAGAAGGGTTGGGGAGTTAACACCCCCAGGAGCAACTCTCAACCCATGGGGGCAGCAGCTGGTGAGTAAATGCACAGTCTCCTGTTCTTCAGGCACCACTTTGGGAGGCATTCTATGTGATTCTCAAAGGTTCTAGTGAAGTTGAGCTCCTACTGCCTACGGCAAAGACCTCAATAGCACACAGTTTATTGGCTTTTCCTCCTTCCCTGTATCAGCCTCTCTGCTTCTGTCTCACAATCCTGCTTCCTGTGATCAGCCCTGGAATAAACTATCTGCTCCCAAGTCCGCATCCAAGGTTCTGTTTTCAAGGGAACCCAAACAAAGATATTAGTCATTCAGAAATAAAAAGCAGTGCCCCCCCCCACCCGGTTCATGGAATGTGACTTCTATTACAGAACTGAGCTCTTATCTCAATCACGTCAGCTAAAGGATCTCGATAATTTACAATCTCTGTTGTTCTTTTACTTTGACAAGATCTCCTACTGTGAAGTATTTCATCTCTACAGAAGAGTGCATGCAGTGTGAATGTACAGCTTAAAGAAGAAGAATAAAAAGAACACTCATGCACCCACCACCCCGCTTAGGAAATAGAGCATAACCAGTGCCTTAGAAGCCCCTTATGTGCCCGCACTCTTCTTCCACCCTTACAGAAGGAACCCCATCCAGAATTTCGTATTGCTTGTTCTCTTACTTTTCATCTTAATATTAGCATATTTACATCATTTAGTTTTTTACCTTTAATTAGTTAATTAATTAATTAATTTTATTGAGGAAAATTAGCCCTGAGCTAACATCTGCCACCATTCCTCCTCTTTTTGCTCAGGAAGATTGGCCCTGAGCTAACATCCATGCCCATCTTCTTCTACTTTATATGTGGGACGCCTGCCACAGCATGGCTTGATGAGCAGTACATAGGTCTGCACCCGGGATCTGAACCCGTGAACTCCGGGATGCTGAAGTGGAGGGTGTGAACTTAACCACTACACCACCAGGCCAGCCCCTGTGTTTTGCATTTTATATAAATTATTTTATATTCTTATTTGACTTGCTTGATTTTCCCTCAACATTGTTTTTCAGATTTCTCTATGGTGATACATTTAAGGGTAGTCCATTCATTTTCACTGTGGTATAGTATTCCACTATATAAATATACCATACTCTATGTAACCAATTTAGTGCTGATGGACAATTAGGTTGTTTCTATTTTTTTGCAGTTACAATGTTACTGTGAACATTCTTGTGCATCTCATACTGTACATGTGCCAGAGCTTCCACTCTCTAGGAGTGGAAATGCTGGGTTATGGTATGTGCATGATCAGCTTTTTTATATACTGCCAAGTCCTTGTCCAGTTTACATTCCCACTGGACCAGTATGAGAGTTTCCCTTGTTCCACATCATTTCCAATATTTGGTATCGTCTGAGTTCTTGATTTTTGTCACGATGGTAGAAGTTTAGTGGTATTTCATTGTGATTTTATCTTACATTTCCCAGATTACTAAAAACTTGAGTATTTTTAGATATATTTGCATTCCATTTGTGTTCTCACTTCTTATGATATTACCTTTTAACCCATGAGCATCATATATTATCATTCCATTTTTACTTAGATGTTATTTAAGGTTGTTCAATAAAATTTCTTAATTTTCCCATAAAGGACTTGCACATCTGTTATGAAGGTTTATTCCTAGGTATTTTGTCTTGTTGCTATTGTAAATGGTACTTTTAAAATTAATTTTTCTAACTTGTTTCTGCTATTTAGAAATGCAACCTACTTTTGTATGTTGATTTTTTTAATCCAGCACCTTATTAAATATATTAAGTCCAATAGTTTATCTAGAAATCTTTTGAGTTATTCCATATAGGAAATTATATTATCTGCAAATGAGAGTTTTGTTTTTTCCTTTTTGATTCTTATGCCATTTATTTCTTTTTCTTATCCTACCACACTAGCTAGGATCAGTGGTTCAATATCGGATAGTCATGATAGTGAATATCCTCGTCATAAAATAGAGAATATAATAAAAGTTCTGGTAGTGGATATGCTTGTATTGTTCCTGATCTTACAGGGAAGGCTTTCAATATTTTGGCATTAAAGATAGCATATATATGTATCTCTAAACAATATGTCATTATACACATAACGATGTTTAAGCAATCTTTTATTTCTGAAAAAACCTAATAACATATTTTTTATACATTGGTAGGGTTTTTTTATTGTTGTTTAGGATTTTTGCATCTATGTGCATGGATGAGATTGATCTGTAATTTTTCCTTTTTTGGACTAGATTTCGTATCACAGTATTTTAATATCATAAAATGAACTGAGGGGCCTTTATTTCTATTCTCCCGAAGCATTTGTGAAAGGATTGAAATTATTGTTTTTAAGTCATCTTTATCATTATTGATTTTTTTTCTGCTTTATCTATCAATTATTGAGATAATTGTGATACTCTTCCACTAAGCTTGGATTTTTTTCTCTAAATTGTTGAGTTTAGTGTGTTCTACATATATAGTGAGTATTGAACATGTGGCTTTATTCTTAGCTTACTATATTGTGTTTTTTATTTATTCCGTTTGAACATTTGCTAAAATGTGCCTGCAAAAGTTTTCTGGGCACAATGCTTTTCATTTTGGAGCAGTTTTTAAATTCGGCTTTAATTTCTTTAAAGGATATGAAACAATTCATCCTTCCTCCTTTCTTTTTGAGTCAATTTTGTAAGTTATATTTTTCTAGGAATTCACTTACGTCATATAAGTTTTCAAATTTATTGTATAAAGTTGTCCATATGACAAAACTAATAAATATTTCTTGAGTATTATGTACTGCATTATGTACTGTCCATTTGTGTTCTAGATTCTATTTTTCTTTTTTAAAGTTTTTTAACAGCTCTTTTGAGATATAGTTGACAGACAATAAACTGTATTAAAGTATACAATTTGATAAGTTTTGACCTATGTAAACATCCGTGAAACTATCACCACAATCAAGATAGTGAACATATCTATCACCCCCAAAAGTTTTCTCATCTCCCTTTGGAATCCTTTCTGAGTACTCATCCAGTGCCCGCAAATTCTGAGATTTTCCAAACTGGCTAGTGGTAGCAGGCATACTCCTGGCCCTTTGTGAACTCCTGGCATCCTTCCCTTAAATGCCTTCAGATGTTCTTTTCTCGGGCCTCAGGTAGTTTCCTCACACTCGTGCAGCTGTCCCAGGTTCTCTCTCTGGGCAGCCTTCTCAAGTCTGGTACTCTGTCCTGCAAACTTCAGCTTCTTTGCTTTCTCTGGACTCTCAGCTCTGCCTTCTCTGAGAAGCAACTCAGCAACTCGCGGAAGCTGCTGGGCTCCACCTTGATTCTCCCTCCCTGTGCCATGGCCCAGAAATTCTCAAGACACTAAGTTCAATCATAGGGTTCTGCTCATTTGTTTTCCATCTCTTAGGGATCATTGTTTGTTCCCTGATACCCAATGAAAGCTGTTGTTTCATGTATTTTGTCTGGCTTTTCAGTTGTTTTAGGCAGGGTGATAAATGTGGTGCCTGTTACTCCACCTTGGCTAGAAGTAGATCATAATTTCCTTTTATCTTTTTAATGTCTACTGCATCTCGTCTCCTTTTTCAACTCTTTTATTCCTCCTTTTTTTCCCCTTTGTTTAAACGTGCCAGAGGTTTTTCTAGCTAGTTATTTTAAGAAACCAACTTTTGTTTGCTGATCTTTCCTTTATATGTGTATTTTCAATTTCGTTAATTTCAGTTCTTATTTTTATTTCCTTTTTTCTGTTTCTTTATTTACTCTCTTTTTCCTAACTTAGATTAAAAATATCAAGTCCCCTTTATTTTCTGGTGTAAGTGTTTAAGGCATTTAAGGCAGTAAGTTTCCCTCTCAGTAACACTTTAGCTGCACCTCATAAGGTTTGTTATGTATTGTTTCATTCTTCAATTTTAAAGAATTTCTAAATTTTACCATGATTTCCTTTGACTCATGAATTTTTAGAAATGTTTTAAAATTTCTATGTGGATTTTTCCTAGTTTTCTCTTTATTACTAATTTCTAACTTAATTGCATTGTAGTCAGCAAAAGTTATCTTTGAGATACAGTTCACAGATGATAAACTGCACATATTTAAATTGTATAACTTGATAGGTTGTAGCATATGCAAACACCCATGACACCATCCCCACAATCAAGATAATTAAGTTATCCATCATTCAAAAGATTCCTCATGTTCCTTAGTAATCTCTTTGATTGGGCTTCAAATAGATTGGGCTGAGTAGTAGAATTTTTTTCTCATTAAACTTTCCTTTAATGGGTCCCAAAATTCTGTGACAGAATTTGGTCAAGTTGTTTCCATTAAAAAGGACTGATTTTAAAAACTAATTCCTAAAACTGCCACACACAAAAACCACAAATGGTCCACAAAAAATTCTCCTTTCCTTCTGAAGGTTTTACAATGCATTGTTATCATTAACTAGTCTTTTAGTATTAAACCTAAATGGCCCATTGAGACAAACAGAGCTGAGACCATTCTTCCACCACTGACTAAGACTGGGGCGGAAGGTATCAGGGATGATATTCACTTAGCCATCTGAGCTTTCTGGACAGACTTGGTGACCATGCCTGCTCTAGCAGCCTGCTTCTTCACTGCTTTGATGTCACCCACAGCAACCATCTGCCTCATGTCATGAAGAGCAAAACAACTCAGAGGAAGATAGTCAGAGAAGCTCTCAACACACATGGGCTTGCCAGGAACCATATCAATGACAGTAGCATCACCAGATTGAGGGAATTTGGGCCCATCTTCCAGCTTCTTCTCAGAACAGTGACCAATCTTCTCCTTCAGCTCAGCAAACTTGCAAGTAATGTGAGCTGTGTGACAATCCACAGCAGCTGCATATCCAACACTGAAGCCAGCTGCTTCCATTGATGGGTCATTTTTGGTGTCACCAGCGATTGGTGAGATTGGTGACATTGGTTCATTGCCACAATGAACATCTTTGACAGACACATTTTGACATTGAAGTCCACATTGTCCCCAGGAAGAGCTTCGCTCGAAGCTTCATGGTGCATTTCAACAGACTTTTCTTCAGGTGTAACACTGACGGAGCAACGGTGACCACCGTGCTGGGTTTGAGAACACCAGACTCTGAATACTTCCCCTAGTCAAGGATTGGTATCATACAGATGACTTTCAGAATAATGTCTGCAGGTAACAGGAAATCTAACTTAAAATAGGTCAAACAATAGGGAAACTTTACTATCTTACTCAACAAAATCCTGAGGAATGGTGCCTCTAGGGTTACTGAATTCAGCAGCTCAGTGACATCACCAAAGCTCTCAGGATTTTTATATCCTTCTATCCTTCCATCTTTTAGGCTAGCTCCCTTCTTAGTTACAAGATGGCTGCCCCTTATCCCGCTTCAGATGCAGATGTAAGCCCACCAAAGAAAGAACTCACCTCCTTCCTGTGTGCCCCTTTTTAGAGCAAGGAAAGCTTTCCCGTATGTCCCCAGCAGACGTTCTCTTATTTTGTCATAGCCAGAATTGTGTCACAAGCCCTTGTCACATGCCAATCTAGGATAAGAAATACTACCCTGTCCCTCCCTTCACAGAGCTGGAACTGGGACTGGCCTCCCTGAGGCATATGGCTAATGTGGAAGAGAAAGGACCGTTCACAAGGAAAGAAGGAAAGGATTACAGGTAGCTACTAAAGATGTCTACTACATGAAGCCATTCAAGAGACACAATAAAAAAAAGAGCCATTAAACAACAACAACAAACTCTAACCCTTAGAGCACATACCCCAATTGTGTGTCCCTGGAGAGTGTGCTTATGTAATAGAACCATATTGGAGCTTATCTTCTTAAGTGGCAGGTGCAGGTGGAAAGGTTTGCATTCCCCTAAGAGGTTATAGCATATAAACTAGCCTTGAAGCCATGACCTTGAGTGTTCCTTTGTGATATATTTAAGAGAAATGATTAACCCAATCATTTATCAGCTACTATAAGTACATCCTCAAACATAAGAGAACTGGAATTGGTCGTTTATTTGTTTCATTGAAATTAAAATTCTTTTCCCAAATTAATAATCTTTATTGAGTTTATAGATAATGAAAAATTGCATTCCATCCTATCAGCTAGCTTCAGATTTTCATCACAAATTAGAAGACAAAAACCTTTTGCTTTCCTTGCTACGCTTCTAGCACACTGCTGTGAATATAAGATATTGAATAATATTGCAATCGCAAACTAATTAATTCACTCAGGAAACCTCTGGAGCTATCTTTCTCCCTCTCTAGCAACCACTGGAGGAAATACTCAAGGATTAAACATTTCTATAAAGGCAATATGTGTCCTTATACTTTTGCCTATAAATTACCTGCCAGAGGATGAAGTGGTTTCCATGGTAAGTTGGGAGGATCAGTATGTCAGGTTATTATCTCGGCTTTGTTCCTAAGATTCAGATTTCAAAAGGCTATACACAAGACGAGTGAAGAGGTAATGGAAACTGGTATAAAAATAGCAGAGATGGATGGTGGGTTGCCAGAAACAAATGCCTGCTACATTTACCACGTGCCGTGGTACTGTGCTAAATCCTCTACATGCATCAATCATTTAATCTTCCCACAGTGCCATTGGGTTGGTGCTACATTATCCTAATTTTACAGATGAAGAAAATAGGGTATAGAAAGGTTAAGAAACTTGCCTAAGGGCATACTGCTAGACAGTGACACAGTGCAAGTCTGTCTTTCACACTCTTACCCACTGCATTAAGAGACCAAATGGCGGACAGGGTCTACCTGGATTTAAATATTTCCAATACAGTCCCTTACTACAGTTCTTGATTTGGGGTTTCTTTTTAAGCATTAGAAAAAAAATCCAAACTTACCCAACCAATCACCAATATACTATACCTCTTTAATTCTACAGCTGTGGTTCTCACAGTGTGGTCCCCAAACCATACATATCTGGCATCACCTGGGAACTTGTTAGAAATGTGAATGTTCAGCCCCCAACCGAGACCTACTAACGAAGAATCTCTGGATGAGGACACAACCACCTTGATTTTAATGAGCCTTCCAGGGGATTCTAATGCACACAAAAGTGGAAGGAGCACAGTTCTAGAGAGTTTATGTAGATGTTGTTTAGGCCTCCTTTCTCCTCAGAGGATTACAACAGCTCACAGGTCAAAGGGGCTGAGGTCCATGCTCAGTTTTTCTCACGAGTCCCTGTTTTGTTCCACAAAATCTTCTCTGCTGAGCTCTTCTGCGGACAGATTATTGCCCCTTAAAGCGTCACAGTCCTTGTTGCTGCGCTTGCTACCGGGGCTTCACGGACTTCAGTAGAGACCTATGGCTACGTTCTCCTATTTTTCTTCCAATTTCACGTTGCTTTCCACTTTTCATTTATGTTTTCTCCATTTCCCCCTTTTTCTTTCTAGATTTTTCCTGAGCACACTGTCCTAATCTACCCTTTTTTCCTCTTCTGCTGTCTCTCGCAGTAGGATGGGCTATTAATTTCTCCTCAGGAAACTATCATTTTGGCAGAAAAGTACTGGCATATTGGTGGTGCCAAAAGGAAGACACTTCCATTTGTAAGCAATTCCTAAAAATTCCTGAAAATATCTTTCTATACTTTCTCTTTCCTGAAAACAAGAATCATCAGATTTCTCACTAAACTGAAAATGCTTTGAGGACAGAATTCATATATAATTCACACCATTACCCATTGCTATGAAAAGTGATAATCCTCCAAGGCAATCACCCCGTTTTTTATTTATTTTTAAATTTTTATTTATTTATTTATTTTGAGGAAGATTAGCCCTGAGCTAATATCTGCTGCCAATCCTCCTCTTTTTGCTGAGGAACACTGACCCTGAGCTAACATCCAGGCCCATCTTCCTCTATTTTTTATACGTGGGACGCCTGCCACAGCGTGGCTTGCCAAGCGGTGCCATGTCGGCACCCGGGATCTGAACTGGCAAATCCCAGGCCGCCAAGAAGCGGAATGTGTGAACTTAACCGCTGCACCAACAGGCTGGCCCCATCACCCCCTTTTTTAAAAATTGTGGTAAAATGCATATAACAAATTTCCCGTCTTAACCATTTTTTAGTGTTTTTCAGTGGCATTAAGTACATTCACATTGTTGTGCAACCATCACTACCATTCACCTCCAGAACTCTTTTGTTTTGCAAAACTAAAACTCTGTAATTAAACAATAAGTCCCCACTCTCCCCTCCCCCATGCCCTGGCACCCACCATTCTACTTTCTGTCTCTATGAATTTGACTACTCCAGGTACCTCATAGAAGTAGAATCATATAGCATTTATCTTTTTGTGACTGATTTATTTCACTTCGCATAATGTCCCAAAGTTCATCTATGTAGTAGCATGTATCAGAACTTCCTTTCTTTTTAAGCCTGAATAATATTACACTGTGTGTGCGTGTCAGTGTGTGTGTGCCACATTTTGTTTATCCATTTGTCCGTCGATGGACACTGGGGTTGCTTCTACCTCTTGGCCATTGTGAATAATGCTGCTATGAACATAGGTATACGCATATCTATTTGAGGACCATCACCCACTTGTACACGTCATACCAGTACTATTAATCCATGAGTGCTCCCTATATTTAGGATGGAGAGGCAGATATTAATGAAGAAGGGTAACAGACATCCTCAAAGGAGCATATCTGGGACCTCCAAGACATGCTCACATCTGACCACAGTGGAATGCTCTATAGCAAACTTAACTACAAATATATTTTCAGTTCCTTTGTTCTTCTCAGTCTGCACCACTAGCAATCATCTTCATTTTATTCCTTAGACTCTGGTTCTCTCCTTTGCTTCTGTTCAGACTTGGAGTCTCTGGTTGTTGTCTTGGTTCCTAACTTTGTCCTGCTCCTCACTCTGCTTTTGTTGACTAAACATTGGCAACTAGTCACCTCCTGTTTCTGACCTCAGTCTAGCTCCTGCTGTTTGGATTCTTTTCACTGCTTGAAGGGATCCATCTCAGCACCACTTATGAGAAAGGAGGAGGATCCATCATCCTCCATTTGGTGAGGCATCAGGGTAAGTCAGGAGCACTGAGGTAGGACCTGCTGGGCTACACTGAGCAGACCTGCAGGCCAGCACACACCTGGCTGCTAAAGCCCATGGCATGTGACCCACTCCCAAGATGCAGGAAGAGAAACAAGAGGTTGAAAATGAGGCCAACCCCTTCCAGACAGACTCTCTGCTGGCTCTGGCTCTGCTCAAAGTCATGCAGGACCTCTCAGAGGGGAGCTCCTAGAGCCTTTATAAAGTGACTTTTTGAATTGAGGGTTTTGAGAACAGCAGAGCCAGGGACCCTTCTGTGTACCCATCTTGGCATTGGCCTGTGCAGCATCCAGCAAGCGAGCCCAAAATCTTCCCATGTGTTTCCTTTCTTGGGGGCTTCGGCACCAGGCAACCGCTCAGCAGAGAGGACTTAAGAAGCACACCTGCAGCTGGAGGTTTGCAGTAGGCCTTGCAATAGCAGAAGGGAAAAGGGTCGCACAGCTTTAGGAAGAGCCGCTAAACAGAAAAACACAAACATGCTGGACAGCTGCCTCGAACCATAGGTAGGACAGAGGTCCACAATCAACCGGCCACGGAAACTCTTGACTGAAATGTGCTTCCCTCGGAGGGGACTCCCTGGTCCCTAAAAAACTAACAGAGAGTGAATCTTTCTGCTGCCTGTAAGTAAAGTGTACTCATCTCTCCTTTAAGGACTTCCCACCTTTTTTAATTGTCAGTATTTCTGACAGTGTTTGACAGAATGTCAATTTGGTGCCATACATCATGTTAGCCTCTTTGACAGATAGAAAGATGATGGTCCTTGTGTTCAATGAACTGTTAGTCTTTCCTTTTTCTTTTCCTTTTGGTACCAGGAAAGTCTTTTTACTCTACTGGGGCAAGTACTAGTTTTTCTAAATAGCTGATTGCTATGAAGCTCAGAGTAACACTAGCTAGTTTTTCTGAGTGCTTATTACCTATCAGGCGCTTTACACAGATATTTGTATTCTTCCCAGCAATCCCCAGGGTAGAAATATTCTTTCTATCTTGCAAATGAGGAAACTGAGGCTCAAAGAAATGAAATAATTTCTCAAATCATAGAAATAATGAATCAGGGTTAAAAATTGACCCAAGACTCCTTACATCATGCTATTAGTTGAGAAAAGTTCATTTTGGAGTTTGAACTCTTGGGAGCTCCCTCTGTTTCAGAATTAAAAAGTTAACTAATGAATGAAAACAAGATACCCACAACAGTTCTTCCTAGAAATGTCCACTGGCTTCCACCATCATTCCCTTTTTGCTGAGATTGTGTCTCAAACAGGCATTTGTCCCTTAAGTACAACTGAAACCCTCTGCTAACCCTGTTTTTAGCATAAAATTTTTTTACACCTGATTCTTTTCCTCAGTGGCCTAGCTCCAGGACCAGGGAAAGCACAGGTTAAGAATTTTTTAAATGAGACACATAAGAAAGGCAGCTGAGTACTTTGGGCAGGCTTAGCTTTCTGATATCGCTTTCTAATTGTCCTAACATATGAGTGACCATTACTTTGGTCTCTAGCCCTCTAAGAGGAAACTTAAGATTCTTAAAAATTAATAGTATTTATTATGCCTTAATGTTCCTTAGAGAGATTTCCTATATCCATATATGTTTGAATATGCTTCATAAAATATATTAGGTAGTTATTTAAAATGGATCCATTAATAAAATTAGTCATAATACTACATCAAGCAATGTCACAATATTTCATATATATGCACAGTGATACTAAATAGACAGAACTCTGGTTAAATTGATGCACATTTAGCTAAAGTTTGAATTATACTTAAAGCCTAGGTTTGTCTGCTATCTCACCATTAGTCATATTTCTTGACCAATGTCTAACAAGTTTGAAAAATCAGAAAATCCATGTTGGCTAATGTTATCATTCACTATAAAATATTGAATCTGGAATATTGAATTAAAGATCCTTGAGTCCAGGGATCAGCAAACTTTGGCCCATAGGCCAAATCTGGCCCAGTATCTGTTTTTGTAAATAAAGTTTTATTAGAACACAACCACACTTGTTTACCTATTGTCTATAGCTCCTTTCACATTACAACAGCAGAGTTGAGTAGTTGTGACAGAGACCTTACGGCCCATGATGCTGAAAATTTTTATCTGGCTCTTTACAGAGAGTTTGTTGATTTCTGATTTGGTCCAACTTCCTCAATATATAGATAAGGACACATTTCCAGATCCTTTGCTAATATTTTCAAAGGTCTTATCAAGTTCCACACTTTGCTTACATATAAAAATATGTACATTAGCCAAAACTCACCATCTTTTCCTATGTGCCTTACTGTTCTCAAGACAAGTACATATTTGTTTTACATGTTGGTATTCTTTTTTAATATAAAGTCTTTTATGTTAGCTAAGCTAATTTTCTGAATTAATATTTTACTCTTCAAGTCTTTTTCATAAACTTTTTCAAATATTAAGAGTTGTTTTACAACAGTCTGTCCTGGCTATTAGTGTTTATAACTAAAATGTGTTTGAACATCACAAATTTGGCATTTCATAGTAAAAGGCCCAAATGTAGCTAAAACCTTTAATTAAAATATGGAGTATTACTTAAATAAATAAAAAACATTTATTCAAAAACATTCATGGAATACCTCCAGTTACAAGGTCCTGTACTTGGTTTAGGTATTAAAAATGACCAAGACCCTCTTAGAGCCCATGCCTTTGAAAAGCTGGAATCCTTTGGGGGGAAATAGACATATAAGCAGAAAACTGATATAAGGCATACTCCAAATAATGATTACATTAATCATTCTTTCCATTAGTGTTATTATCTGAATTTCACTATTCATTATCTGAAAATATTGATATGCCATCTAAAGCCTCTTAAAGTGTACTTCTTTTAAAGCAAGTTTCTATTATCCACTTCATCCCAAAGAGAATCCTCTGGTTTCAATTAAATTTTTAAAATAGAGGAATACAGGGGCCGGCCTTGTTGCCGAGTGGTTAAGTTCACGCGCTCCACTTCAGCAGCCCAGGGTTTCCAATGGTTCGGATCCTGGGCGCAGCCATGGCACCGCTTGCCAGGTCATGCTGAGGTGGCACCCCACAGAGCACAACCAGAGGCACTCACAACGAGAGTATACAACTATGTACTGGGGGGCTTTGGGGAGAAGAAGAAGGAAGAAAAAGTAGAGGAATACTGCTTTTTTTCTCCCACTTTATTAAATGTCATTGACACATAACAATGTGTAAGTTTAAGGTGTAAAATGCTGATTTGAGAGGAATACTGCCTTTACAAAATACATAGCACCACTAGGTAATATTATAATGCTAAACCGAATTTGTTATCTACAGCTGTAATTTTTCAGGATTGTGATTTTATCCATGGTAAATACAAATCTGTGAAACAAAGAACAATGTTAGACTGGTATTTTGCTCTATTGAATGGAAATCCAATTATTTTCCTGTTGACTCCTATCATTTTTTTCATTGTCCTCTCCCTCTTTCTTATTCCTTTAAATAAACATTTCATTCTAGAAGTCTTTATCCTTTTCTTATAAATTTCCATTACGTTCTCATATTATTCCCAAGAAATGTTAAATCTGAGATTCAATAATTTAAACATTTGACAGTTTTGAGGTTAAAACATATTAGGTTATTCAGCAAATGTACATAGTGCTTGTACGTATTCAAAAGGTATTCTCCATCCTTGTGAATGAGTTTAACTCTCTCTACAAGAAAACCAACATACAACCCAAGAGATTAAATTTTTTGCCTGGTTTTAATACCGAGAGAAAGCACAAACAGAATTAAAAATCTAGATTGCAAGGCTGAGGTTATGTCGGCTTTCATTTTGCAGGAATGGAGACTGAACTGGTGAAAAAAGGGTAATCAGGTTGAAAATCCTTATTTTGTTTTTGATGATCTATTCTCTGTTTCCTTGGAAACAGAGCTGGCAGCCACAGAGTTGCTGGCATTTATGTTTTCTTTTCTTTTTAAGCTTTGAAGCATCAAAGAAAAGCTGAGCTTTTATGATTGTAATCTGTAGAATCTGACTTATTTTCAAATAAATTAAAAACAAATATATATTGAATGCCTATCACATATAAGATACCAGGATGTAAAACTAACAAGCTTGAGAACGAGCTTTAAACCAATTGAGTGGAATAAATTTTAGTTTCTCAGAGCCAATCTATTAGAGATTTGTAGAGGTTTTTTTTAAGAAAAAGAGAAATTAAAGCTTATTTAAAAACATATAGTGTGAGGGTAGCACATTGAGACCAGCATAGTTCAGTGAAATTAATTTTAGAAAACAAATAGATTCCTACACCAGACAGCATGATTCCTTGTTCCCCTGCACAAAAAGTAGGTAATAGGAGGGCAGTTACTCTGTATTGAGAAGACACTCTTTGTCTCCAGTAAATGAAATAAACAAAAACTAAAGGGAGCTTAAACAAACCTAGAAGGTTTTCTGAAAAACTGATATATTAATAAATTTACTAAATATTTCAGTTGTGAGGTGATTGCCAAATGACTATAAAATGGTCTTTTCCTTTATGAAAGGCTGCATTAATCTAAGTTTAAAAAGCCATATCTTTAGGAATGCTGCTGAGATGAGAAGGCAAGAGCTACAGGTGATAGCTGCAAGGAGGACGTCTCTTTTTTTAAATTAATAAGATCTAAGCATATTTATGTCCTTCGGGGGACGGAGGATAGAATGGGAGAGATTGACAGAGACTTGAACTTGACAGAACTAATTTTCTGAAGAGAAGGGAGGGGATGGGAACTAAAACACAACTAGAGAGATTTGCTTTTGACGTCCTCTAAGGACAGCAAAGTACGCTAATAATGCTTACTATGTGCCAGGCATTGTTCCAAGCATTTTAGATATATTAACGGAATTAGGACTGGATGGAAATGATGAACCTGGGAATGAAGAGTTGAAGGAATGTGCACCCCAAAATCAAAATTCTGTGAATATGAAGATCAAGTTATGTACTAATAATCTGCTAAAAGAGAAAGAAGAGATAGTGTAGGGAGCTTAAAAAGAGGTGATTTGAAGAATAGGAGAGAAAGTTGACCAGAAACATGTAGAAGTATTTCTGAACAGTATTCAAATGATTGTGACATTTTCTCCAGCCGTGTGCAGATCCACTACTGTCAGAGCTCAGAGCCCAGACTATACTGACCCCAGGTTGGAAATTCAGAAGCACAGTGGGAATGAAAGACAAGAGTTCAGGAAGTTGACAGGCCTGGCAGAGGGTGGTTAAGTGATGCTCAGGAGGGTTAGGTTAGATATGAAAGGAAGTGAACCCAGGAGGCAGATAACGACGGATAGGAAAAAAGAAAGTTAAAAAAGTAGGAACAGCAAGATTGCGAACATAGAGAGTCCATTGTCTTCTATCCCACTCCTTTCTGAGCAGACAATCAAGGCAGCAGACTGCCACAATTCATGAAAGCCACCAGAAGAGTAAGCTGCGTCATCTTCAAATTCACGATTTTCTCCAAGTAACAGAGTCCTCAGGCAGGACAGATCCTTGCTACCCAAAGTGTAGCCCACTGACCAGCATCACCAGCATCTCCTAGGAGTTTGTTAGAAATGCAGAATCTTTGGTCCCACTCCAGGACTACTGAATCAGAATCTGCTTTTTAACAGAATCTCCAAGCAATTCATATGCATATTAAGTTTAAGCAGCACTGGGATAGATATATGAGAAAGTGTAGATTCACTCTTGGTTTATTTGTGGTTGTCATGATATGCTAGGAGAAACAAGGAGCAGACATTCTGTCTGTGATGTTCTCCAGTTCCCAGACTCAATGTATACCCTCTTTTATGTATAACTTAAATCTTTTCCCAAGTGATTTGTCATCCTTGGCACTAACTCCTCCGTCATTCCACCCCACACCCCAGATGTTCTCACATCTGAACATCAGGGTATTGCACAAAATAAACTATAAGCTTCCTCTCAGCTTTAAAATTCTTTGATTTTTATGTGTCATAACCAAACTTCCTCTGCACAGAAGAAAAATACCAGAAAATCAGCCCAAGTGAAATGCAATTTAGTCAGTGCCAAAAATAATGCTAAGAAGACTTCTGTAGTTAGCCACACACACCATCTGCTCTTGGGTTAGCTTTAAAGATAAGGTGTCTTTCTTCTCCTAACCCTCCAGTGTTTTGAACGGCTATACGTGATAATGGTTTTTGAGCTGCTTTTTACCCCCTCCTTTGTGCAAAACCGAACTGAAATTCTTCAAAATTAATTAAGTCACTTGAGAGTCTGAGTGGCAGCTTGAGCGAAACTGCCTCCTTGCGTTAAGGTGGCATCAAGTCCCCAAGAGGTGTAGGTTCTGGGGAGCAAGAGGCAAGTCAGAGTCAAACCGATCACCCACAAACCTGTTGGGGGAGTCAGTGTTAGTGGAAATTTGGGGAGCGTTTTGTAAGGACTAACGATGCTTTTTGTGATTCAGACTTTCATCGTATACTAAGAACAGAAGCTTGTCGACCTGCTGTTACCTACTGGGCCAACGTCGGCAGTCAAAAAAAGGCGGGGTACAAGCCATTTGTTCTCTTCTCGAGATAACTGGTCCAGAGAGCTGGAACTGTGCTCTCTCACCGCTGGGAGATGCGAAATAGCGGAGGCCTGAGGCGGTTCAAAATTGCACAGGAAGGGTTTTTAAACTGCGCAGGGAGAGGTGTTTGCAACGTGACAGCTGACGTCCCCCTCCCCTCGGCCGATCAGCTCACCATCATTAATCGCCTCTCCAGCTCCGGGTTCACCCACCCGACGCCCACCGGCCCTTCCCCCTCCGGCCTCCAGGGCTCCCGCGCTCCGCCCATCCCTCTCGAGTCCCCCCGTCTCTTTCCTCTTTCTCTCCCGCCTGCCTCTCAAGCCCTCCCCTCCCTTTTCCTCCTTTCCCCTCTCCTCGCCTCCTCCCTTTTCTTCCCAGCCCGCTCCCTTCTCTCTCTCGTCCCTCAGATTCGCACTCCCGCTCCGAACGCCGCCTCCGCTCTCCCCGCTAGACTCCAAGGCGGGAGGCGCAGCGGGCCGGCTGCGCGCAGGCGCAGTGCGCGGCGGGCGCGCGGGGGGGCCGGGAGTCGGCGCAGGCGCGCGCGGCTCGGGCTGCGCTCCGCGAGGGCGGCCGGGCGTCCCTCTGCTGGCTCAGTCCGGGCTCCGGGCCCCGCGGCGGCGGCGGCACCATGTTCCTCCACTCGGTCAACCTCTGGAACCTGGCGTTTTACGCCCTCATGGTCTTCATGGCCACCCTGGGGCTGTGGGACGTCTTCTTCGGCTTCGAGGAGAACAAGTGCAGTATGAGCTACATGTTTGAGTACCCGGAGTATCAGGTGAGGTTCCGCCTTCTCCTCACCTGGGCGCTCGAGACCGGCCCCTCCTGCCCGGCTTTCTGTGGGTTTCCCCGGCCTTGGCTCCCCGCGCCTCTCCGGCCCCCTCATCCCATCCTCACCTCGGCTTTCTCCGCCCCGGAAGAAACTGCTGGCTTTGCAGACCCTGCTGCCCCCCCCCCCCCCCCCCCCCCCCCCCGCCCTTTGTGTCTTCCCTTCGTGGTGGGGTGTTTGATAGATGGTTCCTCAGCATCCTCCCCGCCCCCCTCGCAGCTGCTCCCCTGTCCCTCCGCCCTCTTCCCGGCCCCCAATCCCGAGCACAGTCTTTTGACTGGCCGAGCCCAACCCCCTTTACCCACCGGGGACGCAACCTCAGCCCCTCTCCCTAGACCCACATCCCATCTTCCGTGCGTTCCTGCCTAACAGGTGCCCCTGGACCCTGCTTTGCTTCCCACGCGCCTAGATCTTTCCCTCCCACCCAGTGATATGCGCGTCAGTTCCCGCTTTTCTAGAAGGGGACCGAGCTTCTGCAGAGTGTGTATCGGTTACATAGTTCCCGAGGCTGTGTTAGAGACTCCAGGGGTTTTACCTCTGTGTGAAAGGCTAACCTGATGACTAATTAAATGGAAAACTGTTGCGGTTCCCTCCCGTACAGATTGCGGATCCTCCTGTTGTGTAGGTTCTGGGTCCGTGCGTGTGCATGCATGCCTGTGTTTATGCATGTCGCCTCTTTCCAGTTGCATACAAAATCTATTTCATGGTCTTACTTTTGTTTTCTCACTGTGTTTGCAATTTAAGAGAGACCTGGCCCTTCTTTCTCTGTCTCTCCGTTTTCCGTTCCATTTTGAGTGTTTTCAGTCACAGTTGCTTCATCGGAGTAGAATCTAGAATTTCATTCATGACCAGCTGTAAAAAAGAGATGGTGACAAATTGCACAACTGTCCAAAGAAATTTCTTCCTAATGATTCTTTTATTTCTAAACGCATATCCTAATTATGGAATACATATTATAATGATAACTCCCTTCCATAAAAAGTGTATGTATTATAATACAAATTGATAAAATGCATTTTTAGTATACTTTTAAAGCTATAGCGGATTTTTTTTTTAAGGTGAAAGATGCAGGTCGTGATTGCTTCTGTGTACAGGTCCTTATGGAGGAGCATGTATTTGATAATGCTGCTATTATTCAGATCTTAAAACTGCTTAAGATTTAGATTACTGAGGTGCATCCTTTCCCATGGACAAAATTCTAGTGTAGATTTCATTTGTTTTGAGATCCTTACCTTGCTTTTGCATCAGTGCTTACAAGGGAGTGGAAACATTTGCTGTCAGATGCTATTGAAGGAGAAGATTTTAACGTGTTATTGTTGTCTGTTAATTTCTAAGGGAATATGCTGGTTTATGTTTATCAGAGGCTGTATATAAATACGTGGGCTTTTAGTTGAGATTTTTTTAAAACTGAAGATAGAGCCCTTATCTCTTTTCGTTTTTCTATGGCTTAATAATTAGGAAACTCCCCATAGATTGAAGTAGGTCACTTTGGTTTTGTATTGCACTGAAGAGTTTGGTTAAAATAAATTTATTTTGGAACAATACAGTACTAATTCCTGCTTATTTTTAGCCACATTATTGAAGCTATTTTAATATTTGCAGTAGTAGAAATTGCTTAGTGTTGGGAACAAAGCATATGGACCTCAACAGATGCATTCCGTGCCTCGTAAAATGACCGGAAAGAAAGAGAAAATTAGTGTAGCTAATGCAAAAGAGCTGTTTGGCTTTTTGTTATTGTTGAGTAGTTTGTATTCAATTATTTTGGTTCACATTGCCTTTTTGAGGTTTTATACTTCTGTTAATGATTTGTTAGTGCAGTAATAATTACAGTGGCGGAGTTTGTGATCCACATTTTTAGTTTTTATTTTTATGATGTAAAAAGCTGTGTCAATTCACTACAGTATTTATACTCTTAGCCCTTTGCCTCTTAGTCCTTTATTTTGCACACTGGGTCCAATTATTTTACAAATATGGTTAAAATCTGACTATGGAATCATTTTGAAATATAGTAAGAGATTTCTGGATAACTGAGGTCATTCTATTAAGAATCAATGGTTTTTAATGAATAAAAGTGTTCTAAACATATTATGTTGCTTACTTTTAATTATATTTTATAGTAAGCTAATTGTTCACAGGTTGATAGCTAGCCTATGGGATGTTCTAGTCATTGGATTTTCTTCTCTTTCTTGATCCTTTTCTTATTTTTTTACTGCTTATTTGCATATTCTTTATCTGGCCAGCAGAGGAGATGAAAAGGTAGTTGAAACATGCTCAATTTTATTCTCCCATTTAAAAAATAAAAAGTGGGACAGGAATTTGAAACTTTTTGTAAAAATGAGGTTTTGAATTTAAAATTGTTGGATTATCTCTATCATTCTCTCCCTCTGGTTTTCCTAGATTCACTTATTCAGACTTAACTGGGCATCTCAGGAACCTAGCAGGCAAAACACACGTTACGCTTTAAAGCTTCCTGCCTTATTATGAAAGGCAAGCAAGCTTTGATTTGGTAGCAAACAGTTTTAGGCAAATTGTAGAATTCGAGAAGCATCTGTGTTGTTTTCTCCTGTACAGTAATTTGCTTGGCTGTCTTCAGATATGTGACTAATGGTTGCTTTCTGAAAGGAAGCATTAATATTGGAAAATGTAAATCATATATTTTATTATTAAGTCTGATGTTTATTTAGCGGATCATTTATTGAATGACTACTGTGTGTCAGCTATATTCTAGATACTGGGTATGGATGAGAGGGAAGTAGAGATGAATCAGACCTTGTACCTTTAATTTGTGTCTTTATAATACAATGGGGGAGACAGGAATGTAATGGATAGTTAAAATATAGTATGCTATATGTTGTAATTTCACTGTAAGAGAGTATGTACAAGCCTCTTCAGAGAGGAGAGCATCCAAATTGGTTTTGGGTAGTCAAAGACTGTAGAGAAGATGTAGTGAATTGGGACATGTTGGGTGTATGGTTCCTGAAGTGCAGAAACAAGAAAATTGCAGGCATAAGGAGCAGCATATGTGAAGGTGGGAAGGCACCAGGACACATTGCATAAGCAATATGTGTAGTATGTCACCATTTATGTAAAAAGGAGAAAATTACTTAGAAACACATTTGCTTACATGTGTAAAATATTTCTGGAAGCACACGCAAACTGATAGTGTTGGTTGCCTTCTGGATAGGGAAGTGGATGACTAAAGGACCAGGGTTAGGAGAGAGCCTTTTCAGTGTTTACCTCATTGAATCTTGAATTTTGAAACATATTAAAAATAAATTTTAAAGCATAGCATGTGTAAGTTATGAGAAAGTAGGCAAGAATAATTAGAGTCAGATTTTAAAGGCCCTCTCTCTTAAGCCTTTATCATCTGTATATGCAGTGAGGAAACGCATAAAGGTGTGTGTTTTAACAGGTATTTCTTGACAGCAGTATGGACTGTGGGTTGTAGCAGGGAGATTATGACAGGGAGAGAGAGCAGTCTGAAAGACTCAGTTGTGCCTAGGTCTCTTTATCAAGCTGGAGTCCTCAAGCGTATTCGCAGGGGTGGGGTGTGCAAAGGGCTGACAGCTCTTTGTAAGATCTTTAAAATGGTCTGCGTTCGTTTTGATCAAAATCCTTTTTTTTTCATTTTGGTCAGTTCCTTTGGCTCAAACTTTTATTTTCCAGTTTTAATCGTAAGATAAAGACTTTAGTTTCTTAAATCAGTATTTTTCTAGCGCTTGGAAATATATTAGAATTTTTGTCTTTTGGAAGGGGTCTGGGTGAGAGATGGGAAGGACCCGCACTAAGGCAGAGTCAGGAGAGGGTGGACAGCAGGGGCAGGATTGTGGAGATATTTTCAGAGTAAAGCTAATTAATTGATCTCAGTCAAAGATCTTTTAGGGGGAGGGGTGCTCATTTAAAACTAATCTGTTTAAAGTAATTTAAAATCTATTGGAGTTCTGTTGCTATAAATGGTTTCTTTTTAAATCCTTTGACCGTCTTCCGTTTGTTCGGCAGCATCCTTTTGTATGCCTGTACCTTTTCTGTCCTCAGTCTGGTCAATACCCTTCCTGTCTCTTCCTGCTGCTTGTTCCCAGCTTGGACTCTGTCTGGAAATGCAGCTTTACCATTTGCCTACAACTCCCACTCTCTTTTTGTTCTACCTCTTTTTCCATCTCCATACTTTTTTCCTTCATATTGTATGCATTCATGTTTTTTTAATTGTATGCCTTTTCACTACAAAATTGCTTTCATAATAGTATTTTATGAAAGATATCAAGTATATTCTTTTGCTTGGTTTTTTGTCTCCAGAAAATTAAATATTTCCTTTTAGATATATTTGATAATTTCCTCTTCTTACTTTCCAACTAGCTCAAAACTTTGTTTAGCTACTGCCCTAAAAGGAATAATGATTTAATATGCACATACTACTATATCAAATGGTGTACTAAATTGGGAGGAGTTAAGAAACTTTTTCTTTGTTCTCTCACTTTTTTTTTTGCTTAATTTGTACCTAAAGAAACAAAATATTGCATCACTTTAATTTTTGATTGTATACTATACATAATCAATATTGGGACTAATTTGAGTTGAAGTACATGTACACACATAAAGAAAAAACGTGGGGTCGGTATTTCTGTATTTTGATTAATCATTTGAGGAGACGAAGTTGCTAGTATCTTAAACAATATGCTCACAGTCTCTAAGGATGTTTTCATAGTGTTACTGGCACAGATTGTTTATGGTAATGTCCTCAAAGGAATGTTCAGGAATGTGCGTCAGTGATCAGATTCTGCTTTTTAGAACAGTGAGGTTTTTCAGTAGTCATTACCATCTTCAGTTTTTAAAATTCATTCAGTAATTAAAATTTTTATCAAGCACATGGGTAGCACTGCTAGATCATTAAATCTATTGATGTTTACTTAAATAAAATCTACTGTTCATGTAACTGGTTTCCTTTTTAATGGCTTCTATCCTGAAAAAAAAAAAGGATCAAAAGAAGAGCTGGTACTTAACTACTGCTTTTATAGATGTCTACCTTTTTGGGATGACATTAAGACCTAATTTATATTTTGTTGAAAAAAATTTTAGGTGAACTACTGGCTCGTTTGGTATGCAATAATATGAATTGCAGAGAAGTTTAAGGCTTGCTGATAAACCGTGCATCTGGCCCATGAGAACTGAAACAGATGCTAATTCATTGGAATGTTTATGATGAGAAGAGTGTATGGTGTCTTGACCAAGACATGGCTATAAGGTTCAGATTAATTTGTTAAGCACATTTTAGGTCAAAGCATACTAGGTCGAGAGGTCAGAAAGCTGCATTATAAAACAAACTTACTTTCCTTTGAATGATGTAACAGCTGGAATATATCATTGGGCCTCAGTAAAAGGAGAGACATTATAAAACAGTTTAAAATAGCAAAAAACAATTGATTTGGTAATGGAAGGCTTTTATCATTTCTAAGTATAATTGACACTGATACCAAATTAAATGCACTTCCAGTTGTGGTAACATGTAACTTGCTGACATATGCCAGTGTTTTTCTGCCTTTGTCAGTGGCTATTTTGAGTAGTTTATATTCAGTAGAGTTTTCAGGTAGTTCCATTTTATGCTTTCCTGAAGATTGCATGGTTCAAAACTCATATAATTCAAGACTAATTCTCTATATGAATAAACTAAAAGTAGAACTTGTTTTGTGTATTAAGTGCAGTTTTATTAGTAATATTTTTATATTGCACTATTTTAAATTTGTAGAATTCAGAATTGAGTACAATGAGGCTGAATTGTGTTAATAAAATTGATTAAAGTGAAATTGCATTTTTTTTTGCTGTAGAAAATAGAACTTCCAAAGAAACTGGCAAAACGCTATCCTGCATATGAATTATATCTTTACGGAGAAGGATCCTATGCTGAAGAACACAAAAGTCTCCCTTTGACAGGTATTCCAGTTCTCTTTCTTCCGGGTAACGCTGGAAGTTATAAGCAAGGTAAGTCTCAGAAGTGAATTTTGAAAGCTACAAAATTCAGTTGAAGAGTTTTTCAGAGACATACTCTGTGTTAAGTACTGTGCTAGGCATGCTGGGAGACATAAATATGTGAGATTTTGTCTGAGAGAAAGTAGATAAAAAAGTATAGTTGAAGACCACTTTGCAAAGAGTAAGAAGGAGAAAAAGAATAAGATGGAGTGGAGTGGGATAAGTAGATATAGGGATGCAGGAATCAGCAGGAGAAAGAGGTGTGTGTTGGAAATGGAGGTTACAGAGAACAGAACCTGAAGCATTGATTAGAGAAGTAAATCAGTGGTTCATGTTATATTGAACAAGAGAGGAGATTGGCTTCTTTATTTGGAGCTCTTTAAGTTAGAGAGATCTAGAAGTACTGAGGGGAGTACAGAAAGGTGAGGGTGGGAAATTAGGTGTACAGATTCCAAAATGAATATTGGCTTGGAGAAAGAGCAGTTATTTCTGTTATAACAACCAAGTAATCTGGAAATAACTTCAGCTAAAATCTGCTTTTCTGGTTATTAAATGGTATATATTTTTATATAATGAGAAAGGAATTATTTCAACGTTTAATTTAACTGCTTACATGTTTATTTATCTAGCAGGTATTTATGGGGTACCTACCATGAGCCAGGCAGTATTCTAGGTGTTAGGGATCTAAAACAGACCAAGACAGATAAAGTCTCTCTCCTCATCGAACTTACATTCTTGTTGGGAAGACAGCCATCAAATGAATAAGACATTAATGTTAAAAGCTAGAAAGGAAAATAAACCAGAGTAAGGGATAGAGAATCAACAGGGTCAGGAAGTGGCTAGTTTAGATGAAGTGGCCATGAAAGGCCACTACGAGGAGATGACATTTGGGCAGAGGCTTGAATGTAACAAGAGACTGGGGTATGTGACTATTTGGGGGAAGACCCAGAGGCAGGAAGATGCTGGATGCATTCGAGGCCACTGAGACTAGAGAAAGTGAAAAGAAATGAGGATGGAAACGTAGCCACAGGCTGTCTCACATAACCTAAGGGAAACACTTCAAATTGTGGTCTCAGTGTGTTGGGAAACTGTTGGAGGATTTTTGGTAGGAAATGATATAATCTGATGTTTTTGTTAATCATACTTGAAATGTAACACACATACAGCAAAACACATAGAATATTTGGTTAAAAATTATTGTAAAGTGAATACCCATGGAATTAAAACCCACGTCCAGGAATAAAGATTGTCCCCTGGAAACTTCCTGTGTAACTCTTCCTGGTTAAAACTACCTTCCCTCTTTCTAGATGTAACCACAATCCTGACTTTAAGATAGTAATTTCCTTGACTATTCTCTATAGTTTTAGCAGCTAAGTATGCATCTCTAATACAATCTACTTATTTGGGGCTGTTCTTAAACTTTGTAATATAAATATAATCATGAGTTTGTATTCTTTGGCTTCTTCCACTCAATGTTGTTTTTAAAATTCATCCAGGTTGTTGTAGGAGCTTTGATTCATTCATTCTCCTCGCTCTATATTATTCTGTTGTATGACTATACCATAGTTTAAACATTTTGTCTTTGGACATTTGTGTTTACATTTATTGGCAATTACAAATAATGAATATTCTTCTCATCTTGGAGCACATAAGTCCATTGTTTCTGCAAGAGGTATAGCATAAAAGCATAATTCCATGTCACAGATAATGTGTATCCTTTCATTTTTACTGGTTGTGGTAACATACTCCCAGAAACAGTACATTATACTTCCCTTTGCTCCATATCCTTGACATTGGAACTGTTAGATTTTTAAATTTTAACCAATCTGGTGGGTGTGATTTATTTTTAAAAAATGATCACTCTGGTTTTGCTGTGTAGAGAATTTGCTGAAAAGAGGCAAGAGTGGTAAATAGGAAAGATAATAAACATCATTAGTTATCAAGGAAATGGAAATCAAAACCACAATGAGATTTCATTTCATACCCAGTAAGGTAACTACAGTATAAAAGACAGATAATAACACATGTTGTTGAGGATGTGAAGAAATTGAAATGCTCATACATTGCTGTTGGGAATGTAAAATGGTACAGCCTCTTTGAAAACAGTTTGACAGTTCCTCAGAATATTAAACATAGAGTTATATGAGCCAAGAATTCTACTCCTAGGTATCTACCCAAGAAAAATGAATACATCCTTCTACATAAAAACTTGTATGCAAATGTTCATAGCAACACTATTCATAATAGCTAAAAGGTAGAAACAACCCAAATGTCCATCAACTAATGAATAGATGAATAAAATATTATATAACTATGTAATGGAATATTATTCAGTAATAAAAGGGAGTGAATTACATGCTACAAAGTGGATGAACCTTGAAAACATCCATATGTGAAAGGAGCCAGTCATAAAAGACCACGTATTATATGATCCCATTTATAAAAATGTCCAGAATAGGTAAATCCATAGAGATAGAAAGTAGATTAGTGCTTTCCAGGGCTTAGGAGGAGAAGAGGAATGAGGAGTGATTACTCATGAATACTGGGTTTTCTTTTGCGGATGATAAAAAAAAAAGTCTAAAGTTAGATTGCAGAAATGATTGTACAACTCTGCGAATAACCTAAAAATCATTGAATTGTACACTTTACAGGGTGAGTTGTATAGTATGTGAATTATATATGGTTAAAAAAAATTGAATGGCAAACAGAGATATTTTGTTGACTAAGCCATACACCGCTATTTTTAGTGCTAATTTGTGTAATCAATTCACAATAAAGCCCGTTAAAGAATTTATAAAGCAAAACCTAAACCAGTGGAAGCACGGAGGCCAGTTAGGAGACTCTTAGTGCAGGCAGGAGATGAAGGTGCTTGGATTAGGGAGGTGGTGGTGCACATGGTGAGAAGCCTGGAGCAGGTAGAGCGTGACAGGATTGACTGACGGGTTGGATGTCATGTGTCAGAAAAAGAGACAGATCAAGCATGAGTATCTAAAATATGTTGATGAGCAGACATTTCTTGTAGGAATATTCTCATTCTTAAAATCCTCAAGTGTGACAAAATTCTTATTCTTTTAATTCTTCAATGAATCCGTCTCTCTCTTTTAACTGTTATTATCCCTAAAAGGGAAGCAGGTAGAGAATGACCTCTTGACTTTGTATTTAATTTAAAACAATATTTAGGGCACAGGACATATAACTCCTAGGTCAGTTTGTTCTTCTAAATTGATACTATTAAAGGATTTCACCCTGAAATAGGTTGTGTTTATTTAGGGTGTGGGATAAAGTTATCTGTTGAGAGACTTTGAAGCAAGAATACCTGAAACTTCTAAACATTTGTTTAATGTGCACTTTGCCTTTTTCCTCTACAGTTCGTTCTATTGGCTCTATTGCACTTAGAAAAGCAGAAGACATTGACTTCAAGTACCACTTCGACTTCTTTAGTGTGAATTTCAATGAAGAATTGGTGGCACTGTATGGGGGAAGTCTTCAGAAGCAGACCAAGTTTGTACATGAGTGCATTAAAACAATTCTCAAGCTCTATAAGGTAACAGATAAGCTTGCAAATCAATAGTGATCAACCTGTTAGCATCTCTTTTTTTTAATAAAGGACTCAGCATATTTTAAATCATTTATTTGTTTATATGGAAGTTGAGGCGAAGATGTCACCAAGTGTTTTTTTGTGGGAGTCTGTTGTTTTGAACTTAATGGTGGCTTTTGAAATTTCAATTGAATTTACAAGAAAACTTTCTTGTGAATTTAGGAAAAAAAATTTTTTACTTTGTATATAAATTAGGAGTGCAGTATGTTTCCTAAAAACCATTAGTATGGATTTCTGCCTCTAGTTATAACTAAGTAACTGGTCCTAGAGTAGACCATCTGCATTTGTAAACAACTATAAAACTAGTCAAGATAGCTGAAGCATGTTTTCAGGTCTTGGACAACCAAGCAGTAAAGGACCATGACTCCTGAAAGAAAGAAAACATGTGAGGTAAGCTCCATGATCACCATGGCTTTCTGCCTAGAAGCATTTTCCAGGCCATGGGGCAAGCAGGTGGAGATCATGTAGAGCATATTGATATCACTGAGCTGAGGAAGGTGGAGATTAGAATTTGGACTACTGAAGTGGCTAAATTTCTGGGGCACGGTATGAGAAAGAAGACAGCTAGGCAGAGATAGAAGCTCTAGAAATTTGCACTTTTTGGTCTTTCCTATGCTGCATATGCACAGGTCACCAACTAAAGGCAATGGCATAACAAGGAGGAAGTGGGTGGGATGTGTCCACCTCAGGTGCAAGGACTAGGGGAAGTTTAAAAGAGCAGTAAAACAGGCTAAATCATTCTGTGCCAGCAATCCTGAACAGTGTCAGTAATAAAATACTACTATCTACTGGGGTGAGCTACTTCTTCCCTTGGCATGCCACTGTGCGTGTCCTGGAAAACAACACCTACTGGGGAATTGTGAGCTGGATTGGGATTTCAGAGGCCACATAGTGCTGGGAAACAGGAGTTCGGACCAGCTAGAGCAGAAAGACCTAACACATCGGGCATTCATTTGAGACCCCAGAAAGGACATGATAGAGAAGTAGGACTACTACAAGCCCTAAAGTAAGAGCTTCTCTAGGATCCACCTTAACCATGCTTAAGAATAAGCCTCAAAAATACCAAAATTGGGAATTTAAAGAAAAAAATGCACATAACAAGAGAACAGATGGAGAATCTCAGAGACATGAAAACTATTTTTAAAAAAATGCAAAGGAAAATCTAGAACTGAAACAGTACATATCAGAAATGAGAAATTCAGCAGATAGGCTTTAAGCAGATTGAACATGACAGAAGAAGAGATTATTGAATTTGAAGTTAGGACAATAAAAACTACCCAAAATGAAGCACAGAAGATAAAAGGATGAAAAGGATAGAGCCTCAGGAACTTGTGGGACAGTACTAAGCAGTCTAACATATATGTAATTGGAACCTCAGAAGAAGAGAGAGAAATAGGAGAGGAAAAAATATTTAAAGACCTAATGGCCCCAAATTTTCCAATTTTGATTAAAAATTTTCAACCCACAGATCCAAGAAAGTCAATGAATGTCAAGCAGGATAAACACAAAATCACACTTATGTATATCATAGTCAAATTGTTGAAAACCAAAATAAAGAGAAATCTTAAAAGCAGCCAGAAGAAAAAAGACCCTTTACTTATAGAGAAAACAATAAAAATTACCACTGGTTCCCATTAGAAATAATGAAAGCCAAAAACAACAGAACATCTTAAAGGTATTGGGGGTGGAGATGAGGGGGACTCTCAACCTAAAATTGCATATCCAGCAAAATTATCCTTCTAAAGTGAGAGCAAGATAAAGACGTTGTCAGAGTAACAAACACTGGCAGTTTTGTCTTTAGTAGAAGGAAAGAGGGAAATAAAAAAATTGCTGTTAGGTGAACAGCACAGTAATTGCTGCAGACACGATCTATACATGGATGCTAAAATTAGTGGGTGAAAAATTGAGAAAAAGGATATTCATATGGTCTCAAAGTATCTTTTCTAAAATTATTATTGACTACCAAGGGAAAGAGTAACTTTATAGTGGAGAAACCTGGCAGACATCATGTTAACCAAGGTTCTCATCACCAGTAATAAGAGAATTTGACATCATTAACCCCCTTGACATGCACGGAGAAGGATGCAACATAATTTTTGTAACGTTATTGTCAGAAATGCATAACCTCGTTCTAATCATGAGAAAACTTCAGACAAACCCAAATTGAGAGACATACTATAAACATAACTAACCAGTACTCTTCAAAAGTATCAAGATCATGAAAAACAAGGAAAGACTGAAGAATTGTCACATATTAGAGAAGACTAAGGAGAAATAACAATAAATGCAAGGTGGGATGCAGGATGGAATCCTGAAATAGAAAAAGTACGTTGGTGGGGAAACTGGTGAAATTTAAATAAGGTCTGCAGTTTAGTTAATACTATCACACTAATGTTAATATTTTCTTTTGATGTTTGTAGTATGGTTATGTAAAATGTTAGCATCGAGGGAAGTTGGGTAAGAGCTGTATGGGAACTCTCTATGCTATTTCTACAACTTTTCTCTAATTGGTTCAAAATAAAAGGTTAAAAAAATTGTTTAGAGCAAAAAAAGCATTATGAGGGTTATAACTTATTTATAAGGAAAGTACGTGATGGTGGTGAAAAGAGTGGAAAGAGGAGAAAGTAGGATTATTCCACTATGGTAAGAAGTGGTGTAATATTAAGTCATGGTAGACTAAGTTAAGGTTGCATGTTGTAATTTTTAGAGTAACAGCAACAAAATAGGAGATATAGCTAAAGAGCAAATGAAGGAGAAATACTCAATCTGAAAGGAGGAAAGAACGAAAAAACAGATCGAACAAATAGGAAACAAATGGCAAGATGATAGAACTAAACCCAACAATACCAATAATTACTTTAATTGTAGATGGATTAAACACCAGTTAAAAGGTAAGCTTGTCAAACTGGATTGAAAAAACAAGACCCACCCAACTATATGATAATCTCTCTACTAGAAAGTAAAAGCCACTTTAAATATAAAGATCCTGATAGATTAAAAGTAAAAAAATGAAAAAAATATACATACAAACAGATCATATGAAAGTTGGCATGGCTATCTTAATATTAGTTAAATAGATTCTGGGACAAAGGATGTTACGGGGATCTAGAAGACATTTCGTAATGATAAAGGAGCCAGCTCACAAAGGAGGCAAAACATTCCGAAGTAAGTAAGCACCTAATAACAGAGCTTCCTGACTCATGAAGCGGAAACTAACAGAACTAAAGGAAGAAATAGATAAATCCACAGTTAGAGTTGTAGAGTTCAACAATCCTTTCTCAGTAATTGATAAAATAAATAGAAAGAAAATCAGTAAGGTATAGAAGATTTGAACACTGGTTAATACCAGCTTAACCTACTGACATTTGTGGAGCACTACACCCAACAACTGTAGAAACTACGTTCTCTTTAAATGCACATGGAACATTTACTAAGATATACCATATGCTGAGCCATAAAACAAGTCTCAGTAAATTTCAAAGGATTGAAATCATAAAGGATATATTTTCTAAACAGCAGAATTGAATTAGAAGTCAACAACAAAAAGATATCTAGAAAATCCTCAAATACTGGAAGTTGCTTCTGGGTAACCCAGAGATCAAAAAGAAAATCACAGATGAAATTTGAAAATGTTTTGAACTGAATTAAAATAAAAACACATCATCAGAATTTGCAAGGTTAAAGTAGTGGTTAGAAGAAATATTATAGTCTTAAATGCTTATATTTGAAAAGAACAAGGTTTAAAAAACAATGATCTAACCTTGCAACTTAAGAAGCTAGGGAAAGAAGAACAAAGTAAAGTAAATAGAAGTAAGGAGGCAATAAAGATGAGAATGGAAATCAGTGAAATGGAAAATAGGCAAACAGTAGAGAAAAAAATTGATACCAATGGCTGATTCTTTGAAAAGATCTATAAAGTTGATAAATCCATAGCTAGACTGGTAAAGAAAAGGAAGGGGACACAAATTAACAAAATCAGGAATGAAAGAGGGGACATCAGTACAGAGCCTACGCATACTAAGAAGCTATTAAAGGAATATTATGAACAACTTTACGCCAAAAAATTTGACAGCTCTCAGATGAAATGCACAAATCCCTTGAAACATAAATTAGAAAAGAAGAAATAAAATCTCTGACTAGCCCTGTATCTATTTAAAATTTTTGAATTTGTAATTAAAAATGTTACTGCCATTGGGGCTGGCCCCGTGGCCAAGCGGTTGAGTTCGCGCGCTCCACTGCAGGCGGCCCAGTGTTTCGTTGGTTCGAATCCTGGGCGCGGACATGGCACTGCTCATCAAACCACGCTGAGGCAGCGTCCCACATGCCACAACTAGAAGGACCCACAACGAAGAATATACAACTATATACCCGGGGGCTTTGGGGAGAAAAAGGAAAAAATAAAATCTTAAAAAAAAAAAATCTTACTGCCAAGAAAAATCTAGAGCTAAATGACTTCAGTGTGAATTCTATCAAATATTTAAGGAAGAAATAATACCCATCTTATACAAACTCTTTCAGAAAATAGAGGAAGAGACAACACTTAACAGTTCATTTTAAGAAACCAGCAAACTCTGATTATCAAAATCAGATAATGACACTGTTTGACAAGAAAATAGAGACCTAGTATCCCTCATGAGCATAGATACAAAATCCTCAACAGGGGCCGGCCCAGTGGTGCAGTGGTTAAATTTGCACGTTCCACTTCTTGGCAGCCTGGGGTTCACCGGTTCGGATCCCAGGTGCAGACATGGCACTGCTTGGCAAAAGCCATGCTGTGGTAGGCGTCCCACATATAAAGTAGAGGAAGATGGGCATGGACGTTAGCTCAGGGCCAGGCTTCCTCAGCAAAAGGAGGAGGATTGGCAGTAGTTAGCTCAGGGCTAATCTTCCTCAAAAAAAAAAATCCTCAACAAAAAATTAGGCTATCCAATCCAGCAATATTTTAAAGTATAATACATCATGATGAAATAGGATTTATCCCAAGAATGCAGAGTTGATTTAATATTCAAGTATCAATCAGTGTAACTTGTCATAGGGTCATCTCAGAAGATGAGGAAAACTTATTTGACTACATTCAGCCCCCATTTGTGATTTAAGAAAAAACAAGACAGAACTCAGCACAGTAGGAATAGAAGCAAACTTGCTCAATATGAGGAGTTAGGAGTATTATGCATAGTATTATGGGAGGAAACAAGCCATATTAGGTGAAGGACCATTTAGGTATCTGATAAGATATCTACTGGATAAGATAAATAAGGTGTGATCACAAAATGAGATTTCCATAAATGTTATTCACAATAAACAATCAAATGTCTTTAATGTTATGTACTAGGTCGTTCTTTTCCTCCATTTTTCAGCTTCTGCTTGCTCCCACCACCCCTGTTCAACATTGTACAGAGATCCTCGCTAGTGCAATAAGGCCAGAAAAATAAATAATAAAGATTAAAAAAGAAGAATTAAAGTTGTGTCTGGATTCACAGATGACAAATATACAGAAACATTTTGAGGAATTTACAGAAAATTATTAGAATTCATAAGTGAATTTAGCAAGGTCACAGGATAAATGATCATTATTAAAAGATCAATGAATAAATTGAAAGTGAAATTTTAAATTGCATTTACAATGATATAAAAAATGCAATTCTTATGGGTAAATTTAATGAAAGTGTCTGAGATCTGTACACTGAAAACTGCAAACCTTGCTGAGAGAAGTTAAATCCAAAATAAATGGACAGACCAACTTCATGGATTTGAAGACTCAAAATTAAGATGTTGATGCTCCCCAAAATGACCAATAGATTTAATGCAATACAAGTCAAAATACCAGCAGGTGTTTTTGTAAAATTTGACAAGCTTATATGGAAATGCAGAGAACCTAAAAAAGCCAAACAGTCTTGAAAAAGAAGAACAAGGTTGGAAGACCTGCAGTGCCCAAATTCAAGACTTAATGGCGAAGCTGTGTTCATCCAGGCGGTGTGGTATTCCTGTGCGTCTTGAAAGTGAAATTTAGACATCATGATTCTCTGCATAAGCCAGGATTTTAAAATTCATTCGACAGCAAGTCGTTACTGAGCTTAAATCTACCCTGATTATTATGAGAGGAAACAAGCCATATTAGGTACAGGACCGTTTATGCATCTGATATTTATTGGATGAGATAAATAAGATGTGATTGCAAAGTGAGATTGATTTCCATAAATGTCATTCACAATAAACAATCATGTCTTGAATATTATACCTTAGGTAGATTTTTTTTTTTCCTTCTCTGTTTTTTGTTTTCAGATTTTCTCTAATGATGAAATATTAAATTTACAATAGAACTAATAAACTTTCTTTTAAGTTGAAACTTTTAGAAAGTAAGATTCCTGTTATAAGCAAGTACAGTAGGAGGTAGAGAGAGACAGCTGAATCTTGTGGAATGGATAGAATTTGGATGTGGGGAAGTGAGAGGACATTTTTAGATGGAGAAAACCTCGTTCATTCATCAGGAGTCTGCATGCAAATTCGGCAATGAATAAAACATAAGTCTAAGCCTTCCTGGACCTTCTGTTCTAGTGGGGAGAGGCAGAGAGTAAACATCATAAATAAGAAAAATACATACTATCTTATATGGTGATAAATGCCAGGAAAAAAAATAAAACAGGAAAGGGAGATAAGGAGTCAAGGGTAGAGGACTACAATTATAAATAAAGGTGCTCAGCGAAGACTTCTGTTGAGAAGCAGACAGTTTAATACAAATTAAGGACATGAGGAGTAGCCCATTTGGATATCTAGGAAGAGTACTCTAGGCGGAGTAAACTCATATATGAAGCAAGCGCACGCACACTGGATTTGAGAAAAAACAGGGAGACTGGTATGGCTGGAGCAGACAGAATGAGTTAGTAGAAGGAGAGGTTGGGGGAAAGGCAGATTATAGAGCCTTGTAGGCAATTTTAAGAATTTTGCCTTTTATTTGAAAAAATATTGAAAGCCACTGCAGAGGTTTTTGAGCAGAGTGACATGTTCTGATTTAACAGTATTATTCTGGATGCTTTGAGGATAAACTGAAGGGACATAAGCATGGAAGCGGAGAGACCAGTTAGGAGGCTATTGCAGGACTTCAGGCAACAAATAATGGTTGCTTGAATCAAGTTGGTAGCAGTGGAGGTGATAAGAAATGGTCAGATTGGTGTTCATTTTAAAGGTTGAGGCAACAAAATTTGCTGGGGGATCAGATATGAGGGGCAACATGAGAAAGAAAGAAGAGTTAAGGATGACACTCAACTTTTTCGCTGAATAGTTAGGATTGAAATGCCATTAACTGAGGTGCAAAAAAATGTCAGATAAACAGATTTGGAGGAAATTAAGAGTTTAGTTTTACACAGGTTTGATTTGAGATACACATTAGACATCTCAGGTGTAGCTAGTATGCAACTGGAGTTTAGAGTTCAAGAGAAGAGGTCCAGTCTGGAGATAATAACTTGAGAGTTGACAATATATAGATGTATTTAAAGCCATGAGATTGGATGACATCACTAATAGGGTCAAGAAGAGATCTGAGGCCTGAGTCGCTCCAGTATTAAGAGATGAGGGGAGATGGGAAGGAACCAGCAAGAGACTAAAAAGGAGCAGCTACTGAGGTAAGAGGAGGATCAGGAGAGTATGTTGTCAAGGGAACCAAGTAAAGCATTTCAAAGAGGAAAAAGTGATCAACTATATCAAGTGCTGTTGATAGTCAAGTAAGATGAGGGTGGAGAATTGACATTAGATTCCTTGATGACTTGATAAGAGCAGTTGTTGGGGCAAAAGCTTGATTGGAGTGGGTTTAAGAGTGTATGGAAGTTGAGAAAGTGGAGGCAGCAAGTACTGTATAGACAACTGTTTTTGAAGGGATTTGCTATAAAGAGATACAGAGAAAGATGTGGTCACTAAGGGGAAAGTGGGAGTAATAAGAGTTATTTTTATTTTTTAAGGGAGAATAACAGTATATTTATATACTAGTGAGAATGGTCTGGTAGAGTGGGAGAAACTATGCAAGAAGAAAGTCAGAATTGCTGGAGTGAGGTACTTGAGAAGGCCAAAAGGAATAGGTTTCAGAGCACATTTGTAGAGTTTGTCTTTTGCTAACATCTGATGTGTGTTGGGGATCACCAAGACCATCCCCAGGCTTCATTCTCCAGAAGGACTCAGGACTCAGCATATAGTTATACTTATGATTTATTACAGTGAAAGGGTACAAAGCAAAATCAAAGAGAAAAGGTGTATGGGATGAAGTCCAGAGGAAAACCAGATGCAAGCTTCCAGAAGTCCTCCCACAGGGGAGTTACACTGGATGCATTTAATTCCTACAGCAGTGAATTGTGACATGTGTGAAGTGTTGTCTACAAGAGAAGCTCCTTAGAGACTCAGTGCCCAAAAGTTTTACTGGGGGCTGATCATGTAGACACCCTCTGTCTAGCACATACCAAAAGCCCAACCAGAAGGACAGCAGGGTTCAGCATAGACCATATTGTTTGCAAAACAGTTTCAGCACTGTGGGCTGTTCTTATCGTTCAGGTAATGATGAGAACCCCTGAAATCTAAGGTCCCAGAACCAGCCTCCTATGCAGTCTGTTCTAAAGATAGCAGTCTCAGGCCTGCTATGTTAACTCTTTTTCTTCACAAGGTCCAATTTATTCATAGTAACAGGAGAAAAGACTGACATGAAGGATCACTGTGGAGGGTGATGAGCAAGTTTGGTGGTGGAATTGAGGATACTGCATGGAGACAGAAAAGATATTTCAGAAAGGAATATTTGGTGAAACAATAAAATACATAATTGTCAGGGAATAATGTTATGAAATGCTGGGGTTTTTTTTTTCAACCCAGGTGCACAATAGAGAGGAATTTGATGAGATAATAAGTATCAATTTGATGAGGTAGTATATTGCTATGGCAATAATTGTTCCGGCTTTTTTGTAATGTTTCCAATTTTAAATAAATGACTTCTTGTATTCTATAAAATCTCATATTCTGATATATACCAAATATAATTACATCTCTTACATGCAATGTAACGAATGATAAAACATGATTAGCTAGACAAGGTGTTTTGATTTTGGTTTAGAAAACCAAAGCATAGCTGTTAAAAATGTTTGGCAGAACGCAAAATAGTATGTATACACTAATCACGAGTATATGAAAATGTATTTCTCTATCTTGTGATGAGAGGTTGTATGAATAGTTTAATTTTCTCTTTTCTATAAAATTACTCAGAGAGAAGTATTTAATATTTTTATTGTGATACTAAACCTTAATTATGCCTTGGTGAAATTTTTTTTAATAGGGTCAAGAATTTGCTCCAAAAAGTGTGGCAATAATTGGTCATTCTATGGGCGGCCTTGTTGCAAGAGCATTGCTTACACTAAAAAATTTTAAACAAGATCTGATAAATCTCCTTATTACACAAGCCACACCTCATGTTGCTCCTGTGATGCCATTAGATCGTTTTATTACGGGTGAGTACTGTTACATAAACACCAACTGACCTCCCCATTGCTGTTCAGGATTAAACAGATCCTTGCAGCTGCCCTCTTTAGAGTGTGCTACAGATTTATCCATGTGTGAAGTGCTCAGTTTCAAATCTGCCACTCCAATTCTGAGCATCTCTCTTTGTAACTTTCAACTTAGGCTCATAATTGACACTGCTGTTAGTTTTCTTTGTCCATAGCATCTTAACATGGATTGCATGTGTCTTATAATCCCTAGGCACTTTGACTTCAATTTAGTTATTCTTGAGGATAACTCCTGGTCTCTTAAAGTGTGTTTATACCTCCTATGTTTTGTTAACTCTCCCAGTACCCCTCAAAGTAAGGTTATACTTAAGTAAAACAGTAGACATGTCTTGTTTTAAATAAATAGGTCTGCTAACACTTTTTATAGTGAGGTAGAATTGCTAATATTTATTAAGCTCTTACTGTCTTTTGGTGTTGCATTAAGGTGTTTACATGATGTGTTATTATGTCACCTAATCTTTACAGCAGTCCTTTGAGGTAGGTACCATTGTTATCCCCATGTTTATGGATAGACAAAAGAGGCCAAGATAAAGTTCTCGCCCAAAGTCACATGGCAGGAGAATAGTGGAGCCGCTATTTGACTCTGGCAAACTTGTTCCTGAGCCTGTGCCCTTAACCTTTGCGTGCTCTACTGCCTGTTAATTGAGGCACGTTACTATAACAGACGAAATCAAGTTAGGATTAATTCTATGATGTTGTAGGGAATTTTGAATAAACTGTGGGAGTTTATGATTGCTGTCATCTAATCAAATAGTGATAATGTCACAGAATAAGAATTAAATGCCTGCCATGTCAACTTTTTGTTAAAGAAAGTCAAGTATTATCTTTACTGCTTATTGGAATATTTTATGAGTAGAAGAAAATCTTTAGAAAGAGATCATTCTTTTCAGTAAATTTGCACAACTTCCTACCCTATCAGAATTTGCATTATCTTAATTGTGATGAAAATTTTATTTATAGTTATCTAAAATATATCTTAGTGACTCCAAACCAAAGTGGTTTTCCAAAGCGCTGTTCTTAACATAACGTTGCCAAGGAGTAACTTACTTGCTGGAATATCTGGTACATCAGTACTTACTGTGAAGTTTGATTTTTTTCCTTATTACATTTAAAACTTTGCCTGTAGAAATCTTTTAATAAAAAATTTTAGTTTTCTTATTGAAGTTGTTTAAATCTGTTTTACTAATTCTAATAATTATTAGGTTTAGGAAAAAAAGGCGTAGACAAGTCATAATACTTGTTACCACACGAGAACTCTTTCTCTTACTGTGTTTTATATGGTGTATGTAGATGAGCCATGTGGATTAAATTAGTATTACGCAAAATACATTTTTAAAAATTCATTGAGGGGGCCAGCCCCAGTGGCCTAGTCATTAAGTTTGGTGCACTCCACTTCAGCAGCCTGGGTTTGGTTCCCAGACGCAGACCTATACTGCTCTTTTAGTGACTGTGCTGTGTTGGCAGCCCACATACTAAAATATAGAGAAAGATTGGCACAATGTTAACTCAGGGTGAATCTTCCTCAGCAAAAAAAATTCTTTGAGGGAAGAATTTTCAAGAAAGTCGGGTTTTATTGTTTTGAAAGATAGTGATGATCTGTCTCCAAAAATCTCAGACTGAAAGTGATTTTTAGGATCAGTGTGCTTTCCCCTAATTAAGCCTCTTTCCCATTTATTCTGTATTTATTTTTTATTGCATTAAACCAGAATTAGAATGAAAAAACAAAAGCTCATGGGTTGGTGGATTTTAGGTTTTTAGGAGACAGACACTCATATTACCTCTGGAAGTAGATTCCCTGTTCATACTTGGTGGAAATGCTGCCCTTCAGTAGGGGAAATGAAACCCTACACTGGGCTCTGCACTTTGGAGGGCCCTGCTCTGGTGCTGCCATCCCCACAGGGCAGGAGTGTACCAGCCGAGCAGCCCCCCACTGGAGGCTGTGCCTTTACTCCTAGACCATGGCTCAGGTAACCAGGCCTCCAGACTTTTCTTGCCCATATGCCCATGCCCACTTCTAGGGCCTATATGGGCCTCTTACCTGAATCTATCCTGGAGGCAGGTGTATACAACCCTAAGCTTGAGTTTTGCATGAGGAACAGACAGAGCTTGGATGTGCACACAAGGTCTCTGTGATGCAGGATGGAATTGAGGAGGGAAGAGAGGAGGGTAGCACAGTGATGGGCCAGAGGTCTCCTCTCTCTATGCTGCCATGATCCAGCGAGCAACTCCGAGGTGTCCTAGAATTCTCAATTTGAACCTGGTTTTCCAGGTTATTTCAATGATATATTTGTCAAGGTAGGCAGGGAAAATATATTTGATTTAACATTTTGTTAACTGGAATTTTGACTTTTAAATATTTAGACATATGGCCGTATGTACCCCGTTGGTACTCTTGTTCTAGGCCCTGCACATCTTAGGAATGGGGCTGCTTGTTCGCAATCTAAGTAAATATTGCTGAGATTTTTAATGGGAGGAGTTTGCTACCCCAAAATGTTTGAAGCCCTCAGTGGGTTCAAATGCCAGGGTCAAAATGCATTAAGTTTTGAAAATCAGAAGAGGAAATGAGAACTCTCCTGCCCTGGCCTCAAATCTTTGACACTAAAATTTTCTCACCTTCCATAGGTAAAGTAGAAAAATTGTCTGCAGATTCTTCCCTTTGAACTACTTGTTACAGTAAATGGGTAGAACCTCTTTAACCCTCAGATTTTCTGTAGCAGCATATGTCAAGACTAATGTAAATGTCAGTGTCTTGATAGATTGTATTTTCAGAACTTAAAAAGTACTTTGGTCATGGTTAGCTGAAGTGGAGAGCTGCTAAGCCCTTATAAGCAGGGACACTGGTATGATTAGGAAGATCTGCAGCTCTTTAATATAATAAACTCTTATCTGTGAAAGAATTTTAGTGTTTTTTTCTTCTTGCTATGTTGTATATACTGTAGCTCATGAATAAGCAGCATCCTCGTGGAATGTAGGACTCACATGTGGGCTTATCAAAGCTAATAAAATTTGGATATCTTTTTTCTTTATTGATACCTTTGTAACTCATAGTATTTGTGCTCTGATTTAATAGGGAAGGCAGAATATATCTACAGAAATTGTTTTACTCAAAATGGAGAAGTATGAATAACATTGTTTATAGGTGATTCAGATGGCTTACACAGAAATTCAGTTCAATACTAGTACTGTAGATAGCTTATTGTTGCAGAGAATGACTCCTAATTTTTAATGTGTGTCTTTTTTATTTCCTACCAGATTTTTATATGACTGTAAACAATTATTGGATTCTAAATGCTAGACACATAAATTTGACCACGCTTTCTGTAGCTGGAGGATTCCGGGATTACCAAGTTCGTTCAGGACTGACTTTTCTGCCAAAATTAAGCCATCATACCAGTGCCTTATCTGTTGTGGTAATCTTTTTTAGATTCTACTCAAATCGTAATATGATGGACACAGTGAAGCATGAAAGGAGAAATAATAAGTAGTAGCTGCTTGGAAATGACTGCTGCGTTGATGTAGTACTGCTCTGTGTGCATGCGTGTGTGTGTGAGAGAGAATATGAAGAAAGGAATGGGACTATGTTGGGAAGGCAGAGGCATGGATGCTTATGTCCACAGAAAGTGAAAAGGATCTTAGAAGCTTTGTGAAAATGGTCTTATTTATGAGGAATAATTATTTCTTGTTCAAAGTAGTTGCCTATCCGTTGATTAGAGTTGTAAGTAAAAGAAAGTGTGGGCCGAAGTCCAAGGGCCTCTTGTTATATGAGTGGTATGCTATATACAGTAGTAGTGGAATATCAAACGTACCACATACTCCTGATTGCTGAACTTGAGTCAGGTTTTACCAATTTTAAAATTTAAAAATTAGCTTTGAAAATATAAACAGAACCTCGATTAATTAATTTTTTAATTATTCTTCCCTGCTAGGACATCAAGTATTTAGTCTTTAACTGGGATACATAGCCTCTGTAAAGTGAGTTCAAGTTTCCATTAGGACTTATTATTTCTTAGATATTTAACCTTGAAGTCTTCAGTTAAGATCTTAACATTTTAACTCAGTGTACACATCATCTCCAAATATAGCTTAATTTAATTTCTTAAGAGAAAATCCATAGAGTTCTTTTTGCTTTTTAGGAGATAGTGTTTTGTTTCATAGTTGTTCTCTTCAGAGATACTCCTTTGCTCAGCTCATCTACTATTGCCCCATCTTAGATTGCTGTGCATTCATTAAACAGGTATTTACTGAATGCTTACTACACATAGAACAAAAATTATTAAGCTATTCTGCTGTTACCCACCATTTTCTTAAAACTGGAGGAGTTATGGTGTGGCCATAATAGCTTTGGAACTAGACTGGTAAATCTCTTAAACCTCATTATTGATATGAATCTTGTTATTTGATTTTAAATATTGTTGGCAGATATTTGCTGCAAGTCCTCAAAACACTAAATGTCCACTCTTTAGTAAACACAGATATTTTAGTCATGTAAAATTGGATGTGATCATTTCCTAGACTTGGTCTGGAGCATGATGCTGTATTGATACCACATCATGCAGTTTATCTTTCAAGAAACTAGTCTTTTTAATCGTGTGTGTGTGTGTGTGTGTGTGTGTATGTATATATATATATATATATGTATATATATATGTATGTGTCCCTCTTTTCTAATCCATTTGATAATGTGTTGCTTTCAAGGCAGCTTGTATTTTCGATGAAAATATTTTACTTCTTAGGGAATTTTCTCAAAGCTGGATATTGTATAATCTGAGTTTTATTCACTTTAAAAAATAATTAGAAGTAACAGTTTTTAATGATTATCTCAAGAAAAGCAAAATGACATTTACGCCTTTTGGGACTAGAAAAATTATTTAAGTTAGCGACCACAGTTGTATTAGGGTAAGCTGAACTGCTGTAATATACTCTAATGAAGGCAACGGCACTCAAACACAATAGAAGTTTATGTTTTACTCATATAACTGCCCTAGGTGTGTAATTAAGTTGATGGGTGGTTTTTGAAGGAGTCCCATTAAGGGACCCAGGCTGTCAGTAGGCACCCCCTTCTTGAATGCTTTACTTCCAAGGCTGCTCTCATCATCACTATTTCTACCATGAGAACGGGGAAAGAGCATGGAGGAGAGCAGTCAGGCCTGGAAATGGCACACATCACTCCTGCTGTCATACTGTTAGAGAAAACTTAGTCACACCCTAGCGTAAGAGAGGCTAAGAGATGTAGTCTAGCCAAGAGTTTAAGAAAGGAAGAATGGATTTTGGTGGACATTCAGCAGTTTTCACCACAGAGATCATGAGCAACTAACTTTATTATTTGTGATGCCTTTCCCTTTTTCAACTCTAGCACAGATGCATTCATTACAGTGAATGCAAGTAAACCAGTTTTGTGTCCTTGGTAATGGTAAATGCTGTCTCCTCTGAGTTCTTACTCTACTGAGCAGCTAATATAATCTTAGAACCACAGTGAACTCTGGTTGTCTCAATTTTTTAGTAGACTGTCAGCAGTAATTGCTAAACATGAGCTCTAACGTTTAAAAGTTCAACACGTAAGATCCCTCTTGCTTTAAAGCCTGGAACCCAAGTACACATTGTTATTTGCAGAGTACAAGGGTGACAATGACTCCTTAGAAGTTATAAATCCCTACTTTTTTTCTTTTTTTAGCTCATTTATTAAAGAGACATTTTAGGTTCTGTAAATTTTCTTGCATCTATGTTGTTAGTTTCCTATTTTCGTTTTGTTTTGACAGTTTATGGTGAGGGCAGCTCATTGTGTCTTCGATGATGCAGAGAGAGAGATTGTGAAAATAATATCAGATTTATTTAACATTCCCCTGTTGTATGTAAGATGCTATTCACAGGGAGGTCGTTAACCTGGTATGAAAAGGAATCTAGTTCTTGAAGGGTGCTGTGCCATTCTTAGGAAGCCTTTGCAAATAGTTATGTTTTTTAGTATCCGTTGTCCTTATGTCTCTAACCAATAATATATGTCCTAATCGTCTAGGGATTTTTTTTCAAAATAAGTTTGGACCTCACTTATAAGAGTCTGATTTGGTAGGTTTAAAATTGTCTCCACACATATTTATTTTGAAAACTTCCTGGCCTGGGAATTTCATGGGCACATCCTGATTAAGAAGTAACATCTTAGAATTTATCAAATAGTAGTCTGGTCAGAACTGAAATTACTAAAATATCTATTGTAACTTACACATAAACTATGATTTATTCAAGAATCTTATACTTAGTTCCTTATTACAGTAGTAAAGAGTTAGACATTAAACTTCAGTGAAGAATCTATGGATAGCTTTAATAAGTGTTAAAGGGTGATTTAAGCTTGACTGAGCAGTAATGACAGAGAATTATGTTATTTTTTGCAGGAAATACCTTAATATTTTTGGACCACTTTTTGTAAGAATGCAACATTTAGAAATGTCTATGCATTATAAAATAGTAAAACTAATGTTACATGTGTCTAAATATTAGCTTGTAAGAATTTCAAACCTTTCAGAGAATAACAAATGTGCTTTGACTTTTGGCTTTTTTCCTTTCCTTTAGAGTTCAGCAGTGCCTAAGACCTGGGTCTCAACTGACCACCTCTCCATCGTGTGGTGAGTTAATATAGCTTATTTTGGTGATTTGTAGTGGTCCTCTTTTCTTATCAGTGCATTGATTGGTTTGTTAGCTTTCTTAGAGCTTTTTCTGTAAATAAATAAGGATTTGTGAGAAAGATTAACTTAGGTGCTTAGAACTCTAACCTTGGTCTTGTCTCGGTTTGATGAAGGTTCCTTTAACAACTCAGAAAATCATCTCCCAAAGAACCAGTAGCATTAGTCTCAAATGAAGCTAGTGTTAAATATAAAAATTTTAGAGTTTGTCATAGTTGGACAGAATCAGTTGCGTTTGTGGTAGGACTTTCTGAGCCCTTGGCCAATCACCAAACTCAGGGACTTGATTAATGCACCGTTGACTATTCTAGGCAGCAGCACATGGAAAACTAACTAGGAATTAGATTTACCCTTAATATAAATAAAGAAAGAAATAGCTTAAATATGGGTCAAGAAATACATAGGCCCTATTATTTTCTCTCTCTGTTTTGGCTTAAAGATGCTGTTTTCACCTTCTTCTGGCTGTGCAATAAGTGGTGCCTGCAAGAACCACAACAGTTCAGGCATATAAAGATGGGCCAACAGTTCGTCAATAGCTGTGGTTAGACAAGGAGATCAAGGGGAGACAGAGGGAACCTGACAGTTCTACTGTCAAACATCCAGGAAGATTTAATTTGCTTTATTTTATAGGTGTCAGCTTTAAGGTAGATGCTTAATAATGATTTGTGAAATAATTTTAGAGGTTACAGCATTAAAGGAAACTCAGATATTCTGTTAAATAATAGAATTGTGTGTGTTTGTATCAAAAGTGTATTTTTAAAGAAAGTTTCATTTGTGACAATTTTAATCTTTAGGTGTAAACAGTTGCAATTGACTACAATTCGAGCGTTCTTTGATCTTATTGATGCTGATACTAAACAAGTATGTATTTTAAACTAAAAATTATTTCAGTAAAGTAAAAGCTTTTGTTACGGCAGTGATAGATTTAATACTTTTTTTTACTTTGGTGAAAATAGAAGCCTACACCTTATATTACTGTAATTAGACTCAAAATATCTTTATTTTTGTCTGCTAATACTTTGACCACTGTTAGTAATTGATAGAATGCAATGAAAATGAAAAAGTGAAAGGATATCTTAAATCTTCCCCCTGCTCTTCCCCTTTATTATTTAAAATTTTATATATGTCCTTCTAACTTCTTTTAACTTAATAGAAATACTTATTACAAGCTATTTTATCATTTTTTTAATACGTTGTAGACTTATGATCTATCTTATTATTTTTAAATTTTTTAAAAAATATCTTTATCTTTCTGATAGGATCAAAATATCTACATTCATTGAGTAACCCAAGCTTACCAGACTTAGATTGTGTACTTCTAGAAGCTGAACCTTTTCTGTAATGAGATTTCACGTATAAAGTCTCCAAACTAGTGATTTTTCAAGTTCTTCAATTAGCAGGAAACCTGGAAATCATAGTGCCCTTTATAGGAACATCATATTTCTCTTTTATCTCTTTCTTGTCTGCTAGCAGATAAATAGTAGTGGGCACCAAAGATTTCAGCATAATTCAGAGAATTCTATCCATTAACAAATTTTTGTTTTATCACTTGGGAATATTTGCTGTTACTCATCTTAAGCAGCCTTTCACCTCAGCTCTTGCAGCGCATCACTGTTCCATAGAAACACGTTCTGTGAACTATGGCTCTGGCCTTTCCTTGTGGAGAAGTTCCTCGTGTATTAGGCAATTCTTTTCATTATGCAAAGCATTGCAACGCAGATATTTATGGATTCTGTCCCCTGAAGGCTCCAGATCTTTGAAAGACTAGTACGTGTGACCTCTTCTTCAGTAGATCTCTAGGCAATGCTCTCCTTATCATCGTGTCTTTGAATCTTGCTCCTGTAGCCTTCTCTCTTGGGAGTGGGATAGTGTCTGTATTTTTTTCCTTAACCCTCCAGAAAGCTGCTTAACTACTAGTAGAGGGAATCATAGATACATAGCTCTCTCCTGAAGAATGCAACAAAAGAGAGACCCAAATCGTTCTGTGTTTTACCACATTTTAAGCCATAAGATACCATATTTAAGTTAGTATATTTATTAAAGTAAATCAGCTTCGTAGAGTTATCACTGTGAATTGGTCATGGAATGCAAACATTTTTCATTTTTCAATGTTGTTTTAATTGTGACTTCCAAAGGGATTGAAAACATTTAGTGGATCTGGTCCTCACTGTCATTTCTTTGTCATTCTCTCACTTTGTTGTTGAGAAAATCACTTGCCTGTTAGGACCTCAATGCTTAAACTAGAGAATTGAATAGTGAAAATTCTAAATGGATTTTATACCCCAGTACATTTTTTTTTCAAAGGGAAGGACTGATACAAGGTTGCCAACATTTATTGTGCTAGGATGTTTTAGGACAGACAATAGAAAAATCCCATTGTCTGCTTTCATTTTCATTTCATGAAAGAAAGGATATTGATGGAAGGAAAGTAAAAAGGACAGAGTAAAGGAGAATATTTTCCAAGGAAGGACAGTTGGCAATTCTTGTTTTCTCTAGTGACCAGGAATTCTTTGTTGTGGGATTGGCCCTGGTCTGAGCTTGGAAACTAGTGTGTTGGAATCACTAGACTGGAGGTTCTCTTAAGTTCTCTTCTGGTTCTGTATGTCTTTATGTGTTTTATTCTTAACTGTTACTCGAGAGGCACTATTGCGTAGTGATTGAAGGCCTGGACTCGAGCCAGACTGCCTGGGTTTGAATCCTGGCTCAGACTCTTAACAGGAGTGTGGCCTTGGGCAAGTTCCTTAATTTCTCTGTGCTTTAGTTTCTTCATATTTAAAATGCAGATAAAAAGGTTATCATCCCCTAGAGTTCTTATAATCATTGAATGAGTTAATAACATCTTAAGCACTTAGAATAGTGCCTGGCCCAGAGTAAGTAACTTTTTGGCTCTTATCATTATTACTTGAAACAAAGTTTCATTGAACTATCACAGTGGATATAAAAGGATACAGAATGTATCACTGTTCTTTCTAGATAACTCAAAATCCGAAGAAGAAATTGTCAGTATTGAATCACCACTTTATAAGACACCCAGCAAAACACTTTGAGGAAAACCCAGCAATAATTTCTGACTTAACAGGTTGGTGATAATAATATGTTTTAATTTTAAGTGCAGTTTTGATTATTATTTTTGGGTAAATTTGTTATTAGCAGACGAAGTCTGAAACTGTGGTACTTCAGGTACTATAATCCTATTATATTAATTTCTCTATAATGGTTTCTTATGAGATTTGGTTAAAGAAGGGAAAAAATAGAAAAGCAGTTTTTAAGATGTTGCTGATAAAAGTTTTGTCCTGAAAATAACATAAATGGAAAATTTTTAAAGCTGGAGTTAAATGTCTTCATTCTCCTGCAAGTCATATTTTACATGACTCTATTATTTATGTACTCTGTTATTCTTTACTTAGTTTCTCAGTATCAGTCACTCTTCAGTCTTCTTTTGGATTAACACCTTATTTTCATTGGTAAATTTTGCTTTTAAATATAAAACCTGTCATACTCTACTTAATTACTTGCCTTGTCTGGAAAATAAAATATTAATTTCCATCTGTTGATACTTCCTTAAGAGTTAAAGACATCATTTTAAATCAAGTAGATTTAAAATGCTTAACTTGATGTGATTGCTAGTTGCTGATGAGTATACAGAGAGCATCTTACTAGATTTTCTATTTTAAAATAGTCAGTGTTCCACAAACCACTTCTTTTTCAAATTCTGTTATGATTGAGAAATATTTCACCAATATTCAATAAAAGAAATTGTTTAATTTTTTTTTAAAAAAACCCAAGCAAATCAATTTTTTTTTACTTTAGGAACATCTATGTGGGTTCCAGTAAAAGTGTCCAAATGGACGTATGTGGCTTACAACGTAAGTAGACCACCAGTAGGTTTTTTTACTTAAAAAAAAAAAAACTGTAGTATTTATCTTTGAAAGTTAAAGACTCTAAAAAAGATACCCACATATCGTTTTCCCCACATTAAAACAATTTAATAATAATTCCTTAATAATAAATATCTAGTCAGTGTTCAATTTTCCAGTTTTATCATAGCTGTCAAATTTTTGTTGTTTCTTTGTTTTTCAATTTGTTTGTTTAAATCAACATACAAACAAGGTCCACAGGTTGTTATTTGTTGATGTCTCTCATCCCTCTTTTAATCTCTAATGCTTCCTCCCCTCCTTTTTATTCCTTGCAGTTTATTTGTTGAAAAATACAAGTCATTTGTCCCGAAGAGTTTCAAAGTCTTGATTTTGCTGATTGCATTCCTGTAGTATCATTCAGCGTATTCATTTGCCTGCTCTCCTGTGACTCAGTAGTTGGATCTAGACACTTGATCAGATTCAGGTTTTTAGTTTTGCTGGACTGGCTCTCTTTTTATGTTGTTAGCAGCTATTGATGAAGAATGCCTGAAGTCATTAACTCATTTAAGGGGATGCAAAAATGATGATACTGTAATTTGATTATTCCTTCTTCATATTAACGGGAACACTATATAGAAAAATTTCTCATCTGCTAAATTTATCAAAAGTGGAACAAATCATGAAGAAAAAAATGACAATTGCTTGGATCTTTGGGTCTCATATTTTCTGGTTTTCAGAATAGTAAGTCGGCTCACAAATGTCCTCCATCAGTGACTGTAAGAAGTTTTAGGGTTATTTTTGTGCGGTATTATTATGAACTCATAGATTTAAACGTATTTGTATTTCCATCTGAACTAAAATACTAAAAGTGTTCTACCTTTGATACTAAAGTTGATATTAAAATTGTTTATCTTTGACCCATGGAAGCCATTTCAAGTTAGGCTCCTGAATCTTTTTGATATAGCTGCTCTTTAGCTGTCTTTGATAGTTTCCTCACTGTCTAGTGTGAGAAGATATTTCAGCTCATTTTGTAAATTTCCTGCCCCAGTCCTTGCATCAGCTTTTCCTATAAGGAGCTCTTTCTATTATTTGGGAAATGATGTCTAAAAACCATAATTTGGGCACTAGAAATGTTTATGGCTAATGGGTTAGCATCTCTAGGCCTTTTCAGTGGACAGAGCTAAGGAATGTATTTTATCTTGACTGTGAGGTCAAAAACCAAACCAAAGCAAAATAAATTCATTCACACTCATAGTTCTGTGACACATTCAGGACTACATGGTTTATACTTGATCTCTCTGCCTTACATCTGGATCTTCTTCCCATTCCCGGAATATTGGTTCTCAACAACACCAAGAATCATAAAATTAGGACACTTATTCATTACTTCATCTGGATTTTTGAATGATGAAATTATCCACTCTTATGATAGTTGTGTTGTGTTTTCCCTCTTTTTTTTAGGAGTCTGATAAGATCTATTTTACATTTCCTCTTGCAAATCATAGAAAAATCTACACTCATGTTTATTGTCAGAGCACCATGCTGGTAAGCTAATTCATATATTTTATGTCAATTTAAAAGGGTAACTATTGTTCAGTTTTCACATTCAACTAATATCTAGTAGATCTCATCTTTAGCTATAACTATTATTAAATCTAATTAGTTGAAAAATATTTGATTGAAAAGTATTAATCAAAATGTTTTCCATAACTAATAATACACTATTAAATTACACCTTTGGCTCTAGTTGAGGTCTTCCGCCCTGTCTTTCTACCTTAGTTTAACTATGTTTAGGATGAAGGAATTCAATTCAAAGCTACTTTACTTCTAAAGTTCTATTAGTACTTTAAAGAATAGATATATTTTAGCAAAGCTATATTCTGTAGGAATTTTATAAAGTAAATCCTGTTTTTCCGTTGGCTTTCATACTAAAATTTCTAGTACTTTTATACCAAATATTCTCTAGAATAGTTTAGTAACTGTTATCGTTATTTCTACTTACAGCATCAGAGTGATGATTTTGTTTGTGTATTTTTTAATGAGTACCTACTGTGCTAGGCATTGTAAAAAATGTTAGGTGCTGTTGCATACTTTTGTTAATTAAGAATGTTTAAATAGGGGGCCGGCCCCGTGGCCGAGTCGTTAAGTTCACACACTCTGCTTCAGCGGCCCAGGGTTTCACCAATTTGGATCCTGGGCACAGACATGGCACCGCTTATCAAGCCATGCTGAGGCAGCATCCCACATGCCACAACTAGAAGGACCCACAACTGAAAATATACAACTATGGACCAGGAGGCTTTGGGGAGAAAAAAGGAAAAATAAAATCTTTAAAAAAAATGTTTAAATAATATTTTAATCACTTATCAACATTTCTTACTTTCAGGAATTTGTTTCCCAATTTGGGTTCTTTTCTCTCTGTTCTGATTTGTTTTTGGCATGCCCCAGGATTCTTCACTTTATTTTTGCATCTTTCATAGTTTGAGTTCCTCCTTCTCCCTTTTTTAGGGTTATTTCTATTTTTTAGAACTAGGATCTAATGTATCTCTTAGATACATGGTAGATGCTGCCATTTGATATGTACCAAAGTTGGGTTTTTTTTCTTCTGAGGAAGATTAGCCCTGAGCTAACATCTGCCACCAGTCCTCCTCTTTTGCTGAGGAAGACTGACCCTGAGCTAACATCCGTGCCCATCTTCCTCTACTTTATATGTGGGACACCTGCCACAGCATGGCTTTACACGGAGTGCATAGATCTGCACCTGGGATCTGAGCTGGTGAACCCCAGTTCGCTGAAGCAGAACGCAGGAACTTAACAGCTGCGCCACCAGGCCAGCCCCCCAAAGTCTTGAGAAAGGATAATAGGCAGGCGTAGTGGACTAGGTGCTGATGAATACTGATTTTAGTGAAATTAGTAGAGTTTTGCATCTCTCACAAAGACTAGCATCTCTCAGCCTAAAATCTAGATGGGTAATTTATCCCAAGAGAATCTGGCCCTGAGAGTTATGGCTTAAAATATCCATACTCAATACTAAATTTCAAGTCATGATGTCAGTATTATATTGAGAAAAATCCTTGCCAAAGTGCAAATTATCCATTTGGCTTATTGGAGGATCTGTTTTCTGTAGTTAAGGTCCATGGGTATTAATTAGCATAAGATCATGTGGTGAATTTTTTAAAATCTTTTCAATTTTTATTATAGAAGTTTTCAAACATATAAAAGTAGAGAGAAAATACAATAATGAGTTCTCACGTAACCATCACACAGCTTTAACCGTTATCAACATTCTGCCATTCTTACTTCATTTATCCCTTCCTTTTTTTTTTGACTGAAGCATTTTTAAAGCAAATTCTAGGCATTTTATTATTTCATCCATAAATACTTCAATATTTTTTAACAGATAAGAATTATACACATTCCCATAATACCGTTTTTTTATCCAACAAAATTACTATTTCCTTAATATCAGGTAGTATCCGGTTCAGTTTTCCTCTGTTGGATTAAATTTTACGTTAGCTTATCTGAATCAGAATCCGCAGTGCACACACATGCATCTGCATCCACTGCATGGATCTTAAGTCTCTTTTATAACAGCCCTCTCTTCCTTTCCCCAGGCCGTTCATTTGTTCAAGACAGTGAGTTATATGTTCTATAGAATTTCCCACATTCTGTGTTTAGCTGATTGTGTTGTTGTTGAATCTTTAGCATGTATTTCTATCCCTCATGTTTTCTGTAAACTGGTATTTAGATCTAGAATCTTGATTAGATTCAGATTCGTTTTTTGTGGTAGGAATGTTTTATAAGTAGAGCTGTGTACTTATCTCATCAGGAAGTATGTAATATCTGGTTGTCCCACTTTCAGAGACATAAAGACTTACCAGTGAGGTCAGGTGGTATCAGCATGATCTAGCCATTATAAGATTCCTAATCAATCTTTTACCTAAAGATTTTAGCAGCTATCAAGGGCATCATTTTTCACTTAGACAGATTTTTGTTTTAGATCTATAAATTTTATGATCAAGTAGAATTTTCTTTTCTCTGTAGTTCAGGAATGAGTTGGCAATTCCTGAGTGACTTTTTAAAAAGATTTTCAATACAATTTTTGTAATTAGTTGTGTTAGGGGTGTTTACCAGATGAACTGAAATTGTTCTTTTTACACCTTCTAGGTTATATCAGCACAATGTTTTAGGGTGGGCTTGAATAATACTTTATTCAACCTGTTGATGAATTAGTCAGAATTCCCTGTACACCGAAGTAAGTAGTGTGGAATATTTGCAGTTTTCATAATAAGGGCTATCTTTGACGATAGGCTCCCTTAGTAGCTTCAATAACCCATTACAAAAGTGGGTTGGATCTTGAGAGGCTGCTGGTTCTTTGTCTAGGCTGTGCAGATCTGTTCTGTTGCCTTGCTTTATAATGCCCCATTGTTTTGGGAAGCAAAGGCAACTGATACCAAAGTCTCACAAGTATTTCGCCAGCAGTGAAGAGCAGAGAAAGACCGCATTGTTTTTTGTTTGTTTCTTCTCAGCTTTCTTTTCTGTGTTCTTGAAAAATGTCTTAAAATTTTATTTAAGCTCCATGAAGGCAGAGACTATTTCCGCCTGATTCATGATTTTCCTTGAGGGCGTAGCATAATTCCGTGGCCCTGGAATAGACTTTATAAATATCAGTTGAATGAAAGGATTGATTCTTTTATTGTCCTACTGTATACTAAGGACAAGTTTATGTAGCTATCTGAGCAGTGTTTCCGATCCTCTTATGCCCTGGTAGGGTTTCAGTAGTTGGATCATCAGATCATGGGGTATTGCTCTCACTACTTCCTTAAAAGTTGGAGTGAAGTTGTTAGGTCATACTGCTCCTAAATGACTGAAGCTAAATTTATAGTATTGTTAAAATATCACAACCATCTCTAGCATTCCCGTGCTGCACTGATAAATAAGTAGCTAGCTTCATCTTTAGCCCTTGGAATTATGCTTCAATACACACACATTCTCAGTTGCATAGAAGTTATCTGCTTGGTAATCAAATTAGAACTCAAATGGTAAACTAAAAGGCTTTATTTTGATTAATTGTTATTTTTTATTTTATTTTTTTTTTTTTTTAAGATTTTATTTTTTCCTTTTTCTCCCCAAAGCCCCCCGGTACATAGTTGTGTATTCTTCGTTGTGGGTTCTTCTAGTTGTGGTATGTGGGACGCTGCCTCAGCGTGGTCTGACGAGCAGTGCCATGTCCGCGCCCAGGATTCGAACCAACAAAACACTGGGCCGCCTGCAGTGGAGCGCGCGAACTTAACCACTCGGCCACGGGGCCAGCCCCAGATTAATTGTTATTTTTTATTACTTGGCTCTAGATTGTTTACTGTTTGTATAAAAGTCCACCTCTAGTTGTTCGTTCTTCTATTTTTGTTAAAATATGGGTTGCTTACTACATAACTGCTGAACTCTGAAAGTGTTATTTCAAACTCTGGAAATGCTTAGGCAGTATGCTGTGAAGTGACACCCATCAGGTCCCTCCTCCTCACACTGCTGCTCTGGGTTACTTGCTTACCTATGTTCACATTAGACTTCTTTGCTTACCTTTGATCTCTTTGATTTTTCAGAACTCCTTGGATACATTTTCAAATAACAAGTTGCTATTTTGTGTTTTCATTGTGCCCACTGACCCTGTCGTATAAGAGTAAAATGTTGAAGATGCCTATTTTATATAATTATTTTCTACAATATTTGTGTGCTTTGTTTTGTGTTATTAATCAACAGGATACAAATAGTTGGATTTTTGGCTGCATAAACAGCACGTCTATGTGGTAAGTCCTTTGAACCTAAGGCCTTTTCATTGTTCATTTTTCTCAACATAAACAGTCCTCACAAATCACACTTTTAGAATAGTTTCATACATTCCTAAGCTAATTTTGCTGCTATACTAAATTATATTTATTTTAAAATGAAAATTAAAGGAAATGAACATACCAGTACTTTTTGTAAACATTGGAATAGTTTGTTGCTAGGAAAAAAAATTTTTTGTTCCCAAAGGGACTATGTGGATAAAGTATATTGATTTAGACTTCAGTTCATTAGAACGCTCTCTGAAGGGTCTGTACATGGTTTCTTTTTCCTCTGAAGCTTACTTATAATTTACGATACTTTATATTTTTGTCCTTTAATTCTATTTTCATGTTTATTTCAAAGCCGGCAAGGAGTTGATCTATCATGGAAAGCTGAACTACTGCCAACAATTAAGGTAAATTATGGCTTTAGAATTTTTTATGCAGGTGGAAAAATGCTTGAGCCTATAGGCATTTTAGAATATGTTCTTTTATTAGTTCATCTTGGTATTAAATAAACTTAAGATTTACTAAGAGATATTTTAGAAATATTTTCTCTAGAGATTTAATGGAGAATAACATGAATTTTTTTCTTTTTGGCTTTCAGAGGTAAAAAACTATATTAATCCTCTAAGTAAAATTAAACCTATATGTTATAGTATCATAACAAGAGCTAGATAAATTTTTTAATTCATTTTGAGGGTATGTTTGGAACGATCTGTCTTAAAATATAAGCTGAGTAGTATACTCAGAATTCATTTTGGGAGAGGACCTACAGTAGGGAAGTGAGCATCTCAAAGAGACACAAAGTAATTTTGCAGATCAGCTTCAACACCACTTTGTGGTCAAGCACTTGGATAACTATCTACTTTAGCTAGTACTCCACAGGATTTATTTAATAATTGTTAGTGATTTCGTAAAGGGACTCTAGTAGATCAGCAAGTCTTTATACAAAAGGCTAATTTGCAAACTCTCAAAATCTATTGTTGAGAAAATAAAACAATTCTAAAATTTGATAAAAATATCTCTTCTAATTTCCAAATTGTGTTTATAACTCGTAATCTTATGCCAGGATTGATAGTTTTTAGTCTTCAAGTAAATCTGTACTTTAAAAATAAAATATATTTTCCTAATGAGTACTGGTCTCATAGACTTGAAGTCATCTGGTTGGTCCCAGTCATCTCCCGCTCCAATTCAGTTATTTGTGCTCATGGATGTTTATTTATCTGTATTCATAGTCAACTCTGTACTATACCAACAGAGAGGAATTATGACAGGATGAGTAATTGTAAGTCACTTACACTTGACTTTGGAATGGTTGCAGTTACTTTTCTGTCACCTTGGTCAGTCTTTGTGCGTATTCATTCATGTGGCTTTGTGTTTATGAGACGAATATCATAGGGAAGTGATTTGACTTATAAGAATATCTTTAAAGTCTTTCACTGATTCTGTCCTAACCTTCTAGGCAGGAGCAAAACAAACAAAAGTATCAGGATATACTTACTGATCAATCATTCATAAGATATATTAAATATTTTCTTGAATTTCCAGCTTGGATATCCTGTTCAATCTCTAAGAGTTAGGAAGAAATAAATGATTAAAAACTTGATACAATTTGACTTTGCTCCTATTTTTAAAAATTACTTCTTAAATCATAGAATCCTTGTATATTTTTTAGTCTCAAGGATTAAACAATGTATTCATCCAATACTAGGCACCTGTTTTGTTTGTTCTTAATGTAAGAAATAGCTGGCTGAACAGCAAGAGAACAAGCTATTCCAGCTGCTTCCTTTTTACAGTGAATGCTAGTAGATTGCCAGGCAGCGTTAAAAGCCTACTGGAATTTAGGGGGGAAAATGGAAGAGAGAAGTTAGAAAACAAGGATTATAATATTCTGCAATCTTAGCTGTTCTTGGTTGAAGAGGATTGTAATTATTAAATGTAAATAAACTTTTCTATTATAATGAAAATCAAAATTATATATATAATATGTGTTATGCGTTTATAAAAAGCACAAAATTATTTTGCCATGAAGTTGAAGGGGTAGGAAAGGTTAAAGTAAAAAACTTGCAGATTTTATTCATATTTATATCATCTCAACAAAAGTAATGTCAGATGAGAATCATATCATTTTTGGCATCTCTATTGACTGAACTGTTAATAGATAAATGAATGCCTCCAGCCAAGCACTTGTAAAAATTGAATTTAGTTTTTAATACCAGTCACATGGAACTTTTCTGTCATGGTTACGATGAAGAGGTTTCTAAAAACACACACAAAGCACAGCAGGCCAAGAATTTGGTAAGCCCAATGGACTTACTACTAAAAACAAACAAACAAAAATTAACTTTCATAAGAAATCTAAGTTATATGAGAAAAATTACCTAGTCACTATTTTGTCTAAATCATACTTTAGCACCATCACAGCAGAACGTGAAGGGTTTCTGACATCTGACCGCTGATGTTTGATTTCCTGTGTTTGTGGCCTCGGCATAAAAGGGCATTTTACCTTTGCAGTTTTACTAAACTCTGAAAAATTCCCAAACTTCAGTATTAGCCTTACCTGTCCATGTAATGATTTCATGAATATTGTTATATTGTCGAATGCCCACTGACGTTATAACTATATGGGAACTTAACTTTATAAGGAAATGTATTTTGACACTGATATCTTTTTAAAGTATTCTGATCCTAAAAAAAATTCTCGAGACAAAAATTATTCTTGAGAATAAATAACAAAAGCTATTAGAGTGGATAGGTACACAGAATAACCATGGTTCTTTCTAGTTAATTTGTCTTTCACACTATCTACCATCTGTCTGGTTGATCTCAGTTGCCTGTAGCTGTTGTTTGTGTGGCCCCTTTAAGCTCCCTTAATTTACATTAGAACATAGAATTCTGTTGCGGAGACTTCACTGAGTAAGTTGAAGTGCAGCCCAGGAGTTTAACAAGCACTCCCAGGGGAATCTGGTCCAGGTGTTAGAGGGCCTCTCGTTAACAGTTCTCTAGCATCCGCACCTCTTTCCAGTTTGCCCACATGGGTGTTTCTGAAGAACAAAGAGGAAAGTTAAGTGTCTGCAGAGATTTCTTAATGCGTACAAAGTGTTACAACACGTAACTACTTCCACTCCCACATCTACTTCCAGAAAAAACTGGACTTAAAAGCTGTATTTGGTGGCTTGGCTTTTCATTCATAGACCAGTCTCGTATCTACTCATTTCTCAAAGTGTGGACTATAGGATCTGGTCTTAATTTTTAGAAGAAAATAGATGTTCGTCTGGTGAGGTGCATCATAAGCTTTATTGTGTCTTCATGTCATTTGCTGAATAAGTTCCAGAGGGTGATATTCATAGACATCATTAGCCAGCAACTCTTTACTCCTTGGGCTAGATCAGAGTCATTTGAGATTAAGTTACAGCTCTTCCATCATATTTAGCATCCATTTATTCTTCAACCATTGCATGTTCTTGGTCATATACTACCAAGATAAATGTAGAAATCATCCTATAACATTATATGAAACAGACAGGTTTATAAAAGACACCGAGTCTGAAAATAATTCTGTAAAAAGTGTTAAATATCATTTGTTTTACAAGTAGGGATACATTTTAGGGAACTTTTTTGGCAGTCCGTATTTATATAATATTAGGAATTTGACTTTCAGCAAATTAATTGACCTGATTAATTGACCTGAAAATGTAAACATGGGCATTTTATGAACTACTGAATATAAAGTTTGAAATTTAATTTTTTAGTAACTTCTTAAGAAGTAAATGTTTATAATTTATCTTTCTTTTAACATGCTTTAAGCTTTATATACTCTAAGAAATATCATTTTTTTATTTTCATCTTTTTTTAGTCTCTGACGTTAAGACTTCAAGACTATCCATCTTTGTCTCATCTTGTTGTTTATGTACCATCTATTCATGGAAGTAAGGTAACAAATGGATTAAATGGTTGTTATCAGAATGTTTTGGGGATACTCATGCTAAATATGTAAGTTATTTTTTGATGAATTCTTCAGCATAGGGCTTATCTAAAACAATGGCCAGTTTGGTGATCCACCTAAGATTGTTAAATCATTAGGATCATACTCTAACTTGAACTAAGCAGAATAAACCTGAGTCTGTTTATTCCAAGTGGGAGCTATTTCTACTTTATCGGTCTTTCAAAACCTATTAATTTTTGAGTATACTTTTATGTGCAAGACTCTGGAGGCACACAAATGAGGAGGACACGAACCCTTTTCTCAAAAAGTTACATACTGTCAGGTAGGGAGAGAAATATATTTGGAAGCAGGGAGGAGAGTGAGAATAAAAGAGATACCCCAAAATATATAATGCAAATCAGAATATAGCAAATACATGAAAAATGTGAAACAGGGAAGTATCTCTGATTGATGGAATCCAGAAAAGCTTTTTTATTACAAAGTAATATTTGAAATTACCTTAGAGAATAGTTAGGGTGTTTATAGGTAGAATGAGCATCCTAGACCTATGCTGTCAAATGTCAGAGCTACCAGCATGTGTGGCTATTAAAATTAATTAAAATTAAATAAAATTAAAAATTCAGTATCTTAATTGTACTAGCCTCATTCCAGATGCTCAATAGTAACATCATTGCAGAAAGTTGTAACGAACAGCGTTGTCGAGACAAAGAAACAGTGAGATCCAAGCATGGAAGTGTGAAAGTATGGAGGGGTCTTTGGAAAACAGTGAATAAGTAAATAGTAATTTTAAAAAGATGCCCCCTATGTGTAGAATAGTAGGAGAAGAAAAGTCTAGAAAAAGTGGATCACAGCCACAATGTGGAGGGCCTTGATTGGAAGATTCAGGAGTCAGTAGGGAGCTGAAAGATTTTTCACCATAGTAGTCATGGAATCAGAGCTATTTAGGAAGATGAATCTTTTTATGGTGTAGGAGACTGGGCACCTCCTAAGGGGTTATGAGGGCTTGTACTAGGGAAGTGGGAGTAGGAATAAACGCATAGTGATTTTTGAAAGAAGTGGGGGAAAAGGAAGAGGATGGAGGTAAAAGACCCTCTACTCCCCTTTCCACGTTTCACCCGACAAATTTATCCTTCAAGATCTAGCCTACGTGTCCTCTGTTTTCCTTTTCCAAGCTCCTCAGTAACCTCTTACTCCCGTGATACTTTGTTTATAACTTCTTTGAGGAATTTATTACCTGAATTATAATTTGTATGTTTATGTCTGTTGCCATCGCCATATTGTGAATTCTTTGAGAGTAAGGACCAGATAGGTTTTATTCTACTTTGCATCTTCAACCTTTAGTGACTACTGCATAAATACTTAAAAAAAAGATTCTTGAGTGAGAAAGTTGATGAAATTTGGGGCCATAATTACTAGGAAAATTTAAAAGGAAAAGGAAAAGGGGGATGTAGCTGGGAGTCATCTCAAAGATCGAGTCTCACAAGTCCCTTATAATGGATTCATTGTTTTGTTTTGCTTAGCTCAAGTGAGAGGTAATTCAGCATCTTCAATACTAAAGCTCTCTTTAAGGGTTTTTCTGTCAGGTAAGTTGGTTTTGAATGAATTAACATCCTGCCCAAACTTGGAAAGGCCCTTTTTGATTATTCCAAGAAATTACTGAGCCTTTCGCAAATAGCCAGTCTTAGCAGCCCTGTAAATACGTAATACGTCATAATACTCTTTGGAAGGTAACACTGCTGACTACTGTTGCACACCCAATCTCCCAAGGATGTTAGTTTAGGCCTTCCATGATTTCTACGTCTCGTAACCCACCATCAGAAGGATACATATATTTAAATAGGCAGTTTTAAAATGTTTTGAGTCAACTGATAATATATTTTTTGAAATGCAAATATGGAATTATCTGCATTTTTTGATGACAGAAAACAAAATAATAAAATCCATTAGAAATGTACTTATCTTGGATGTTTCAGGCACAGACCTTTGAATTTTCTTTCTTGGTTAGGAGTTTATTCCATAAAAGGAATAATCAAATTTGTAAAACAATAATAAAAATTATATTATTTTAAATACCTGTACAAAGCGATTTAAAACTGCTTCCCTGTCTCAGTGTCTCACCCAAAAATGCTTTGTAAAAATATAATGAATAATCCTGTTCAGTAAATGATTGCTCTAATCTTGTAACAGCTATTTTCTATAATGAAAATATCGGACAGTGTTCTTTGCCTCATAAGTAAAGAGGGAGAAACAAAGGCAAAGCCCCTTATCAAGATTTTCCTTTTATTCCCTCATGTATGTGCTACAGTGTAATAGCATTTTTCCTCATCTGTTTTTCACTTTCAAAAGCAATAAAAAAATCCACCCAAGAGGCAAGCAAAATAACTCTGCTTCAAACACAACCCAAGGTGTAGTTATTGGAAAAGCCTAGGATAGACCCTGCTGGCTTTCTGCTTTCTGTAGACAGCAAACTACTTGCTAGCTACAGTTAGGCATCAGATTAATTTCTTCTTCAGCTCCTGTAGATCAAAGTAGTTCGGTTGCATTGTGGAGATTATTTTAATAAAACCATTCTCAGTGCAGACAGTTGAGAGCAGAGTTCCTTATGCCTTTGTAGGAAGTACTATTAGAAAAAAATGTTGTTACAACAAATTGTAATGATGCAGATGTCTTATTTTAGTTTTACTTTTGTTGAGAAAGCATTTCTTAAGATAGCATTTCTTTTTCTTGCTTCATAGTTAATAGTATACCTTTTTTCTGTTTACTGTAAACACTGTTTAGCCTGAAATAATCTTATACAAATAACATAGCCATCTGCAGATGAAAGCAGTATGTCTCCAAAAGCCTTTTGTAGTCTAATTAGACTGTAGATACATAGTAAATGTGGGATTTAAAAAAAAGTAGCAAAATCACGTTTCCTTTTGACTGTTGAGGTATTCAGAGATAAATTCTCTAAAGGTATATTCTCTAGTTAATTTTGAGTTAACCTTGGCTCTTAATGCTTTGTTCCATCCGTTAAGGTCCCTATTCTATAAACACCTGAAACTACAAGAAAACTTTGTTATACTAATCTGTTGTTATAGAAATGACTTTATAATAATTTATCTATTAAATTAAATTAAGCTCATTCATCAAAATTTTTCAGCCTAGCATCTCTCCTTGAGGAATTCTTGCCATCTAAATATAGCCAGAGTTAGTGTGATAGATAATACCTTCTCCAAAACAGAAGTTTATACACTTTTATTTTCCACTCAAACATCAAGTGAAGATATTTTACTATGATGTTAATTTTATTTTTCCCTAATAAATTAATGTTTTATATTTCAGTTTGTTGTAGATTGCGAATTCTTTAAAAAAGAGACGAGATCCATACAGCTGCCTGTAACTCATCTGTTTTCCTTTGGTAGGTACTTTGATTTTGAAAATCTTAAGAATGGCTTTTATTTTTAGCCCAGTACTGATTTATTTTGCTAGGTAGTCATAATAAAGCAGAGCCTTGTAACATTAAATATTGTTGTGTATTTCAAGTGTAGTTCTTAGAATAACCGTATGATGTGGTTCAGTGATTAGGTTCTTATTTAATACTGGACCAGCAGTCATCTTCTGGAGTGAACTTTAAAAGGCGTTTCTCCGTGATCACATACATTTGCGGGTAATCGTGTTTGTGTGTGTGTGTTCTCATGTGAATTTATAACACATATTGGCCCTTTTTATAAAAGGTTTATTATAAAGTATAAATTTCTGTCTGACCTATGAAGGTATGAAAATTTCTCTAAATTTTTTTTATTCTGGTAAAATACACATAACTAAATATTCCTTTAAATTTTATTTTGAAATAATTTTAGACTTACAGAAAAATTACAGAAAGAGTACGAAGTTCCCATATGTCCTTAACTCACCTTAACATAAACAATGCAATTATCAAAACTAAGAAATTAGCATTGGTACAGTACTGTTAACTAAACTGCAGGCTTTGTTTACTTTCCATTGGTTTTTCACCAGTGGTCTTACCCTGGTTCCTATGTTGTATTCAGTCTCCTCTGATCTCTGATAGCTCCTGTCTTTCCTTGTCACCATAGCTTTGACACCTTTGAAGAGTACTGACCAGTTGTTTTGTAGAATACCCCTCTATTTGGATTTGTCTAATGCTTTCTTATGATTAGATTGAGGTTATGCATTTTTGGCAAGGCTGTCATAGAAGCGATATGTACTTCTCAGTGCAGCGTATCAGAGGATGCATGATGTCACTAAGTCTAATTACTGGTACTGTTAACCTTAATTACTTGGTTAAGGTGGGGTCTGCCAGGTTTCTCCACTATAAAGTTACTGCTTTCCTTTTTTTTTCCTTAAAGATTGGCACCTGAGCTAACAACTGTTGCCAATCTTCTGTTTGTTTGTTTTTTCTGCTTTTTCTCCCCAAATCCCCCCACTGCATAGTTGTATATTTTAGTTGTGGGTCCTTCTAGTTGTGGTACATGGGCTGCCACCTCAGCATGGCCTGATGAGTGGTGCCATGTCCGTGCCCAGGATCCGAACTGGTGAAACCCAGGGCCGCCGCGGCAGAGCGTGTGAACTTAACCACTCAGCCACAGAGCCGGCCCCTTTCCTTTCTGTAATTTATAAATATCTTGGGGGAGATACTTTGAAAATGTATAAGTATCTTATTTTTCTTCAAAATAACCCACTAAATTTAGCATCCAGTGGTGCTAGTCTGAAGCAATTATTACTGGTATTCAGTATTTATTGGAATTCTTCCTAAGGGAAAGTTGTCCCTTCTCCTCCATTTATTTATTTACTTAATTTTTATTTATGTCAGTATGGACTCCTGGATATTTATTTTATTCATTGGGTTATAATCCAGTACCATTGTTACATTTTTTTGCTTAAGTTGTTCCAACTTTGGATATTGGGAGCTCTTTTTGGGTTGGCTCCTGTGCCCTTTGGCATTCCTCATCCTTTAAATATTTTGTTTTATATTCTGTTCATGAAAAGAATCTGTGTTACTTGAGAGAAGAAACTTAAGATTTTTTATCCCACCCCCACTGCTTTTTTTAGTAGAAAAATACTCAGAACAATACAGAAATGAGAACTCTGAATTGCCATCTCATTGAAGATAGCAAGCTTGTAAAGTAAGAGATCTACCAAGAAAGCATGCCTTTTTGAAATTGGAATATGTACTTTATTTTTTAAAACACATACCTGTGATTGAAAATCCTTATAAATGTTTTTTTTGGAGTTTATTCAAGGAGGATTGGATTTTTAGGAGTTTACTTCTCCATACCAGAAGCGAAAACCTGTGAACTCTTTTTTCATAGTAAAAATCTATTGGCATTATTTAAACATTGTGTAAGTAATCAGTACTTTTTTTTGTTTGTTCTTTACTATTCTAAGTAATACAGTACTTTTAATTCAACAGGATTGTCATCAAGGAAAGTAATATTAAATACAAGCGGCCTGTTCTATAATATAGAGCTCCTGAACTTTGGACAGGTAATTATCCTGACTATAACGAGGATTTGATTTTACTTTAGTTTTAGTTAAACAACCAAATAAACTCTTGTTTTTTTTCTTTTTGTGGTCAAACTCTATTAGATATACCAAGCTTTTAAAATCAACGTAGTAAGCAAGTGCTCAAGTGTCAAAGGTAAGCGTATTTTCTGGAAAAATAGTATTGTCGTTTGAAGAATCAATAGGTCTTCAGTTGAATTTCCTATAATATTTATTCTTCCGTATATTTTATGTGAATTAAAATTAAATATATGATAATATAAAAGCTGTTTATATTTCCAACAAATATAATATAGACTCCTTCTTAACAGTAAGCATCTTCTGTTTCAGTTTAAAAATCCAAATTTTAATAATACTATATGTCATGCTTATTATAGAGTAATTCAGATTTAGCTGTTTAATGTTTTTCTAGTTTCTTAGTACTTCTCATATGCTCTAATATCTTTTGCAAGTCTAGTTAAACATTATTATTTAATAATCCTCCATAATTTCTTATTATGTGATATAATTCTTACTAATTATTTTTTATGAAATGAGTGTGTAGTTAGGTATTATAGTAGCTTATATAAGATTTAGTGTAATATAAGGTTAGTAATACATATTTCTTTTATGTTTTCACAGAAGAAATAACTAGTATCTATAAACTTCATATTCCCTGGTCTTATGAAGATTCACTAACCATTGCACAGTAAGTCTATGAAAGAATTTACCTTAAAATGGTGTTTTTGAATAATACGTTACATAATTACATTGAAGAATACGTCTTGAATAATAGTTTTTTTATTTAAATCATAGTGAAATTATTAAAATGCCTCTTAGTAAAATGTAGGTATCCTTTAGGTAGCATTATGCCCATAAGGTAATATATGATAAGATAGTACATTATAAGATAATGTAAATCTTATTTAAATGATCTAAAATTTAAACGTTACTTGCTTGAAACATGAACCCATTCCCACCCTCTCCCCCAACTCCTCTAACTAGAGGGAGTGTTCAGGCAGCTGTGGTGCGACTGGAAAAGTGTCCATCCGTAATAATGTGTCTGGCATCTAGCTTCCTATACGTTATTTCATTGTGTTGTGCTGAGGATTGACTTAGCCATGGTTATCTCACAGCATTTTGTATTTGAGAATTGATATATATCTTTTCAGGGCACCGTCCTCCACAGAAATTTCTCTGAAACTGCATATTGCTCAACCAGAAAATGATAGCCATGTAGCATTATTAAAAATGTACACATCATCAGACTGTCAGTATGAGGTAAGTTGTGTGTTTGCTTAATCTTTAAGATTTAGTTATAGAATAAATTGAAAATATATTCTTATATTAGCCTCAGATATATGATGATGTGGAAGTCATTAAATATAAGAAATAGACATTGATAATACTTTAAATATTCTCCATTTTGCCTATTTGTACTACCTCAGTATTTCCTTAGCTGGGCCGCTGAAAGTACACATCTTAATAAGTAATAGGAAATAAAATAAAAATTGAAACTGTAGCTTACCCTTCTAAATTTGGAAGCCCAAAGTCCACAATCCTCTATAAATTGAAGAACATAATGAAGTCAGCTGACGTGGCTTTACTTCAGTGATCGACATGATGCATATTTGTTTCTAGGCCTACCAGATAAGTTTAAGGATCTTCTTTCCTTTTTACTAGTTATTTTAAGCTCTGTTAGTCATTAATATGTGCAATTTAGTGCCTCTTGTATTTGTTTTACAATCGCAGTAGATCTCTTTGAGCTAAGAGAAATAAGGGAAATAAACTTGAGAGTAATATTTTGTTTACTTATAGATTGGTGAACTGAAAGTGTCCCTCTCTGTATCAGAACGTGCCACGGTCTAAGGATTCCAGATTTAAGTGTTTGAAGTACTCATTTCAGTGGTGGAGACATCACAGTTTCTGATTTATGTTAAATATCTTATTTCTACTCAACTGCTTTAAAGCAAGCTTAAATATTGGGATTCTTTATTAGAACTAACTTTCTTAGGGTAAACTAGGATTGGTAGATCAAATGAATCTGTTCCTACAACCAAGTTTCAGTTGGACCAATATTGTGAGTTATTTTATGGAGTTTATTAATGCTTTGATATCTTGCTTTCTGTTTTAACATTGAAGGATTTTCCAGGGCTGCAATGCTTTTTGACTTGTACCTTCACATTTCTAATATTACAGAGATAGTAAGAATTGTGTTAATAATTTGGCTCCAGATACTGCATACTCTCAAAATGTCCATTTTTTACAAATACTTTATATTTTCAAAAGTCTATATTTTGACAAAATATGGTCATTTAATAATTTCCCTGTGAAATATTTATTTCCTTTTCCCATACTTCCTAATATCAAAAAGGTATATTTATAGTAGAGATAATTAATGATGAATTTTTTAAAAAATACTGTTTTGGCTTAAATTTTATTAAATATGTTCTGTTTGTTCCTGGTCTTATGTGAAATCTATTTTTATGAAATGTACTCAGAAGTGGTTTAGCTTAACTCGATTTAGTGCTATACAATTGTAGGTTTGAGATTTTAAAGTACTGGTTATATAGTAGGTTGATCACTTTGTGCTTAATTTTTTAGCAAACATATATGTAGCTTCTGGACTCAGTCATTCAATAAATTCCTTTAGCTTGCATGATTTGCTAATAAGATATTCTGGTTAATCAAATATTCTTGTTAGTAAAAGTTTACCACGTGTACCATAGCATTCATCCAATTGTCAAAGACTTAGGATATGGGGAAAATACCAGACAGGAAAATTAGACTTGATGCAAATTAAACATTGGTGGTTTGGAGGATTTCTTTTAAGATCTTGAGTGCCTTTAGGTTTGTCATTATAAAAAGTTAATGATTATTTTGGTTTTTCATTATAAAAAAGTTAATGATTATTGCTTAGAGATATGCAGAAGTGTTCAATTTAATAAAATGTGAACTAGAGGAGTTTAGGGAAAATAACCTTTTTTTAATGGTTGTCTTAAACTAGGTGACGGTTAAGACTTCCTTTTCACAAATACTTGGACAGGTAAGAGAGACTCCTCGTTGATTCTTTATTGCCTTGTGAATAGATACTATAAGGCAGGGGTTGCAAACCTTTTCTGTAAAGAGCCAGATAATAAATATTTTAGCAGACCACATATGGTCTCTAGCCGCTGCTGCCATGCTACAGCTGCTTCTTTCTCCTTTTCCCTTCTTTCTTCCACTTTAGTAAAATCTAGAAACCATTTTTGGCACACAGGTCATAGTTGGCCGCCTCTGGCTTTACAGTGACACTTTCATGTTTGATACTTCCTAGAAATGAGAGCTGACTCTGGTTCCCAGCAAGTTAATATTTTTGACTAAATGAAGGTCATGTTAAGATTTCATGTTGGCATACTATGTTATAATTCATAGTCCAATAAAATCTGTGGGCTCTGTCATGTAAATGAACATTTTGAAAGAACTTTTTATGTTGTGTATGCTCAGTTTGTAAATGATAAACATGTTGAAATAGTTTATAAATTCATTTGGGGGTTATCTGTCTATAATTCATAGACAAATAGTGTTAGAAAAATAATTTATTAAGTACAAGAACTACTATAATATATTATTCGACATTATAGTTTGCATAATTGTACAAGCTGTATGTATGTACATAATATTGATTGGTCAGAGAAATTATATAGTTTTAAAATTCACTAATATTTTTATTATACCTTTTATTACTTTCACTTTATTTTTTGGTCTATTGTGTTTTGCAATCCAGGCATGGTATAATTTTTCTAATTTAAGTCATTTAATTCTATAATTGTAATAAAACTCACAAATCAAAATTAAATTGGAAAATTTTTTTATGCCTTGTGTCATTGGATCCTCACGACAACCTGGTGAGAACTAGATTGAGACTTTTATTAAAGTTGTGAACATTGGAATTAATGTATAAAAATTTCATGCTACATTAGAAAGAGAAGATTAAATGTAGGTATAAATTGGAAAATAGTATCATAGTTATAATAAATACTATAAAATTTTAAGGTACCAATTATTAAGAAAAGTTATCTCTGGAATACAGGGGAAGAATTCATGCCGTTGTACTTTTAGTATGTCTAAAAGGCATGTTACTGTGCACAGAGGTGTGGGCTGAGGATTATGACATACTCTCTTATCCATATCATCTCTGGGACTCATAATTCAGATTAGTGACCAGAAAAGTCAAGTTAGCTTGATACTCTATAGTCAAGCATAATTATACGTACACCAAAAAAAGACAGACTAGTATTCTTGTTTAAACATGGAAATTTTTCTAGAAAATGAGGATGTGTGGGTGTTACAGGATCAGAGGTAGGTACTTTTTTAAATGTTGAAGAATTTGTAGTAATTAAGTCCTTCTCAAATTATTAAAAAGATGTAAGATGCTCTTCCTTCATATTTGTTTAATTATTTGGCTTAAGAGCAGTAGGAGAATGAACTGAACTTGGATATCTTATTTGTCTTTTAAAAATAATACATATTTTCATTGTTACTGATTCAGTCAAAGAAGACTGGGAAGAGGAATAAAGAGAAACCACTTGGGGAGAATCTTTAGCCTTTGATTAGATATTTTTCATAAAATTAATACTGTTTTCAGAAAAAGAAAAGAAAATATATTTACATATTCTTTAGTTTACTGTTATGAAAGAGAGGGCAAAAAATAAACTGCAAGTTACTTTTCTCAAGAGAATTATATAAACTGTAGTAAATTATTTCCATGTAGGAATGAAGTCCAGTGTTGCCAGATCTTTAGATTTTAAGAGAAACTGGAAATCTGGATTTTCAGATAAAATCTTTTAATTTTTCAATGTGGGCATCTAATTCAAAATGTGAGGAAATACTGTGCCAAGTACTAAATCAACTGAAGTGCGTCTGCAATTTGAATATGACCCCTGGAGGCCAGTTCATGACTGTTGATTTAGTTGTATCTTATGTCAGCTGTATCTGTGGCCCAGTGTAATACTTAATACTCACAACAATGACACTCATTTATTGACAAGAAATTTTTGTTCAGAAGACTGTGTAGGATCTCTTACCAAATTTCTAAGGACAATGAAGGGGATTAAAAGAATAATAGCTAATATTTTCTGATCACCTACTTGTGCCAGTTACTATTTCAAATACTTTACACAAATGACTACATTAAACCTCAAACTCCCCGTGAGGTAAGTGCAGCTTATCTCCATTTTACCATAAGGGCAGAGAGAAGGAGGGGGGAAGTGACTTCCCCAAGGGCGCAGAGCTAGTGAGAGGCAAAGCTGTAGTGGAAACAAACCCTGGAGTCTGACTCTGAGCCTGCTCTGCTGCTTGACATTCCTTCCATACTCTTGATAACTAAGGTATGCTGTACATGTCCTAGCACATCATTAAGCAGGCAGTGAGTGTCATTTGGAAATAGGTAGAAAAATTACCTTTTCCCTTTCAACTCCTCTCCCTTCACTCAAAGCTGTAAACGATAAATCATGACTATGGGCTATAAGTTTTTTGAGTCTTTCTAATCAATTTTAACCTGGGAATTCACAGAGGAGCTGCAGGGAGACCTTGAACTTCCTGAAATTTTACACAGCATTTCATATAAACATGTATTTCCATAACTTTCATCAGATTTCCAGAGGAGTCTGTACGTTTTCTAAAAAATTCTGTGGAATGGAGAGCATGCTTTAAAAAGGAAATTTCCATGGCCAGCCCAGTGGTTTAGTGGTTAAGTTTGTGTGCTCTGCTTCGGTGACCCAGGGTTCACAGGATCGGATCCTGGGCATGGATCTAGCACCACTCGTCAAGTCACGCTGTGGTGGTGTTCCACATAAAGTAGAGGAAGATTGGCACAGATGTTTGCTCAGTGGCAGTCTTCCTCAAGCAAAAAGAGGAATATTGGTGCAGATATTAGCTCAGCAACAATCTTCCTCAAGCAAAAACAGGAAGATTGGCAACAGATGTTAGCTCAGGGCCAATCTTCCTCACCAAAAAAAACAAAGAAAGAAAAGAAAAAAGGGAAATTTCCTGGGGACCAACCCTGTGGCCTAGTGGTTAAGTTTGGCATGCTCCACTTTGGCAACCCGGGTTTGTACGTTTGGATCCTAGGCGCAGACCTACACCACTTGTCCACCATGCTGTGGTGGTGACCCACATACAAAATAGAGCAAGATTGGCACTGGTGTTAGCTTAGGAACAATCTTCCTCACCAAAAAGAAAGAAAGAAAGAAACTTCCTTTTGAAACTTAATATTAAAAGAAGAGCTTAATGCTTTGTTTTTGTTACATGTGTGTTTTTTACAGAGATTGGATCAGCTAGGACAATGACTTGAGACACTAACGTAATGGTTATGAATTTAGGCTCTGAGTTAAATCCCATTCCACAAGATTTCCAAAGACAGGGAAGGACATAAAAGCCTAATAATAGCAGCTAATATTTTTTGATGGCTTGTCATCTTCAAGTTAATATTCTAAATGCTTTTGCGCAAATGAACATATTTAAGGTATTGCTAGAGGTGGTTGTTAAGACCACCTGGAAGGTAAATACTATTACTGCTCCCATTTTACTGATGAGAACAGAGAGAGATAACAAGTAAGTGAGTTGCTTCTCTGTTATGTTTTTAATTGTGCAAGTTACTTGGGCTCCCTGTGCCTGGATTTCTTCTTCTGTAAAATAGGAATAAGAACCATCTCAGAGGATTTTTGGTGGAGAGCATGAGATAATGCATATGAGATGTTTAGTGTCATGCCTGGGACATATTAAATGCTCATGAAAGTGCCTTGTAAGAAAGTTAGTAGCATATGCTACACAATCATGCATTGTCTTTAATGCCTGAGACACTCAGATAACATGTTTCTAATAAGCTATGTGTTCTTAGCATTTATTTCACTTGGAGTTTTGATACCCATTACTTGAGGTATCTTTGTGCCCATTTCAGGGAAGGTATAAAGTGAAGAATGATGTTTTTTATTTCAAGTGAAAGTGCATGTATTTCATTACCACGAATGCTGAGAAGTTTCCCATCCATTTGCCTGTTTTCTAGGTGGTTCGATTTCATGGTGGAGCTCTTCCAGCATATGTCATATCTAGTATCCTTCTTGCCTATGGAGGACAGTTATACTCTCTTTTCTCAACAGGTAGGAATGTTTCTATTCCCTCCCTTCTGCCTTCCTCAATGCTTCATCACTACTTTTTATCCCACATGTGGCTAACAAAGAGACATCAGTTTCTTGAAAATTCACACTCTCTCTCTCAAGTTTAGAGGGGTTGGAGATCCTCTAAGTTTTAAGAGATTCTCAAGAAATTCCTTACTGTTTTCTCCATTTTATACCCTTGTGCTTGAAGTTTCTTCCCTCTATTCTGAGGCCTCTTAAGAGGTGAAGTTTCATTGATGAGGATCTTGTTCATTCTGTTCCCGGTGCCTAACGTAGTGCTAAGCACGTACTAGGCATCCAGTGTAATGTAATTTTGGGCTGTACCAACTGTATCAGTTAGGTCCTGGCACACTGAATGGAATAATTTGAGAGAGTTTAATGAAGGGACCATTTCAAAGGTGTGTGTAGGGTTAGGGGAAACCAATAAGAAATCATAAAGCACCAGGTTAGCAACAGAGCCATCTGATGCTCTTAGGTACCAGGGCAAGGGAGGGAGGAAACCTAGGGAGCTGTGGGGAGGGCAGCATTACTGCAGCTGCAGCCTTGGATACGGGAATGCTGCAACCACTGTCAGCCTACGGCTCAGCAGAGAAAAAGGCTGGGAAATAAACACGCTAACTTTATTTCCTCCTACCCTCCTAACTGCCAGTGCCTCTCATTCACTGAACCCAACTGGAAGCCAATTCACAAAACCCTCCAAGAATTCGGAGTAAAGTAAAGAGTGGAGAGTGGGTCTGGAGAGGCAAGTGTAGACTATGTAGGACCCTGGACAAACCCCCCCTAGAGTAGAAGAGTCTCCCAGGGGCCTAACCTGTGCAAGGCTCTCACACACTTGTTGACTTGGACAGTAATCAAAGGAGGCAAAAGATAAGAAAAGAGCCAGGCCAAAATAGATAAAAGCAGTCCAGAAATCCCCGCCACCATTTCCGTCTTGCCAAATCCTTCCACAGCTACTCTTTCCCTTTCTATGATTTTTTTGCAATTTTAAATCTGCCTTTAGTGTTCATTTTAACCTATATTCTAGGACGAAGGGAGCAACGTTCAGTGTGATCTTCCCAGATCCAACCTTTTAATTAAGAGATTATTCTGGCAATATAACATCAACCATGCTTGAATATAAATTATTTTTTAGAGAGACACCTCATTCTTCTTAGTTCAAGTGGCTTGATAATTGATTCTCAAACATACAGGATTCATATCTAGATAATCCACAGAGACCCCAGGGATATATGACATTGGTTAATCTAGAGGATTTAAGTATGAGATTATGTCTCAAGCCAATTAAAGAAGCAGTTCTGAACCAAGGACGCTTATCAGAAATCACCTCTGGATTATGCTTACTAGAATGCTATAATAAAAAGATAGTAGCAAGTGTTAATGAGGATGTGGACAAATTGAAACCTTCGTACACTGCTGGTGGGGATGTTAAATGGTGCAGCTGCTTTGGAAAGCAATCTGGCAGTTCCTCAGACAGTTAGGCAGAGTTACCACGTGACTCAGCAACTCCACTTATAGGCCCCAGAGAAATGAAAATGTACACCCGCACTAAACTTGTACACAGATGTTCATAGGAACACTATTCATAGTAGCCAAAAAGTGAAAACAACCAAAATGTTCATCAGCTGTTGCATGGATAAATAGAATGTGCTGATACGTGTTATAACATGGGAAATCTTGGAAGCATGCTAAGTAAAAGAAGCCAGTTACAAAGGGCCACGTATTATCTGATTCCATTTCTATGAACTGTTCAGAAGAGGCCAGTCTGTAGTTATAGAAAGTAGATTAGTGGTTGCCTAGGAATGGGGAGGTGTTGAAGGTGACAGTCAAGGGGAACAGAGTTTCTTTTGAGAGTAATAAAAATGTCCTAAGACTGATTGTGGTGATTAATGCACAACTCTGAATATACTAAAAACCACTGAATTGCATACATTTTAAATGGATGAATTATTTGATATGAGAATTATATGTCAGTAAAGTTGTTAAAAAATTCACTGTGGAGTTTTGTGAAAATACAGATGGTGAAACTCCGGCCTTGGCTTCCTGAATTCATTTTTGTTTCATAACTGATTGAATGTGTATTCTTATATAAGAACTATTGAATTCTAGTAATTTTTAATCTTTTGAAGAAAGTCTCTGTGATTGTATTGAAGGTGCTTGCTTTCTCTGACATGAAATACGTTACTCTTAGAGACAGTGCAGAATATAATATGTTTCATACTTCATTACTTTGAATGCTCTACTACGTATGATTTTTTTTTTAATCGCCAGGTCATTGCTTAGAATATGCTGCTATGTTGGATAAAGAAGCCAAACCATACAAAGTTGATCCTTTTGTAATTATGATTAAGTTTCTGTTGGGGTAAGTTTTATTATCTGTGATAATGATTTTGATTTTGTTTTATATGTAAAACATTATGTTTGGCTCCATAATGGAATATAAATTTTCATACAAATATGGCAATTGACTTGTTTTAGTAAATGGGATTTTCCTCTTAGGTAGAGGCCTAATAAGGATATCGACATTTACTTCAATAGTATAACCATTTCAAAAGTAATTATTGAACTTATATGTATCAATCTAAACTTGGACTGTAAAATATACCAGGCCTTTAACATTTGTAGGAGGATGTATATGGTCCAAGGTCTTTGAGTACCCCAGATTCATGAACACAAACCATTCTAGGATACTAATGAAACAGTGCCTCAGATCACTTTTTCTTACTTCCCATGCAGAGTGTATTTTAGGTCTCTCTACCCTACTTAACATTCCGTTCTTAATGTATTCACATTTTGTTTTTTGATTAAGCACCATTACTTAGATTTCTTCTGTCATTACAACTAGCCATTGGCTTTCTAACTTAAAAAAAAAGATCATATTTTGTTACAAAGATCAGTAGAGAGCAGTAAAGCTCCACTGAGATTCAGGTCCCAGCTCTTGGAAGATCAGTAGAGCCCCTTGGAAGATATATGACTGGTTCCTGACGAGGAACTGAAGTTTGTTTTTTCAGTATAATTATAAATTAAGTACTGTATCATGGACCTTTGGGGACTCTAGTGTGTGGTGTCAAACACTGCAAATATTAAACCCTTGAATGTCAGTTGTTGATTTTTTTTTTTTTTTTTTGCTTTTACTGTATGTTTTCTTTTATCCACAGGTATAAATGGTTTAAAGAATTATGGGATGTATTGTTGTTACCAGAATTGGATGCCATCGTTTTAACTAGTCAGAGTATGTGCTTCCCTCTTGTGTCCTTGATTCTCTTTCTGTTTGGAACATGTACTGCCTACTGGGGTGGCCTCCTCTCGTCCACATCTGTGAGACTCCTTTCTTCCTTGTGGCTAGCTTTGAAAAGGTAAAGAATGAGTATATGAAAAAATTATATTCTGATAGGGAACTTTAAAATTAATTTGCTTTCACTAAATTGTAATTTCTAAGGAAAGATGTATAACTCGCAAAAATGGGTTAGTGTTCAAAGTTATGTCTTTGTCAAAAATAATTATTTATTGCAGGTTAAGTGCTACATTTGATTTTGACCTTAGTGCTCAAGAGTTAATCAAAAAAGTTTGACAAACTACACAAGTATTTTTAGGTTTCACTGTTGTAAATCTTTCCGAGGGCAAAGTATTTCTCTGGCAGTGCTTTTATGTGCTGACTTTCAGTCAAACCTGAGGGCAGGAGACTCCAATCACGATATTTAGGATCAGATTAGAGGAAACATGTAAGAGCTCCAGAAACATAGCCTAGAGTTTTATTGTAGGCCCCAAGACACAGTTTAAAGTTGCTGGTAAACCAGTGATCTGGTTTCTGTTGCCGTTGCTCCTCACCAGACCTCTTACGTGATTTCCTGTCACAGAGGATTGTGGTGTGGTGCTGCTTCCTCCACCCTTCTCAGGTGTGCCTGACACTAACACCGTCACATGCCTGAGTGATCTGAGACCGTAAGAAATAGGAAGCTGTTCCCTCTCCTCTCAAGAGTGGAAATGTATGGCACAGGGCCTATAGTTAATGATTATCTTGAGCAACATTTTTTCTTCCTTGGTACAAATATCAGCCATAGTATATCTAAATGGAAGAGGGGCTATCACAGTGTATTACAGAACTTGCAAATATGTGTCATCCATTGCCTTTATTAAAAAATAACTTACTGTTTACTTTATAATACTTTCGTATTAATATGCTGGAGAGGCTGAGAGTACTGTATGGTTCTTATATGAGGCTGTATGAATAACTGTTAATATACTTTTAAAAGCTTTATTCTTATTATTCCAGGCCCTCTGAACTTCCTAAAGATATCAAGATGATATCGGCAGACTTGCCCTTTTTAACAGTTGTTTTGATCATAGTTAGTTGGACGACTTGTGGAGCGTTTGCCATACTGCTTACTTATCTTTACTATGTGTTTAAGGTATGTCGAGTCAGCACAGTCAAAATGGCTGGGCTTCATAGCAGGCGGGAGTAAACTTTCTTGTAGAAGCTATTAACAAAAAATTTAATTACTTCTGCAGTGAACTTCCATTACATAACAGGTTTAAATGTAAAGGTTTTTTTTTTTTAACATCTTAGTTATTTAAAAGATAAATAGTTAACTGTAGAACTCAAATTATTAATCTGAGTTAGGTTTCTTTGTTAAAAAAAAAAACAAAGGGAGGGGAGAAGATATGTTTCACATTGCTTCATGCTCTTGCAACTAATGTTAACTTTTTATAAAACGTTTTACTAGAGCAGTTTTTATTCACACCTCCCTTTGCACATGGGTAATAGATAAAACAAAAAGTTTTATCAGTGGGATCAAGCTGTCAGTCATGCTGATATAACGTAGAATGTTACAAACGTTGCTGAAGAATCAGAAGACAATGGTAAAAGTAATTGGGCTGATAATTTTACTGAGGAAGTGGAAGACACTTCCAGGACGGCCGACAGCTGTGCAGAGAGGTCTCGGTTTACAACGGCACACTCTCCACGTTAATCTTATGTAGACGCAGTTGATACCAGAGTGGATAGCTATTATTTTCCCTTTTTTAAACAAAGGTTTATTTTCATCTACATTTAACACTAATACATACACATTATGGATTACTTATAGTTTTCAAAGGAAGTTTATGTCCCTCAGAAAAAACTGTGCAGAGCTACTTCGGTTTATAAATGAGATATTTTTGGTTTTCTTAATTGGATATTTCAAACAACTGACCCAATAAGCAAAACTTTCTCAATACTTAAGGAAAATTAATAAATTAAGCTTACAGATTTCTTCAGGTTCTTGTAAACATTTCACCACTGCATGTAATTGAGTTCAGGTTTTCAAAGATTTAGAATATATAAAACATGTTAAACTCTTTTTACTTTACTGAGTATAATCAGATTTTTGACTCACAAGGCACTTTAAGTTGCTAGAGCAAGGCTTCATCCAAACCAAGGCTCACAGAATGTAGAAGATATAGCAGTGTATCATGGCCCCAGCATACTCTGGAAGTTGGTATTATTTTATTTCTTTTTTTTTAGTTCAGAATAGCAAGCATGGGTAGTCATTATTTAGCTTTTCTAAAAGAATGTTTTTAAATGTTTAAATGGATTTTTAGTTCAGATTTTTTAAATTCAAGATTACAGTGCTTCTCAATTTTAATAAAAATGGTTTTTTCTTTCAAAATAAAAGGAAAATTAAATAATCATTTCTTTCTCCTAGATTGTTCATCTGCAAGCCAGCCTAACTTCTTATAAAAATAGCCAGACTGTGGTAAGTTATATTTTCAAAACTCTACATCACTTTAATATGAAAGAACATGGGAAAATATGAAAGTGTGTTTTTTTAAAAAAAGGTTAGGATTTTATAGTGTTTAAAAGGTATTATGAATTTAAGTAAGTTTAAGAATAGTGAACCTAATGAATATTAAAATAGGCTTAGATTTTCTAAGTTTAACTTGATCTTTGTCAGTACTTATGTTGTTTTTATTGTTACAAATTATCTTTTAAATTTTATTTCGAGTAATTACTTAGAAGATATATTCTTAGCAGGGGAAATAGCAAGTCAAAGGAATAAAAGTGTTGTAACTGCCTTAAAGTACTTTTAAACAGGTAATTTCAGTATTTTATTTAAATTTGGTAATGGGAATCTGTATTTATTTAGCTGTTGAGTAATTGAGTATGATTTTCAATAAAATAAAGTTGAATTTTACTTAGTGTTTTGATGTTTTTACTGTCTTGCTTTACAGAATCCCAAACACTCTAGAAGAAGTGAAAAGAAGTGCAGTCAGCATAAAGACTCTGCAGCGCACCATCGTCGTTTATCTGTCGGCGACGCTGAGGACAGCATCCGCATGCACAGTACTGTGATCAACCTGCTCACGTGGGTTGTGTTACTCAGCATGCCGTCTTTAATTTATTGGTTAAAGAATCTTAGGTGCGTTTTATTTATGTAATTGTGATTTATGTGGTTCAAACAATACATATCTCTACATAGATACTTGCTAGATTCCTAATGATCAATAAAACTTCCTCAAGAATAGGACGCTATGTATCACCTGAAATTTATTTTCAATACATTCACATTTTCTCCCTTACCATAAAAATATAAACTTCCCCAAAATCTGCCCCAAAAAGAGGGAATTATATTTTGTTCATTTACCTTTAACCTTCTTTGAGTCTGGAAATATGTGAAAATGTGCTTTATTTTGTTGGCTTAAGGTATTCATAATCCTAGTACTTTATGTACTTTTCAGTTCATGATCAACTTTATGTTTTCTTAAATTTGGGGTGAAGAAAAATGCTTGCATTTAAAGATATTAGAAATAACGCAGGGAGTTTGTACTTTTCTAATTGTCCCATAATGAAGTAAATGATCCGCTATTTTACTACCGAAAACTGTTGTTTGCTTTGCTCTCTGCTAGGTGTCCTAGGTTAAATGAGAGCCTAAAATGCCCTCCACGATTGTTTCTAGAATAGTTCATTATTGTCAAATTACTAAAAAATAATAATAATAAACGACCTTATCCAGTAATAGGTGAACCTCTACTCAATGTAATTTTCAGAAATGATATAAAACTTTCAGATTATCTAAATACTGGAAATTTTTAAGTCAGCAGAGCCAAAATAAGCTTGACAAATTAAATCACAGGTTACCAGATGTTAATATCCTTCCTTTGTCCCTCATTTTAGTCAAGATCCAGATTTTTGTTCACAGGTTTAGGTAGAAAATTACTTGAGCACAAATTTCTGATTCTGAAAGGCTGTAGATGTCCCACAGTCTGTAAATGCAAGAGATGAGAATTTGGGTTTTAAAAAGATGGGGGACAATTACTTTAAACCTTCATTTTTTTCATCTTTTTTAAATACAGCAGCCTTAATATATTTAAAATAATTTGTTTTATAAAAGCATTATTTATATATGACTTTTCAGGCATATGCCTATTATAAAAAAGAAGTGCTTCCATATTGGATATTTTCATTTCCTTTAGTAGTTTCTGAACATAATTCTCCATATAAAAGCTTGAGTGTATTATATGTGGAATATAAACAAGTACTTGGACAAAGAAAACAGTTCAGTAGTTACAAGGGGAAAGGGGCTGGGGGGGCACGCGGGTGAAGGGGAGCACTCATGTGGTGGCAGTCAAGAAATAATGTACAACTGAAATCTCACATTGATGTAAACTATTATGAACTCAATAAAAAAAAACCTTGGGTGTAAAGATGGTGTAGAGCAAAGATTATTTATCAAAGATTTCATGAGCTGTTTGGGGATCTCTTATATCCATATTGTTCCTGGAATGTTTTCAAATTTATATGATTGATTCTGATAATTTAAAATGATCGTGTGCTGTGTTGAGTTATGTTTTACTTTTTCTTTTTGTTGTAGATATTACTTTAAACTTAATCCTGATCCATGTAAACCTTTGGCATTTATCCTTATTCCAACTATGGCAATTCTTGGAAATACTTACACTGTTTCAATAAAATCAAGGTATAGTAGTTTAATCTTTCTTTTTCTCACATCTATTCCTTTATCACCCTTTCTTTTGTGTCTGAAACGTGCTCCTAATTTCTAATTACTTTGACTATTCCTAAAGGTAAAGCCATAATAGTAAATATGGTTTATATGCAAGTATATTATACTTATTTTCTTAATTATGGGTTAGGATATACGAATGATTTTTTCTTTAAAACATTAACCCTTAAAAGATATGATGTCTGGGGCTGGCCCCGTGGCCGAGTGGTTAATTTTGCACACTCCGCTGCAGGCGGCCCAGTGTTTCATTGGTTCGAATCCTGGGCGCAGACATGGCACTGCTCATCAAACCACGCTGAGGCGGCGTCCCACATGCCACAACTAGAAGGACGCACAACGAAGAATATACAACTATGTACTGGGAGGCTTTGGGGAGAAAAAAGGAAAAAAAAAAAATCTTTAACAACAACAAAAAAAGATATGATGTCTAAGATTTGCTTCCAAAAAGTACAGGAGGAGTAGAAGTAGAGAGGAATATAGGTGGAGTAAGATTGGCCATGACTTGTTAATGTTTGAAGCTGGGTGGTGGGGACATGAGATTCATTCTACATTAGTCTACTTAGTATATGTTTAAAATTCTTCATAATAAAACTTGACTTTTTATTGACCGGTTCTTTGCTCTGGGAGCCTTGTTGGTTGATTCTGGCAGATATTTGCAGATATTCCAGAATCAGGCAGTCCTGGGTTTAAATTTAAGGCTCTGTGTCCTTAGGTGAGTTTCTTAACCCCTCAGTTTCTCTATTTTCAGAGTACAAAGGTAGTATTCTTTCCTGGTAGTCTTTTTCTTTTAAAAATGTTTCTTTCAAAACTATTCGATGTCTTATCTTTAGGGTCCTGTTAGGAGTTAAGAATGCTTCCTTTTTCTTTTTTCTTTTCTTTTTTTTTTTTGAGGAAGATTAGCCCTGAGCTAACTACTGCCAATCCTCCTCTTTTTGCTGAGGAAGACTGGCCATGAGCTAACAGCCATGCCCGTCTTCCTCTACTTTATATGTGGGACGCCTGCCATAGCATGGCTTGCCAAGCGGTGCCATGTCCGCACCTGGGATCCGAACCAGCAAACCCCGGGCCACCGAAGCAGAATGTGTGTACTTAACCACTGCGCCACAGGGCCGGCCCCAAGAATGGTTCCTTTTTTATTTGGTTGAGGTGTTTTTGCTATATGAATAGGGTTAAAATACGTATTTCTGTGTAGTTATGTCTTAGTAAACATTATTGATTTTTTTTGTTAAGATGAATTTCTAGAGTTAGAATTGCTGAATAAAAGTCCAACTAGTATTTTTCTGTTGTTAAAATTTGAAAGACTAAGCAAAACTGATCATTTACTTAATAGAGATTTTTTTCTCCTTCCTAGGCAAAACATGACTTATATTGATCCTTTTCAAAATTGTGGACAGTTAAATTCATTATATGAAAAATTATTTCATCTAATAACACTTTCTCAAAATGACATAAAAGATAGACATATTCCATTTTTGCTCACAATGTAGATTGCGTAGTAATGTATATTTCTGTCTCTTTACAGTAAATTGTTGAAGACTACGTCACAATTTCCACTTCCTCTGGCTGTTGGTGTGATTGCTTTTGGGTCAGCACATTTATACAGGGTTCCCTGCTTTGTCTTCATTCCTCTTTTACTCCATGCGTTATGCAACTTTATGTAAGATTGGATTTAAGGAATGATAAAGATGATTTATGCCTTTAGGGCCAGTAATAAGAGGGAACGCACAGATCCATCAATGTGGACAGCAAGATCTTTTGGAGAAGACAAGTCTATTTTTACAATATTGGAAATAGGAAATTAGTTTTGTAATGCTTGAGGAAAGTAGTTGAAGCATGGTTTTGTTTTGTGGTATGGCATCTGTGTACAAGTCATTTTGGAAAATTTAGTAAAAGGATGCAGTGGCCGCTCTCTGAGGACACCTCTGCATATCAGCTTGTCTGCTCGATTGGCCATACCAGGGATCTTCTCCTAAATGCTCAGTAAATGTAGCATTGCTTGTAATTTCACCTCAGGCATTCTGCTCATTTCATCAAACATTGTTCTGAAAAGTGGGTTACTTTGTATTTGCTACAGTATACTTATTCTGAAATACATCTTAAAAGATTGATGAAATTCACAACTGTTTGGTTTCTCAAAAATGAAATAGCCACTACGAGTCTTTGGCAGCCTCAGTGAACAAAGTAGATCTTTTTTCTTCTTACATCTATGAAAATATAACCTTTAATTCTAAGCAGAAATGTTTTCTTGATAACAGTACAAGATTGATGGACGGAAACATAATTCAAATTCAAAACTTAATGAAATTTTCTTATTACTTTTCAAATATAAATCTTATTTTGTCCTTGGTGAATATCAGGAGACTATTAAAGAGATTTATTGTTAAAGAAAATTCTTATAAATATTTACCTACTGTCATTGAGCAGTTCAGTTGTTCAGTCTATATCATTTTACTTAATTCATTGACCCCCGTGGCTTACAAAAGTGCCTCAGGTCATGATGGATTGTTAAAATAACTAAATTCTGGTGGTCAGGAAAAACTCTAGGTATGTACAGTTTTTGTCTGCTGTGGAAAATAACATGATCAAGTGCAATACCACCTTTGATGTATAAAATTATACAATAAATAGAATAAATATAAACATAAATTGGAGGCTTAGCCACTAAGTGGAATCTTAATTTGCCGTGGTGATTACTGTTTGGCAGATAAGAGTAATGTTTCTATTTCATTTGAGATTTCAGCTCAGCTTTAGCTACAAAAGAGTAGCAAGTAGGTAATGGAGCTAGGCAGCTTTGCCTTAAACTAGCATAAACTCAGGCTGAGGCATACCTGGCTCATGAAGTCCTTCCTTTAGATGTGGATGCTGTAAATACCCAAACCTCCAAATCAAAGTCCTTGAGTCCCAGTAATTCTGCATTTGCACCTGTAAACTTGTATCCTTGTTAGTGCCCAGGATGTCCTAGAGTACCAGGTTCCTTCTATCTGCCACTGCATCTGGATTCCTTTACAACCTCTCAGCTGTTACTGTCTGTAGAGGGTTGCCCCACTTCTCTTCTCAGTCGTTCCTTAGGTCCTTGCTGTTTTGGCATCAGTTGAAGACGTTCTTGCTGTCATCTCTGAGGGTTTAAGTTTGTTTGATTTCCTTGTCATCTTTCCCAACTTCCTGCCTGTTGTTCAGTATTCATGCTTTCACTTACTGAGACATTAAAGGGAAGTAGTAACCTCATACTAGATATGGCAGACATACCAGGCTCTTGTTTGTTTGAGGGACGTAGCAAAAGGGATAAAATACAAAATGATCGTGTGTTCAGTATCTAAAAGGAAAGAGAATTTATTAGATTATAGACTTATCCCATGGCATACCACATATATATTTAAATAAGGACGCGTCTGCCTGTGTTTAGCTATGCATATACTCATAAACAACTTTTGTACATGTGGTATCTTTTGTTTTTTCCGTGATATTATAGTTGTATTTCAAATTACAGGTTAAATGTGTCATTCAGCTCTTTCTGAATTTGAATTTAGGTCTGTATACAGAAAGAACTTTAGAAAATTCATTAATTTGGATCTTCTATTGACAGCCATAATCATTGTGTTTATGTGATCTAAAGTCTCATTATTTAGTCAGTATTGCTCATGAATAAAATGTAACAAGCTTAAATTTCTCATTTGTGAATAATACATTAGCTTTTAAAAGCAGCAGACTAGACACACTAGTTCTATATTTTCATGAGTGTAGTTAACATCAAGTCCTAAAGTCTTATTTATTCCAACAAAATATTTCATTTTAGGACTGTAAAACAGATTCTAATTAAACATTTTAGAAGCAACAGTAGGTTGGATCTTTAGCCATCATATGCATATAGATATATAAAGGCATGTATGTATACTTACATTTTGACGGGGTCTTCATCAGGTCCTGACGCACTTTAAACCCAGATAACCACCAGAGATGAGAAGGTAGGCTCTGTCTGAAGATGAGCCAAACTAATGTTTCTGTCACTTGAGAAAAGGAAAAGTCCTTTTGCCTTTAAATTACACATTGTTTCTGTCATGCTTACAACCTATATTATTAGCTGCTAAAACAGCACAGGTTTATTAGCAATGTTACTAAAAATGAAATTGTTTATTGGTAGTTAGGATTATCTAGTTCAGCAGACTTCTGAGCTCTACTGTTACAACATTTTTATTTAGAATTTGTTGAGTTTTGAGTAAGTTTTGTGCTTATAGAAGTTACTCCTGGGCCCTGTTGTTGATAACTGGATCAAGCGTAGACTGGGCAGAAAAACAGTGAGTGCTTTCAGTGTTTCTGAAGCCCCCTGCTCTGGAGTCACGACTCTTATAATTTGGAACTGATAATATGATAGAAATCATTAATACTCGTTTTTCTAGATCCTTTTTGTCCCGGAAATTAAACAGGTTCTGCTAACTCTTTTCTTGGTTGTTACCAGAGTGAAAATATTCAAAATAGCAGTCCTAGAAAAGCCATTTGTGCCTGGTTAACATTGATTTTGGATCTCTCAATGTATATTGATCATGTATTGATTAATTTTTTTTATTATTTTGGTTAGATGAATTCAGATGTATGTAATGGATACCTTTTCTTGATTGAACTACAGTGTGATGTCTACAGGAGTATACAGTAAGGAAAAAGAAATAACTATCGTAGGCCTAGCAAATGTTTGTTGTTGATGATCCTGTCACTCATGCAGGTGGTGTGCGTTTCCACCACACACATGCTTATATGGTGCAGATTACGTGATTTGTTCATTATCTAGTTCCTGTGCTTTTCTTAACTCTTCAGACTTTCCGTTTATAGCCTACTTTGTTCATTTCACCTCATTGCTCATTAGCACCTCTTCCAGAAGGTGATCAAGGGAAGTAAAAGGAGAGAAAGCTCAATTTTCAGTTTAGTTCTTGAAAGCTCTGGTGAGAATGAGGGAAAAACAAAGATTATGAGATAAACTAGGGCTGTTGATTCCTGAATCCCAGATAATTCAGTTGGCCTGTATTTTCATCTTAGGCATTAAGTCTAAATTAGTATAATGTCTTGCTTTATTGTGAGGTTTAATGCAAAACTTTACAGTGCTGAATTTGCAATTTTAGTAACTCGTTATTAAAATCAGTTGAGAAAAATCAAAAAAATGTGTTGGGACCTTCTATGACTAGGCATTTGTTGGTTATTTTTCATCATCACTTTTTGTTTTCTCAGTGTTTTAGATTTATATAGCTGCACATATATATCAGAGGAAACAAGATATCTTGTGAAGTTTTTTGGGGAAAGTCAATTTGGAGAGCATGACACTCCCCAGGGTAAAGGAAGCAATAAAAATATCTTTGTGTTATAAAATTAGACCCTGGCAGAAAACTTCCTTGCCACATAAGGTAAATGTATAAGATAGTTTTACAAAATAGTAAGATGATTGGGAGCTGAAACTTTATCCCAGTCTTTTTGAACAAAGGACAACATTTCAAGTTCTGTGAAGGACTTTTATTTATACATATTACTCATGCATTCTTTCACAGTAGGTTTTAACAGGCTGAGGAAACAGAAAGTCTGTGAGGCTGCTTGTGTTCTTTGCTTTTAATAAGGATGATAGGAGGGAAAAGTCAGGTCGGTACTCCAAATCCGGATATGTGTACTGTAAATGCTCAAGAGTTCACTTTTTTTTTGGATAAATTATATTATGAATACAAATGACTGAATTTTGTATATTAACTTAGTTTTAAGAATGAAATAAAATTTAGAAGTAGTGAGACTGGACTATTATTTCGTTAATAGTATAAATGTAAAAGTACACCTGAATTGATAACATAATTTTCAAAAGTTCGATGATATTCTAAGCTACATCTTGATTACATTGTCTATAGCTGAAAATTTTTAAATCAAATACAGTACTTTCTAAAAGTGTTTGGCATGTTGTGCTGCCAAAAATGACTATGTTTTGAAATACCAAGTAACCAGTTAATTTCTGATGACTTTGTATAGGACTTGATATATATGAGTCAGAATTATTCTGTACATTGTAACTTTGAAGACTTATGAAAAACTGTCTGTCGATGTATTTTGATTAGTTAGTGTAAATTTGTTTGCATATTTGAATCCTAGTCTTAGTTTAGGACGTCTAAAATAGCCATTTTTGTAAAGTTCATATGCTATTTTTTTTAATGTTATTTTGGGTTTTAGTATTTATATAGTAGTAATGTTACCAGTAAAAGATTTATAGACAAAGCATAGAACTATTAACTATTCAAAAGCCTAAAAGATAGGCACATTTTGTATTTCATGTTGCACCTGTTATGTTTCATACTGGACTTTTTACATCCCTTTTTTAGGAAAAAAACACATTTGAGTTTGTTTAGCATAAAACTCTACATTGGAAAAGATAACTGTATTCATATGGTTAGCAAAACACACTTTGCCACCAAAGCTAAATGAAACTGTAAAATACCTCCAGATATTTGTGCCAATGAACTTTTCTTAGCATATTGGGATTAAAGCAAAAATACTCTTTTCAGTATTTTTCATCTAGGACTTATATTAAATATGTAAATCATTAAAACTTATAGTCACTACCCTAATTTTTCTTTGCAAATATATAAGGCTTATAGTGCAGGCTTATATATAGGCTTATATTCTATTTTGCCTGATTTCTGGAATAATATTCTCTGATTTTATTAAGTAAAAGGTAATTACCCAATAATGATCTTTCAGTAATTAATTGAAGTAATCATTTGAAGTAATCCTGCTTCAGATTCATTCTGTGCTGTAAAAATTGAAATTTTGTTGCTCAGATCATTTTTGGTACGTGTCTCATTTATGTAATAGAAAGTTTACTGTGGAGTTTCTTTTTTTCCTGTGTGTTTTCATTCAGTCTGCATAAGTCACATGTTTCATAGGAGAAAATTATCCACCAGAACCTAACATAGTGCAGTTAAGTGAACATTTTAAAATGCATATCTTAAAGGAAAATATTATAAAACAATCAAGATGTTAATGCTAAAGTGTTAACATTGCTGTGGTGTTGTACTCATGAGAGAAAAGTAGAAATATGATAGAAACTGTTGTGTGTTTCTGGTTGAAATTCTTTAATTTCTCCACCATAGAAATTCTCAAAGGGAATTTCAGTCCCTCATAGTGTAGTTTTCCCCATCATTTAATGTCAGTGAACTGTTTCTCTGCCCAGAAGTGTGATGCAGTTTGCATAAGTAGCCTTGAAGGAAAGAGGCAGCAGAGAAAGCCGAATAGTAAAACGGTTGGCCTTGATTTAGTGACAGTTTATCCAATTATCTGATGGGCACAGTGGACGATATGAGGACAAAGATGGTATACAAATGTACAAGACCTAAAAATTCACTGAACGTTGTTTCTTAGAATGAATTTGTCCTTTGTGTTGAATAATTTTATGCGAAGTAGGAGATACCTGTGTTTAACATAACCGTGCTTTCTACGTAATCAAATATGTATTTGTTAGAAAGTTGGTAGAAATAACCTTCTCTTCCTCCACTGTGGAGGAGAAAAAACCTCCAATTTTTAGTGTATATAAATTAGGAAATTGTATTGTGTATTTACATTTTAAAAAATATAAAAATGACTTAAATATATTACTTTGAAGTGATTGTATTACAGTTTCTTAAACATAGGACTAACTATAAATGTAGCAGCGTACCCATGAGAAACCAGACCAAAATTGAATGCATATAATCACTGTGACCTTGAACTTATAGTCGTTTGGGATAAAACAGACTGTGCCTTAAAATGATGAAGGAATGCCCTGCAATTTTATAACTGTATATTTTATTATGGGTGGTCTTCTCAAATTGGCCCCAAAACCTTTACTTTGAGGTTGGTGAAATAAAAGTTTAAAATGAAAGTTGACCAGTATTTCCCTTAGTGTTTGCAGAACCATTGCTCTAGAGGCCTCCCTTAGTTTCCAGGGTTCTCATTCGAATTAAAAATGTCTTACACCTTATAGACATAGAAAATTAAGTTTGGCTAAAATTTCTGAAAATAAATTTATTTTAACAGCAGGTGGTGGCACTTCTGTTCTGAACTTTTTGCACATGGAAAAAATTAATCTTCGAATGTAATTTTTTGTCTTTTAATGAATAATCTATCAAAAACACGTATTCTTCCCTAAGACCTATACTTGTTTTTCCTCAGATTATTAAGGCTTGTATTTGTATATCAAATAAAGTTAGTTTACCCAATAATTATTTTTCCATAATTAAACTCGGATTCATGTAGTATATTTTAAAATATTATTTTCCATTTTTCTTTTTTTCTTTTTCCTTCTTAATTATCTTTAAGGTATCAAGAGAGAACTGGCTCCAATCTGGGGGGCTTTTTTTAATGTAAAGACTTGCATTTTTACTCTGCTTATTTGAAATAATGGATATAATTTCTATTAAAACAAATTATTTCATCCGTAGGACATTCATGGTCTCTGCTAAAAGCCATCCACATCTCTGTATACTCAGAATTTGTTGTATGTTTTTCAATATCAACTTTGGACATAAACTCAACACCTGTCTTTCTTCCCATTTCATCTCCACTACCTCCCTCCAAAGTCAAAAATACAGGTTTCTCTAAAAATAGGTTGAAAGAGAACATGTCTTTCCTTAAAGTATGGTCAAATTGAGATGGAAGTAGTTTGGGCAAGGGTATGTAATAAAATACATGGCTGTCTTCTGCATCAGTTTTTATATTATAGTTAAAAGTTTCTAGAGAACAAACAATTTGTTATGCTGAGGTAAACTCAGTAATCATTTATTGGAAAATTGATCATTTTGTTCTCATTGAGAAAACGCAGTGCATAGTAATAATACTTAACAGTGCAAAGGAACTTGTCCTATCGTGTATGCTGAAAAGTGACTGTCATCTTACAGATCTTTCCATTTAAACATGCATGATTTTGTCCAGTACTTTGTACAATGTATGGTGTACTGAATACACTTAGGTGTAATTTTGTGTGTATTTTTTGTATGGTATAATTAACATTATTACATGTAACTGGTTGTAATTCACAAAAAGTGCTATTTATTGTACTCTGTAGAGTGTTGTGAATGTTTTTATCTGTGTTTCAACATTATGGTGTAGGGTTTAATAGATGAATATTTGCCTTCAGTCTCCGCTCAGGTATTAATGTGTAGCAATTTTTGGTGCTTTCTTTTTAATCTGTCATAATCTGATGTTCTGAATGTTCAACAATAAATTTGGTGGACAAGAACACGCAGTGCAGAGATTGCTTACCAGTTCACGTACTCTCCACAACACCATCTCAGGAAGAAATGCTTAAAAATGGTTTCTTTACAGCATGTGTAGCGTTTCAGAAATTTGGATGCGCAAGCATGCGACATGATAAACAGAATACATCATAGGTAAATACTGGAAGCAAGATAAATTCTAGCTTCCCACATGCATTTGTGTGGACACTTTATGGCTCACATTCTGTTTTAAGGAACTACACATTTATATTTTTCCTAGGGACCATGCTTCCCACCTTCTTTATGCTAACATGATATATACTCATGGGTGCCCAGTTTCCCAAATTAAATGAGAATGATGAGAGAACGGATGAGATGAGTAAAATGGGGTGGGCCATCATCTTTTGAGGGATGAGTATCTTACAGGTTGATTAGAACGGTGTTTTCTAAACTACTTTAACCAGCATGTCTAAATATATGAACAATTATAGACTATCTGCATATATTAACATTCTGTATATTATTGAAAAAGTAAATTTTTATTTTATTTATTTTTGTTTGTTTGTTTTGAGGAAGATTAGCCCTGAGCTAACATCTGCCACCAGTCTTCCTCTTTTTGCTGAGGAAGATTGGCCCTGAGCTAACATCTATCTGTACCATCTTCCTCTAATTTATTTGTAGGACTCCTGCCACAGCATGGTTCAGTGAGCAGTGCATAGATCCGTGCCCAGGATCCATACTGGCGAACCCCAGGCCACCAAAGCAGAGTGCACAAACTTAACCACTACGCCACTAGGCTGGCCCCCCAAAAAGTAAATTTTTAAAGATGAGAAATACGCAACTAGAAGCTTTAATATTTTCCTTGGATACTTAGAGGATTATCTTGTGATCACCCCAATATGGAGGCCACTGGAGTATACAACATGAAACCCGCATAGACTTTTCCCACTACTTTCTCCCTTTTTTCAATTCCCACTTGATCTTCACTCACTTTCCAAAATATACATAATTTTTATTGCTGCATAGCAAATTAAACGTTCAGCAGCTTAAAACAACACCTATTTATTTACTCACAATTCTATAGGTCAGAAGTCTGGGCACAGACCAACTGGGTTCTCTGCTTAGAATCACACTTCTGAAATGAAGGTATCATCCAGGACTACTGTCCTATCTGAGACTCATTCAGGTTGTTAGGGAATGAGGTTCCTGTCTTCTTGGTGGCTGTCAACCAGAGGCTGTTCTCTTCTGAGCTCACTGTGCCATTCCCTGTGCGTAGCCCTCCACAAAATGGCAGGTGCACCTTCAAGGCCAGCGGGATTCCTCTTACATTTTGAATCTCTTAAACTTCCTCTGTTTCTGACCTTTAGACCCTGATTTAGAGGGCTCATGTTAGTAACTCAGATCCACTGAGATATTTCCTTTTTGATTAACTCAAGGTAAACCTTAGTTACATCTACAGAATCCTTTTGCCATATAATGCACATGATCATTTTCCCCTCATACAAGTTCCACTCACACTCAAGGGGCATGGATAATACAGGGGGCTACACCAGGGCGTGAGAATATGGGGGCCATCTTAGAAGTCTGCCTACCATGCATATCAGGGAACTAAAGTCTTTTTTGTAACTGCTATACTTAAATAATATTTGATTCCCTAGTTTTAATCAAAGGAGCTGATAAATATAAAATGTTTCAGTGAAAGAAAAGCCCTTCAATGCTTTGAATTTTATACAGCCCCTAGAAGAAAACAGTCTTCTATCTCTGGGTTATTTTGCGTGCGTGCGTGTGTGTGTGTGTGTGTGTGTGTGATTTTGATTACTTTAGAGATGGTTTTGTTCTTTCTTGTTTGCATTTAATGGTCAGAACTTGGATTAAATTAAAGAAGAGAAGACTAGTGGCCTGAAAATTAAAGAAGAGAAGACTAGTTGGCCTTATCTAGTGAATGGAAACACTTTACTTAATAAGTAGATACAATTTCACATTGGTTATGGGTCACGAATAATGACTCTAACTCAAGCAAAATTATATAAAATCAGATTCAACTTTTAAACATGCTTCTAGTGATTTGCTTTTCTCTTGAATACGTTTGGAGAAAGGATGAAGTTTCATAGACTTTGTAGGTGTGCTTAGATCGTATATACCATGTAAATGAAAGCTTAAGGTTCTGCAGATCTGTGTGCTCAGTTGAATAATCTATGTGTCAATCAGCTGAGCCTTTAGTATCAAATAGTTGTGTAGGGCGTGTGCATGTCAACATGTGCTCAGCAAAAAAGACTCCATCACCATACTTTTTACCTTTCGTATTTGTGCCTTTCTGATCCAGAAAGAACTAGAAAAGGTAGAGAAAAACAGCTAGAATGATCTAGGGTTTTGTGTATAAAGTTCAGCTGAAGCAATAAAGGCCTCTTCACTCTGGAACTGCAAAGATTTAGCTAGAAGTTATTTAAAGAGGCAACTTTATGATTCACTCTCTCTTTTTGTTCTGTGGCTTGCATTTTATTCTGCAGGCATTACAGAGAGTGTTGCCCTAAGAAGGTGATATAGGATTGGGATGGAGAGGAGAGGACAGAGTTGACTTCTTTCTGTATAAAGGTTTTGACCTACTGGAGGAAAAAGGAATTTAGTGACCCAGCCCTGACAGCCTAGTGGTTAAAGTTCAGCCTGCTCACCACTTCAGCAGCCTGGGTTTGCTTCCCAGGTGTGGACCTGTACCACTCGTCTGTCAGTTGCCATACTGTAGCAGTGGCTCACATGGAAGAAATAGAATGACTTACAACTAGCATATACAACCATGTACTGGGGCTTTGGGGAGGGGAAAAAAAAGGAATTTATTTAAGAAAAGAACTTGGTTTACCATTTTTAGGAAAGCAAAGTGGGGGCTGGCCCCGTGGCCAAGTGGTTAAGTTCACCCGCTCTGCTTTGGCAGCCCAGGGTTTCGCTGTTTCGGATCCTGGGCATGGACGTGGTACCGCTCATCAGGCCAGGCTGGGGCAGCATCCCACATGCCACAACTAGAAGGACTCGCAACCAAAATATACAACTATGAACTGGGGGGATTTGGGGAGAAACAGCAGAAGAAAAAAAAAAAGATTGGCAACAGTTGTTAGCACAGGTAACAATCTTTGGGGGAAAAAAAAGAAACAAAAGTATGCAATATAGTTGCGTTTTAAACTAGGACTGTGTAACATTCACTGAATTTAAAAATCTTTGTTGTAACTAGTTTTCAAGTAGAATTGGTTAGGGGCTGGCCCCATGGCTGAGTGGTTAAGTTCACATGCTCCGCTACAGGCAGCCCAGTGTTTCGTTGGTTCGAATCCTGGGCGCGAACATGGCACTACTCATCAAACCACGCTGAGGCAGCATCCCACATGCCACAACTAGAAGGACCCACAACCAAGAATATACAACTATGTACCCGGGGGCTTTGGGGAGAAAAAGGAAAAAAAAAAATCTTAAAAAAAAAAAAAGAATTGATCAAACATTTAGTTATGTTTATAAATTACAGATCCACAGAGTACTGTAAAAGGAAATGTGATTGTTTTGGACAGTGATCTCCAAACCTTTTTGATTGCACACCCTGATCATTAAAAAAAGTTTGAAACTTCCCCCTAAGCATGCTACTACTATTTTTGTTATTAACGCCCTCAAGTAAATTCCAACTCTAGTGACCCTGTGTACAGCGGAGCGGAACCCTCCTGGTCTTTCTGCGCCATCCTCTCGCCTTCCAGTGCTCCATTAGACAATACTCCCCGCTATTCACAGGGTTTTTTTGGCCAACGTTTTCAGCAGTGGGTGGACAGGTCCTTCTTCCTAGTCTGTCATAGTCTGGAAGCTCCGCTAAAACCTGTCCACCATGGGTGACCCTGCTGGTATCTGAAATACCAGTGACGTAGCTTGCAGCATCAACAGCAACACACAGCCACCATACACCAACAAATGGGTGATGTCGTTCCCTGACTTGGAAATGAACCCGGGTTGCAGCCGTGAGATTGCCAAATCTTAATCACTAGACCACCAACTACTAGTTTACTAATATGCACATAGAAAATGTAGAGAGAAATGATATATTTGTAAATGTCTTACTAATTATGATATCTTCATAATATCAGTAGCTGATATCTCAAGGCAGAAAATATGTTTAGGGCAAAAGTGAATATAAATTGATTTTTCAAATAATCTTGATAATTTTTAATAGAGAGGAGTAAGTTCTTGTCAGATCTGATAAAATTATTGTTTCTAATTCCTAGTGAGCCTGACAAGAGTAGAAGTGTCAGTACTGATATTTTGTTGGTTTGCACTTGCATTACTGATACCGCCTTCAACTTTTTGTTGTAAGGAGTAGTGTCTTGTGAGGAGTATTTTCAAGCTGTTTATTTGTTTTGTGATAGTTATATTAGTTAAAGTTAGATAATATGATAAATCTTAGTAAGATAATCCATGACTCCTTTAACTGGCTTACATATACTGCAATGTCACAGTCTGCTTAAAGTGAGCACATGAACGAACAGAGCGGGAGGTGCCCCATCATCCTCCTCCGTGCTGGAGAATTCCCATTCCTCTCAGAGCAGACCCCACACCCTCTGTGTGATCAGCTATGATAAAGGCTGAGTGGGGTCAGTCCATCTGCAAAATGCTAGCACATTAATTCGTTAGATTAGAAACATGAGAATGAGTTATGTTTTCCTCCAACATCCCAATATGTTGTCTTGCACACCACTTAGGATGTGCACAACCTTCTTTGGAGAAACTTAGTTTAGGATATATTTTGTAACCCTTTGAGGTTGTCTTTAATAGGTTTTTAGCATCTATATTTATATTCTGAAAGCAAAAAAGTTTCTGGATCAGAAACGGACTATTATTACCTAAAGCAGTAAGCACATCAGTTCCCCTTGCCCCTTCTTCCCCCTTGAGGGCCTTGTGAGGAGAGCCACGTGAACCCAGCATGTGCAAAAGGGGTTTTCTGTTCTGTTTTGCACCACAGGAGAGGAACCCCAAAATTATGAATTTGGGAGTTTATATAAGGTACACACTGCCCTCGTCCCCTCCTGGGAGAGAAAAAAAAGGCTTTGCTCCCAAATGTTTTACAGTGCTTTAGAATGTATACAGGTGGTTCCAGGTTTCATCCCCCCGGAAAATGTAAACATGTGGCTCCACCAAATAGGAGGCAAGGGGAAGAAGAGCATGAAGAACAAATGTTTCTGGGAAAAGGAGACATTGTAACATGCCGATTTCCTGTGCTCAGGACGCCGAACTAGACAGAAACATGAAAATATTCATGGAGCATTGTTTCCCTGATAGTCTTCATGGGGTACAGAAATAATACCTCTCTCTCGTGTTATTGCTGCTAAATGCATTTAATTACCAAATGAATTGAGTAGGGCGGTTTCAATGTCATGATTTATAATCCTTCGGTTGTGATCTATTGGGTAGAATAGGCAGACGTGAAACCCGTGGAGCCTGCATTGGGGAGTTCTTCTAAAACTGAAGTTAGTAAAATCTTTGTGTTTAAAAAAAGATTAATGGGACTATAATAAGCAGGATAGAAAGGAAGTGGGGAGACAAGGAGAGGGAGATCATTTATAAGGCTGCTGTAAAATTTGGAATACTAGTAATGATCAAAACTAGGGTGGGACAGACAAGAAAAGGAAATAAAAGGGATCCAAATGGAAAAGAAGACATGAAACTGTCACTATTTGCAGATGACATGATTTTCTTTATAGAAAACCCTAAAGAATCTACCAAAAAACTTTAGAAATAATAAATGAATACAGTAAAGTTACAGGATACAGAATCAACATAGAAAACTCAGTTGGGTTTCTATACGCTAGCAACAAATTTGCAGAAAGAGAAATTAAGAATACAATCCTATTTACAATTGCAACAAAAAGAATAAAATACCTAGGAATAAATTTAACCAAAGAGGTGAAAGATCTGTACACTGGAAACTATAAACCATTGTTGAAAGAAATTGAAGAAGACACAAAGAAGTGGAAAGATATTCCATGCTCTTATACTGGAAGAATTAACATAGTTAAAACGTCCATACTTCCTAAAGCAATCTGCAGGTTCAATGCAATCGCTATCAAAGTTCCAATGACATTTTTCACAGAAATAGAGCAAAGAATCCTAAAATGTATATGGAACAACAAAAGACCCTGAATAGCCAAAGGAATCCTGCAAGAAAAGAACAAAGCTGGAGGTATCACACTCTCTAATTTCAAAATATGCTACAAAGCTACAGTAACCAAAACAGCATGGTACTGGCACAAAAACAGACACACAGATCAATGGAACAGAACTGAGAGCCCAGAAATAAACCTGCACATATATGGACAGCTAATTTTTGACAAGGGAGCCAAGAGCATACAATGGAGAAAGAAGAGTCTCTTCAATAAATGGTGTTGGGAAAACTGGACAGCCACATGCAAAAGAATGTAATAGACCATTGTCTTACACCGTACACAAAAATTAACTCAAAATGGATTAAATACTTGAATGTAAGACCTGAAACCATGAAACTTCTAGAAGAAAACATAGGCAGTATGCTTTTTGACATTGGTCATAGCAGCATCTTTTCAAGTACCATGTCTGACTGGGCAAGGGGAACAATAAAAGACAGATGGGATTACAGCAAACTAAAAAGCTTCTCCACAGCAAAGGGAACCATCAACAAAATGAAAAGACAACCTAACAATTGGGAGAAGATATTTGCAAACCATATATCTGATAAGGGTTAATATCCAAAATATATAAAGAACTCATACATCTCAACAACAAAAGACAAACAACCCCATTAAAAAAATGGACAAAAGATCTGAACAGGCATTTCTCCATAGAAGGTATATAGATGGCCAACAGGCACATGAAAGAAGTTCAACATTACTAATTATCAGGGAAATGCAAATCAAAACTACAATGAGATATCATCTCACTCCTCTCAGAATGACTATAATTAACAAGACAGGAAATAACAAGCATTGTGGAGGATGTGAAGAAAAGGGAACCCTCATATACTGCCGGTGGGAGTGCAAACTGGTGCAGCCACTGTGGAAAACAGTATGGAGATTCCTCAAAAAATAAAGAGTAGAACTACCATATGATCCAGCTATTCCACTGCTGGGTATTTATCCAAAGAACGTGAAAACTTGAATGGGTAAAGATATGTGCACCCCTACGTTCACTGCAGCATTATTCACAGTAGCCAAGACTTGGAAGCAACCAAGTGCCCATCAAGGGATGAATGGATAAAGAAGATGTGGTATATATACATAATGGAATGCTACTCAGCTATAAAAAAAAAAGATGAAATCCAGCCATTTGTGACAACATGGATGGACCCCAAGGCTATTATGCTAAGTGAAATAAGTCAGAGGGAGAAAGTCAAATACCATATGATCACACTTGTAAATAGAAAATAAAAACAACAACAAAGAAACATATAGAGACAAAGATTGGATTGGTGGTTACCAGAGGGGAAGGGGAGACGGGGGAGCGTGAAGGGGGTGATTAGGCACATGTGTGTGGTGATGGATTGTCATTAGTCTTTGGGGGGTGAACATGATGTAATCTACACAGGAATCAAAATATAATGATGTACACCCAAAATTTGTTTTCTTAAAAAAGCACTGGAATACCATTGCATGGATGATGGGGCTTGGAAATTAATAAATGGTAATGTTTGTTTAATAAATTTTTTTAAAAAACTAAGTTGGGAGGGGCCAACCCAGTGGCGTAGTGGTTAAGTTCCCGTGCTCCACTTGGTGGCCTGGGCTTGTGGGTTCCGATCCTGGGCATGGACCTACACCACTCATCAGCCATGCTTGTGGCAGTGACCCACATACAAAATAGAGGAAGACTGGCACAAATGTTAGCTCAGGGACAATCTTCCTTACCAAAAAGAAAAAAACAAACAAAAAAACAAACTAGGGTGGGAGCCAGAAAGGAGTAACCTACATAAGGGTGACCCTAAAGTGCTGGACTCTTTAGGGCTTAGCAACTAATTGAATGTGGTAGACAAGCCTTTTTCTGTTAAGATTTGACCCAGAACCTTGCCTGACTCCCATGATGTGGAGGATATGAACCCAACTAAAATTTCTCACAATGCTGCTAGCCAACAGTCGATCTTCATTTTCATTATCCCCAGGATGTTAGGTAGCATAACTACAAGGGAGGGAGTAGAGAATGGATTTTCTGAATCTCCATTTTGTTCTTTCTTCATCTTGTTGCAATACCTTACAGTTTTAACTTTTTTTAAAAAAGATTTCATTGTTCTGGTGAGACTATAATGCAGTAAGATTTTTAGGTGCCAAAATGCAGCTAACTGGAATCCTTAATCAGAAATACATGCTGTAATTCAACTTCAAAGGAAAAGAAACAAATCATGGGAAAATTAAAAAGTGTAAGCCATTTCTTTTAATGAAAACACTCCAGACCATACTGTGGGGATTGTACAGACTGCCTTGTCACCTATACTGTATCCTTTTAGCAGACATTCATTGGTTACCTGTTGTTCTAGAATCCATGCCAGACATATTCACATTCAGCTCCTCATTTCATTCTCCATAAAAACCTCAAAGGGAGGATTGTTATCCCCACATTGCAAGAAAGGAAGTAGTCTCAGAGAAATTAAGCAATTTGCCCATAGTAGAATGCAAACCAGATTGTCTAAGAAATGGAGTTCTTCCACTGAAGACCTGCAATATGTCATAATCAATATTAGTTCCTTCCTAATCTCTGTCAAAATCTTTTCTGACCATACTAGTTGTTCCTCTTGCCTTGAAAACAATATTTTCAATGACCAGCCTGCAGTTTCCATGGTACTCTTTCTCTATTTTCCTTCAGAGGTTTCATCCAACTCTATGACTTCAGTGTTATATTGGTGGGTGATTCACCAGATTAGACAGAGTTGCTCCCTCGGTTCCATATCTAAGTATTTCTGATTCAAGGGCAATACATTTAACCCCTCTGAGACTGTATCCTCATCCATAAATCATGGCTAGTAATATTATCTTACAAACCCGGGGTGAGGATTAAATGAATAATGGACCAACCACACAGTTCCCGACACAGGCTGTTTCAGTTAAGATTGGTTTGCAAGAAACAGGAAACCTGACAAACAGTTGCGTAAACAATCAAATCTTCAGGTAGCAACTCCAGAATAAGACTTGATGACATTACCAAGAACCACAGCTCCTTCTGTCCCGCTAGTTCTCCATCCTTAACGTGTGGCTTTCCTAATACAATGGTGGCTGCATCGTATGTGCATTCCAGGAGGGAGAGGGAAGGAAGTAAAGGAGCTCTGCCTTTTATTCAGAAAGGATTTCCCGTCTTTTCTCCCTTTCCCAGCCTCAGGGACTTCCATCCACAGCTCACGGGCCAGAATAGTATCTCATGGCCACTAAGAAATGCAAGGGAGGCTGCAGAAGCAAGTTTTTAAGCTAAGTGTGTTGCTACCCGAAACAATGACTAAGAAGAAAGGCGTGTTAGTCCGAGTCGGCTGCTGTTGCGCAATGCCACAGCCTGAGTGGCGGCTTGAATAACAGAGATGTATTTTTCACAGTTCTGGAGGCTGGGAAGTCCAAGGTCAATGTGCCAGCTGATTGATTGCCAGCTGATTCCTATTCAACACAGGAATTTGGGGGGACACAATTCAGTCCATAGCAAAAGGGATAAGGGGAAGCAATGAGCAGAGTCTGCCCCACAAGCAAACTGGGCTACTGCGTCTCCTTTGAGTGCCTCCTCCCTTTTACTGCTTCTCTGCCTTTGCTCAAGAACTTCTTCCACCCACATCTCTGTTGTCAAAATTTTCTCCATAAAAACCTACCAGTTGCCACAGTCAGGATTGATCTTTGTCCCTACTTCTAGCTCTTACTGTCATAGTTCCGCACCCTATGGAGTCATGACATTAGGTCTTATATGCACTTTACATGCACTTTTACATTCCTTCTTAATAAGAGGGACATTTATTTAGCATCTACCTCGCAGATGAGGAAATTGAGGTGCAGAGAGATTAAATAATATTTGCCCGAAGGAATGACAGAGCCCAGTTTTGAACATGGTTGAGTTTGGTTCTGAAGGTCTTTCCACCACACCGTGCTGTTTCTCCAGAGAGGTTGTCTGCTCCTAGCAGGCAGGGATCATGTCCCTTTCCATATACCTCTTTGTATTCCCACACTTAGCAGTGATTTTTTTTTTTTTTTTTAAGATTGGCCCTGAGCTAACATCTATTGCCAATCTTTTTTTTCTTCTTTTTCTTCTCCCCAAAGCCCCTCGGTACACAGTTGTATATTCTAGTTGTGGGTCCTTCTAGTTGTGACATGTGGGACGTCACCTCAGCATGGCCTGATGAGCGGTGTCATGTCTGCGCCCAGGATCCAAACCGGCAAAACCCTGGGCCACCGAAGCGAACTTAACCACTCAGCCACAGGGCTGGCCCCAGCAATGAATATTTTATGTAGCAGAAATTTGTTAAGCATTTTTTCGAATAAATAATAATAACAATGACCTCAAATTCTTTAAAATCCTGATTTAACAAATGACAATTTTGTCCATAACAAAATTGCCTATGTGTTGGTAATTGTTGAAGCTGAGTGATAAGTACATGAACTTGCATTATTCTGTTCTCTTTACTATTGTTGATAAGTACATGAACTTGCATTATTCTGTTCTCTTTACTATTGTATATGTTGGAGTTTTACATGAGAAAGAAATCTTAATTATGGTCCGATTATTACATATATTAAGTAGATTAATACATTTAGAAAAACTTTCAGAAATAACTGAAAAAAGCTTTTTTTTTTTCAGTTAACCCTAGCTAATTCCAAAGGATTGTTACATGTGGTTATCCATATGTATAAAATTACATATTATAATCCCTAAAGCAATGGCTAAAATAATAATACAAAGAGGTACAGCTAAAATGTCAATGGAGAAATTAAAATAGAAATTTTTTAATATTTTAAAAGCCCAAACCATAAAAGAAACAATTAATGAATTAGGCTTCATCAAAAATAAAACAAAAGATAGTATTAAGAAAGTGAAAATACATTTCACAGCTGGAAGAAAGCCAACACATACCTGATAGGGAAACTGTAACCAAAATATATAAAGAACTCTCAAAACTCAGTAAGAAAACAAACAACCCAATTTAAAAGGGCAAAATACTTAAACAGACACCTCATCAGAGAAGACACATGGATGGCAAAATAAGTACATGAAAAGATAGTCAACATGGTCATTAGAGAAATGCAAATTATGGGCCCACCCAGTGGCATAGTGGTTAAGTTCAGTGCTCCTCTTTGGCAGCCTGGGGTTTGCAGGTTCAGATCCCAGGCACGGACATACACCACTCATCAGCCATGCTGTGGTGGCATCCCACATCCAAAATAGAGGAAGACTTGCACAGATGTTATCTCAGGGCTAATCTTCCTCAAAAAAAAAAAATTTGCATATTATAGCCACAATACCTAAAATAAAAATTTTCAAAAACAGGCAATACCAAGTGCTAGTGAAGATTTGAAACCACTAGAGTTCTCATACATTGCTGATGGGAATGCAAAATGGTATGTCACTTTGGAAAACAGTTTGGCAATTTCTTATGAAGTTAAATATAATTTACTATATGAACGAGCAATACCACTCCCATATGTTTATTCAAAAGAAATGAACACCTATGTCCACACAAAGACCAGTATGCAGATATTCATAGCAGCTTTATTAGCAATTTCCCAAAACTGGAAGCAACCCAAATGTCTGTCAACTTGTGCATAGAAAGAAAAATTGTGGCCCATCCATAAAACGGAATATTACTTTGCAAACAAAGGAGTGAATAGCTGATACATGAAATAATACCAATGAATCTCAAAAGCATTCTGCTAAGTGAAAGGTGCTATACTGGATGCTTCTGCTTCATGACAGTCAGGAAAAGGAAAAGCTGTAGAAACAGAAAACAGACGAGTGGTTACAGGGGGATTGACTCCAAAGGGGCTTGAGGGAATTTTAGGGGAGGGGTGATGGAAATGTTCTAAATCTTGATTGTGGTGGTGGTTACATAACTATATACATTTGTTAAAACTCATGGAATGGTTTACTAGTAAGTTACATATTAATAAACCTGACTAAAAAGATAAAAATTTCCCACAAAGAAAACCCCAGGCCCAGATTATTTCAATGGTAAATTCTATTGAATCATAGCGTCAAAACATCAAGTGTTGTACAACTCTTTCTGAAAATAAAAGAGGCAGGACCACTTCTCAAATCATTTTATGAGACAAGTGTAGCCTGCTACCAAAGCATGACAAAGACATTACAACAACAGAAAGTTACTGACCGGTATCCCTTGTTGTCGTAGGTCTGAAAGTCCTTATCAAAATACTAGCAAATCAAATCCAGCAATATATAAAAAGGCCTCAGGAATGACAAATCAACTACTAGGACTAGCAACTGAATATAGCAAGGTCACAGACTACAAGGTCAATAACAAAAAATATTTTCTATATACAAGCATCAAACAATTATAAAATGATTTTTATGAAATGCCACTTATCACACAAATAAGACACTTATGAACAAATTAAAATATCTATATGATCTCTACACCAGAAACTACAAAATGTTGCTTAGAGAAAAATTTAAAGCCCTAAGATAAAAAGAGATATAATATTTATTGATTATAAGACTCACTATTTTTAGGATGCCATTTTTCACCAAAATGATATGTAAATTGAATGTGATCTCAATCAAAATCCCAGCAGGTGATTTTTCTAAATATCTATAAGCTGATTCTAAAATTTATATGGAAAAGCAAACAATTTTGAATAGTCACAACAATTTTGAAAAAGAATCACATGACTTGATTTCAAGACTTACTATAAAGCGACAGTAGTCAAGGCAGTATAGTTTGGCGAAAGGGCAGATACACACATCAGTGGAACAGAACAGAGTTCAAAAATAGACCCACACGTTTATGGGTCAATTGATTTTCGACAAAGGTGCCAAAACACTCCAATGGAGAAAGAAAAGTTTTTTCAGCATATAATGCTGGAATAACTGGTTACTCATATGGGGGGGAGGGATATAAACCTGGCCCCTTCCTCGCATGAAGCACAAAACTAATTTGAGATGAATCATAAGTCTAAATGTAAAAACTAAAGTATAAAGCTGCTAGAAGAAAAATAGGAGACTACTTTGTGACATGATGGTAAGCAACGGTACTTAGAATAAAGAAAATAACAACGATTTAAAAACTGCTTAATTATGCTTCATCACAATTGAAGACTTCTCATCAAAAGACATCTTTAAGAAAATATACAGGCAAACCACAGACAGAGAAATGGATTTCTGACAAAGGATTTGTTTTCGGCATATGTGTAATACTTCTCCAAATCAATCATAAAACTTCAAGTAACAGAATGTTTAGAAGTGGAATTTTTAAAAATGGAAGTCAGCAGGTAAATTTTTATCAGAATCCTAGAATGTCCCCACTGCCACTTGGGGTTATTTTGGAGGATTAAGATGAAATCATTTCTGCTCCTGAGATTTCCTGGGGATTTTTCCAGGGCCAGACTTACAGAATGCACTTTTGAAGGGAAAGAGTCAAAGTCTGCTATTTATTCTACTTTGTTTAAAATAATTGGATAGCATTTTATGCACCTGGAGTACTAAGGAGCTCCCAGAATACTAAGAACTAATAGTCAATTTTGTGGGAGCTGTTTTTGGTTTTGTTTTTTGAGAGAGGGTTTATTGTTTTTTGTTTTTTTAGCACAAAAGCTCGCTGGCTCTATTTCACAGCTCAAACTGATGAATAGCACTAAGAAAGAGAATCATTTGCCATTATACCCAAAAATATCCAAAGAAATGCCCATCTCAATTGCCTTCAGTTTTCCCCTTCTCTGAAACTCCTCCCTTTTGTCAGACAAAATATGTGCCTGGAAATTTGGGTAATATTTTAAGAATGATTTTTTTTCAGATACTTAAATAATTTTGTTAAAAGACTAAAATGTGTGGTTCATTACAAAATTGTATGACTCATGGATGGGGTCTTATCTAATTTAACAGTCTAAGATACAACCTTTTCTTATCCCTTTTGTATCAAAAAAATTTTAAAGTAAAGTTTTACTCACATAAAATTCAGGTTTATAGTAGACATTTCAATCCAAGTCCATTTTGTGTTGTGAACTGGATGACAGAAGAAGCTCCACCTTTCTCAAGGGGGAGGAAGAGTTTAGATCCAGCTTCTGGGTCTGTCCATGGTGCCATGGATTCAGTAGAAGCCGAAGCAGTTGTGATGAGCTACAGGTCTTCCTCCTTCTTGACTGGCCTACCATCTTGACATTCCCTGTATTAGTTTTCTGTGGCCACTATAACAAATTACTAAGAAGTGGGTGCCTTAAGACGGAAATCTATTGTCTCACAGCGCTGGAGGCCAGGAGTTTGAAATCAGTATCGGTGAGCCAAAACCAACGTGTGGGCAGGGCTGCACTCCCTCTGGCGACTGCAGGAAAGAATCTGTTCCTTTCTGTTCCAGCTTCCCGTGGCTGCCCGCATTCCTTGGCTTGTGGCCTCAACTCCAGAACAATTTAAATAGAAAGGCCTGTGTGCTTATAACAGTGCCACACTCCCCCAATCTCTATTGGTTTGTGTGCAACAGCTAGATTGAATATTAATTTACACTTTACTGATCCATTGACTATTTGAATGAAATCAACGCATATTTATTGGCCACCTAGAGTTCTCTATTTCCTCTTTATTAAATAAGACAGTAGGTAGATCTTTAGAAGAACAATACAAAATAGAAATGTAACAAGATTCAAATTTCAAAAGAACATTATAAAAATCTAAGCTCAAATTTTACCTAAAGAATTCATAATTCCATAAACATTTGTGATCTGCTTGCCTACCCTCTGCCAAGCATTATGCCAAGCTCTGAAGAATCCATGATAAAAAAAAGGCATGGTGCCTACTTCAAGGAGCTCACCTTGTAAGCGATGAGACATGTGGAAGCAAATATAGTCATCCTAAATCAACAAGGTAAAAGCTGTTGAAGAGACTAAGTGGTTTCTTTTTCTCAGAAGTGACATTTGAAGCGAGCCTTGAAGGACACGGAGAAGTTCTGATGTCACCCAAGGGTTGGAGAAGGCATTCCAGGCAGAGGCAACAGCAAGTTCAGAGGCACAGAGGTGTAAGTGTGGGTGGTGTTCCCTGGAGAAGTTAAAAGGCTGGGACGGTAGGATTGGGTCATATGGAGGGCCTTTACACCTTCTTTACAAAAACAGACTGCCTGCTGAAAAGCTGTTTGCAAAGCCCCAAGAAATGATTTAGCCTTCTATAGCTTAGGAAAATGCCTTTACTCCTGTATTATGACTTTGGAGGTACCAACACGGCCTGAGATGACAGGGGATTGGGAACCTGGTTCTCAAATCCAGGCTGAGAGAGCAGTTTCTATCTCAGTCACCATGTGAATCGAGATGTCCACTTTCTTGCTCTATTTCTCCAATCTGGCTTCAGATCAAGTGTGATTGTCATGATTTTTACCTTTTTTTTGCCTCTACTCCTTCATCTTAGCTGCAGGAAAAATAGCTTGAATTTAGGGCAGGATTGAAAGATATGTGTTGGCTGTCCCTTTCTGACTTGCCCAAATTACGGCATTTGCCTTTCTCGAAAGCTGGTGGTGAACATGGAGCAGAGGAGGGACCAAGTGAGAAAGAGAGGCTGGTGCTGAAGCCCCAGTGGATGATAACGAAGACCTGGTGAGAGCAGAGGCCGTGAGGCCAGGCTGGGCTTGAGAGCAAACGCTCTCAAGGAAGGATGGCCACCCCACTTTGCCCTTGTTCTCCTTCCTTTATGGGCCCAGACTTCTAGAACTAGAACTTGCTTACCCCCTGGCCTGAAGAGGTACAAACAGCTGTAACATATTTTAAACAGAGGAAGATCTTTTTTTTTCCTCTTTAATATACCCCTTTAACATTTTTAAAACAAAACAGAAGACAGCAAAGAATAAAACAGATTTCTCCCTAGTAAATGACTAGAGAATTCTGAGGGTCAACTCCATACAGAGTTGGTCAGAGGTACTTACACTGTATTTGATATCGAACCTGAAGTGAGTTTGCTCACCCGTTGCACAGTAAGCCAATCTCTGACACCAAGTGTAGTGGAAGAAAGTAGGAATTTTATTATTGCACGGCGCTGAGCAAGGAGAGAGGGCAGCTAACGCTGAAATCCAAAACTCCCAGAAAAGCTAAAAGGAAGGGTTTTTATTTGGGGTTTTAGGTAGGGGAGGGGGAGCATATGGCCCTGCTGGTCAGCAGCTTTTCCAGCAGCCTGGATCTCTTTGCGGGGAGGAGATAATGAATCCAGGTGCTTGTCCTTGGTGGTGTCTGTCTCCATGGAGGATAGTGGATTCTGGAGCCAGGAAGCCAGAGAGTAAGCAGGGAATGAGTGTTTTGGTTTTAACCCCATACATGCTGAGTTTAATGTAGGGAAACTGATATCAGGGTCAGTATCATATTGATACTGCCAAAAGGGACGAATGGTTAACCACAGCATGGAGGTGCTCAAGAATGTCATGGGTTTTTTTAAACCGACTTTGTCTGACTCTAAGCTCCTATCTGAATAGGAGGGTTGGGAGGAGATCCAATTTCAGTGGTTTCTAAGCCTTCCCTCACCTCCCCAGGGTCCCAGAGGATGCGGAAGCTTGAGGTGGCCCGAGGATATGAGGGGTGAGCCTCTCCTCTCCCATCCATCGTGGTCACTGGGGGTCCCCTGACCACAGCTGTTTGCTTCTGTTCTGTGCATGGCAGGAGGAGTAGCTCCTTTCTCGCCTCTTCTCTTTAGTCTGCTTTCAAACTGAAATCTGCCCACGGCCACAAGAAGCAGTTCTGACCCCTACGAGCAGAAAGCTGCCCGGCTTACCCTCTGAGTCACAGCAGCAAGCTTCCGTTATTGCTGAGGAAGCGGTCTCTAAACAATTTCCCTTCCCTTACTCAGACCAGGGGGAGAAAAAGGAGGTTAAATTCTCCTTCTGTTCACAGTACAGCTGATAGCTATATCAGCTCTGTCTTTTTTTTCCTAATAAGAGGAAGGATTGGAAGATTTTCCTAATCTCCAGGAAGGATTTGAAAAGTTATATAGTCCAACAGAGAGAGTTTTAACCTTTCTCTCTGCCTCCCACACTGTCCTCTTCATTTAGTGCCCTTTCCTCAGCTTTACCGTTACATTTGAATTTAAAATCTCATTCAGGTGTAATTCAATCAACAGATACTTATTGGATTTCCTTTATGTGTGTAGCCCTGTGCTGAGTATGCTATTTTCCTCTCAGTTTCTAATGGAGAGATGCCAATAGAGCCCTCATTCAGATGCCTCTGGATGTGGAAGAGCATTTTTGCCTAGAATATCTAACTGCTACTTTGACAAATGCTCTATTTAATGGACAGGCCAATTGGGATAATTTAGACCAGAAATTAATGGTTTGGGAAGCTGAACTGTCCTGGGTTGGTGTTTTTTATTCTTTTTGAGGAAGATTAGCCCTGAGCTAACATCACCACCAATCCTCCTTTTGCTGAGGAAAATTGGCCCTGAGCTAACATCTGCACCCATCTTCCTCTATTTTATATGCCTGATGCCCGCCACAGCATGGCTTGATGAGCAGTGTGTAGGTCTGCATGGGGGATCCAAACTGGCGGGCGAGCCCCAGGCCACCAAGTGGAGCATGTGTAGGGGAGGAAGACATTTCCTCTTCCCAAATGGGGGTTCATCTGGCCGGAGAACAAACTAAATTCACATGAGACAGAATAGCAAGAGAAAATTAAACAAAGCTTTATGAGGAACCATGGTCCGGGGCCTTTCTTCCCGAAGGAAGAAAGGGCACTGAAGAAGTGAGGTGCACATAGTGGTTTTATACCCCCAAACAGGGTGTTTCACATGTGATTGAAATGTCCCTCCCACAATAGTCACAAGATTGCCCTGTCGGCACAGTGCTTGATGGACACAGCAGGTAATGGTCTGCTATCTCGGTGGGCGTAGCAGGAGGCAAGTCTATAGTCTGGAGCTGGGCGGTCACAGGTGAGCACAGCAATCAGTTGCTAGCCTAAGGAAAGATCTTAATCCTTAAGAAATGCCAACGTTGGGAGGGGGAGGGAAGTCAGTTACAGGAGGTTACCAGACTAGCACAATAAAATGCAGATTTAAGTCCTTGCCTTTGGCATTGATTAAGAGTTTCTAGAGAGAAGGTCATCCCCTTTCTTCTTCCTGGTACAGAGGGGGATATCTTTACAGATGGAGATTTCCTTTACAATGTAAATGTCTCCTAACAAAGGGCAAGCAAGTTCCACTCCTCAGAGCCTCCTTCCCTGTCCCAGTTTATCAAAAGCAATCAGCCCAATAATCCTCATGCCAAAGAGACATATCTTGGGGTGGCCAATTCCAGTCCCCACTCTTGGTACCTTCAGTCTACTGCTCCTTTGAGAAACTATAAATATTTCTTCAATGGGGAGCTCTTAAAAGGGAGAACAAATGAGTTGTATTTTTAGACAAATGGAACTAAAGTTGGAAATTATTCACAGACAAATGGTTATGAAAATCTATTCTAATGTCTTCAGTCTTTCCCACTTAAAAAGTGCACTGTCTACACCCGGGGCTCAGTGCCAGACAGCGGGAAGGTAAGAGTGAGCATTGTCTGGGGAGTTTTTGGTGAGTGACTTGGCAGTAGTCTCATTAACAGTGTAATACTTCCATATTACCACGTGCTTTAACTTCAGAGTCCTGGAGTTTTAAGTTGGTGTAATGAAATCCCAGGGTATTCACTTACTCTCTTAACCACTAACATTTAAACAGACTCAAGCCTCTCCCATTAAAAACAATGACTACTCCACCTTCCCCTGACTCCGTCTCCCCTCCAGTTACTGGCTTCTCTCTCTCTCTCCACAGCTAAACTTTCCACCGCTGGATGTACTCACTCTCTCTCTTTCCTCTCCATCCGCTCACTTCTGATCTGACTTTCACCTCCCTCTACCAAAATAGCGCCAATGCTCCACGAACCCTTTTCAGTCCTCATTTTACCCAGTTTGTCCCTTCTTGAAACACTTTCTTCTCTTGCTTCCATATTCTCCTGGTTTTCCCCCACCTCCCTGATCTCTTTTGTATAGATTCCTGTATATGGCTGTTCCATGTTAAGATTTCTCAAAGCTCAAGTCCTAGGCCACGTTTTCTTCTCATTTTCTAATCTTTACTGAGGCAATCTCATCCACTTTTTTTTTGAATTTTTTTTTTAGGAAGATTGGCCCTCAGCTAAATCTGTTGTCAATCTTCCTCTTTTTTTTTTCCCTCCCCAAAGTCCCAGTACCTAGTTGTAGGTCATTCTAGTTCTTCTATGTGGGACGCCTCCACAGCATGGCTTGATGAGTGGTGTGTAGGTCTGCACCCAGGATCTGAACCGGCGAACCCTGAACCACCAAAGCAGAGTATAAAAACTTAATCACTCAGCCATGGGGCCAGCTCCCTAATCTCATTCACAAAACTCTTCTCTGTCCGTTCTCCCTAGGTTGCCTAGGTAACTCTATGCATCTGCCAGTTGTAAGGTCACTTCTTCACAGAAGCCTTCCCTGACCCCTGAGACCAAATCAAATCTCCCATTCTGCAGCCTCATAGCAGCCAGTGTCTCATCATAGAAATTATCATCATTTATGTTTATACATTTTGTTGTATAATGATTTGGTTAATGTCTGTCTTGCCTACTAATCCATTAGTTCACTGAGGGCAAGGACTATAGTTATTATTCTTACCATTTTATCCTCAAAGCCTAGTGCAGTGCCTGGCACATAGTAGGCACTCAATAAAAGTTTCTGGAATGAATGAACAAAGGCATGAACAAATGAAGATCATAGTGACTTGCTCAAGGTCAAGATGGCAAGACTGAGACCAGAGCCACGTATTCTAATTTCCACTTCAGATTACTAGCCTTGTTACAAAGAGCTTGTCTAGATTGTTCTGAGTTGTTGGAACCAAAGCAACTTCACAACTCATCAAGTCCAATTTCTCAACCCTACCATTTTCTATGGATGGCATTTATTCAGGGAGGGGATGCTGTAGGAATAGTAATTTTTCCTTTTTTCTATGAAACATGTGCTATCTTGTTGCTCTATTTTGAAAGTGTGTTATGATAAACCATGACACTATTTAAAATTTGTAAAGCTTCTTGGGATTCTCAGAAGAAATATAAGGCATAGGTCACAAAGAACAATTTTGTCTCTTGCAATAGAATTTCCTGTTCAAAAAATGCTGTTAGTTTGAAAAGCTGGTATCTCCAAAAAAGTGTTCTATTAGATGGGATAATCATCATCATACTCCCAGCTGCTGTGTATACACTTCTCTTAAGAGTGAAAATGGAGAAAGCCACTTTGCTGTGGGGAAGTGCCTTGTGTGTTTTATAAAATCTACGTAAAATGTTCGGTGGTTGGAGGAGAGGCCGCTGTATTTACGAGACAAATTGTTCACTGTTACCCCTGAAGAAGCTTGAAGAAGTGATTCTCAAGGGTCTTTGTGCCGTGGATGAAAATGGAATCATTATTTTTGAACTCCCCCTGCTCACGTAAATGACTCCCACCTACAGCTGATCCACTGGTTATAAGTAGCCATGAATCACCCTGCAGATTGTAGGCAGGGTAACCAACCAGGGCTGGCTGAAACCACACTCCTGGTAAGCTTAATTAGCCCTTTCTGTGTGTTTCATCTTCATTTCGCCTTGGGGTGGGAGAGAATCTCTTCTTACGCTGGTGTGGTGTGTGTCTGTCTCAGATGTGTGTGTTAAATGCATTTCTCAGTTTGGGTTTTTTTTTTTTTTTTTTTTTTTTTTTGAGTTTGCTCTCTAATATTTGGGAGTAATTTAAGGTTAGTTTTTTTTTTTTTTTTTTTAAGAATTACACTTTGGAGACAAAGCACATTTTCAAAGATGAAAAGGTATACTCAGGCTTTCTAGGTCATATTATTAATTGCTTTGCTTATCACTCTATAATGTGCTCATCATCATGGACTCCTTTAAGCTAATCAACTGGATTTGGGGGGGCCTCATTTGCAAACGAATCTAGGAAAAAAGGGCTGCAAAATTCAGGTCAACCAATGTACTATTTCTTTTTCCTTGTCTCCCTTTAAAAGTGTTTCCACTTTCTTTTTTCTACTTTTGCCCTCCCTTCTCCTCTCTCTCTCTCTCTCTGTGACCGTTGACATTTCCCCGATCCTTCCTTTCACTCAGCTTCATTCCACCATGCCCAAAGCATGCCTGCTGCTGTGTGTTGCCCTGGTGCCGCTTGGGCTTGTGCATGGAGCGATGCTGAGAAATGAAGAGAAATGGAAGTCACTCAACAACCCCAGAAACTGAGATCTTGTAAGGACATACACTGGGACGTGCTGGGCTGCAGGCTGGATTCCTACTCACTGCGCTCTGCTAGCACACGGTGGAGAAGAGGCCACCAAGCGCTGGGAAGATCCCCCAACAGGACCAGACAAGAGCTTTGCTAGCCTAGTCCTATTGGCATCTTATTGTTCCTTTGGCCATTTACATCTGTTTCTGTAAGGAGAAACAAAATGATGTTTAGAAATTATCTTATACACACAGAGCACATTACATTCGTAAATGGTCTTATATACACATGGACTTTATAGCCTTGCTCTCTAGTACATATACAACCAGGAGTGTAACAGGGAATTGCTTATTGCACAGCTTAGGTGGAACTGATAATCAAAGAGAGTCTCATATAACCAACACTTGCAAAGCTCAATTGCAAAAACAGAAAGTTGACCTGCATTCTTATCAATTTACTAGGCATTATTTTCAACATAAAGTTATCTAGGAAATAGAATTCAGAATATCAGTAAAAATTCTCTTTTAAAAAATACACCAGATACAGTAAACATGCTGACATTACTATTTCAAAATATAGTTTTCCTAAAGAAAATGACGTGAAACATAACCACATAGGATGAAAATGACCAAACAGCACTGTGCACAGCTTTTGTACATTCACTTCCTAAAGGAAAGCGGAACCCCCGTGTCTGAAAAGAAACTTGCAGAAGTCAGTGACCGAGATCTGTGTCGGGTCAGTCAGGGAGGAGGCGCCGAGCTCTGAGCACTGTGGACTTCCTTTTAAAGTCTCGGACTTCGGCACTCAGAGATGGACGATGAACCTTCTGACTGTGGTGCTGTCAATAGCTGATATTCCTCTCTCGATTCACCAGTGGGACATTATCGTGTTAAGGGTTGCAGGGGCTGAAAGAAGGCACGGTGGAGGATGATGGAGGGGAGGAGAAGCAGCAGCCGAAGTTGGTTTCTGAGTTTTCCACCTCCCGCCTCCTAGATTAGCCCTAAAGTCAACTCAGGGGGAAAACATTCATTTTTGGTGTTTAATTTATATATGGCATTGAACATTCTTTTTCTCTATTCAGTTTTTCAGAACCCTTCAGGCATATTTTAACGGAAGAGGTCTTGATCTTGTGAGGTTTCCAAATTCTTTCTCCGTGAATGAGAATCCCAGACCACTCTCTTTCCGGTCAGAATTTATTGCTTCTGCATTTGCAGATTATGAAGAGCAGAAAAACTCCTTTCCCGATTACCTCAAGGCTGAAGTTTCTCCTCAGCGCAGGTAAACTTATCTCTTTGTTCCCAGGATCTGTCCCAACATACAACTCAGTCATGAAGTCATAAAGAGATTTTGAAAGCATTTATTTGAAAAGTGATTTTATTTCCTGATATAAATAAGTGCTCAGTTCTGACGATACTTGTCGCTGTTAATATTTGGATTTGGTTCAGGTATTTTATGGTCTGGTTTTAAAAAGAAATGACAGTTAAGATTTTTTAAGCACAGTTTTCTCGGGAGAGATATGTTAATTATTAGAATTATCAGTCTTTTTTTTTTTTTTTTTTGGTTAAGAAGATTCACCCTGAGCTAAAATCTGTGCCAACCCTCCTCTATTTTGTATGTGGGATGCCTCCACAGCATGGCTGATGAGTGGAGTAGGTCCATGCCTGGGATCCAAACTGCTCAACCCCAGGCCGCCAAAGCAGAGCATGCATAACTTTAACCGCTTGGCCACGGGGCTGACCCCTAGAATTATCACTCTTAATAGGATTATTAAGTATAATGAAACACCACACACTTTTTTTTTTTATTGAGGTCATAATAGTTTACAACATTGTGAAATTTCAGTTGTACATTATTATTTGTCATTCACCATATAAATGTGCCCCTTTACCCCTTGTTGCCTCCCCCAACCCCCTTCCCCTTTGGTAACCACTAAACTGTTCTCTTTGTCCGTGTGTTAGTTTATCTTCTACTTATGAGTGAAATCATACGGTGTTTGTCTTTCTCTATCCGGCTTGTTTTGCTTAACATAATACTCTTAAGGTCCATCCATGTTGTTGTGAATGGGACAATGTTGTGTTTTTTTACGGCTAAGTAGTATTCCATTGTATATATACACCACATCCTCTTTATCCACTCATCAGTCGATGGGCACTGGGGTTACAGTGAATACTGAAGCAATGAACACTGGGGTGCACAAGTCTCTTTGAATTGTTGACTTCAAGTTCTTTGGATAAATACCCAGTAGTGGGATAGGTGGGTCGTATGAAATACCACACACTTTTATTACCTCTATCTTTTTTCAGACCAGGTCGTGCAGCTAAGTTATATGGAAAATCATATATAAAAAAATATGTCGGATTGTGCAGTTGGATTGAATGGAAAGTAAAAGTTAAAAGAATGGTTCTCTTTGGGGGAGAAAGTATTAAGCATATATTTGAGCTTGAACTTCCTCACCTGGGGGAAAAAAAGTAGAATATAAGTAAAGATGACATTTTTCTCACTGAAAAAAGTAGAAATGTATTTATGTTTAAGATTTGAATTTTATTATTCTTATTACTTTAGTATTCCTAGCAAATAAACACCTACCGTTTAAAAAGGAACAGGTAAGGTGCATTCCAAGAAAATACATTTTGCTTCTCATCTATTAGCTTTTTGTTCAGCTGAGTAATAAAGGGAAATGGATCATAATTAAAATCTACTCTCATTCTTCCACAAGCATACTGATGAAATTGTGAGAAAGCATAGCGTTGTTGCATTTCATTATGCTTGTGAAAGGATTTTGATTATTAGTTCTTCTAAACGTGATGATTTTTTAAAGATAATGATTGTTATTCTAGAAAGAAGATGCAACTTACCATGTGGCGTATGCACTTGAAAACTGTCCTACAATGAGAAAATAAAACAGGATTAACAAAAGGATGTTAATGAAAGGTTCCCTTTACTATTTGTCACACTTAGGCCCTACGGTAGCAGACACTAAAACAGAGAATACTTATTAATACCACAGTACCTACTTCAGTATGAGACAGTGTTGCATACAAATTGCTTACCTGTTCATTTCTTCAACTATAATTTGCAGATACTAATCTCTAAGTCATAGAAAGTGTCGGAGAAAACATCGAATACCTGCTTTCATGTGAGTGTGGACTGAGGTAATGTTTCAGGCAGGGAACAGAGAAAGCACCCCGTGGGTGAGATTGTAATTTAATGGGAATTATTCAACTTTGTGAAAGAAGCGCAGCTCCTGATTTGGAGAATATTTCATAATTATGAGCTCTCCTTTCCTGACATCTCTGATTAGAAAGTGAAGACAAAGGGAGTTTTCAGTGAAATATGTTGATCTCTGGGTGTTTGTGTTAATTGTGAGTCTTCATTTTCTATTTCATTATAACATTTTCTTGTTCTTTTAGGCGTCTGGCTATTTTCAAACTACCGATGAAGCATCTCATTAGAAAAATTCAACCATGGCCATGGCTAATCTTTTGTGTGATTTTTTTCCCCTCCATTTTTTTGTCAATTTGTAATGATTTTATTCTGATTTCCAGATTTAGATATAAATGGCTTGAGCTGTGGGACATATGTGACTTATGTGCATATGTTTGGTGTTTTTTTCCGTTCTATAACCATAAATACTGATGGAGAGCGCTGTGTATATTTGCAAGAGTTACAAAAACACCGTAAATTTAAAAGAAATGAAGAGCTTCTAGATTACGTTTCCTTTTAAGCTTGTCTTGTATGTTCATTACCTTTTATCAATCACTGTTTTCATTTGCTCATTTTTGCTCTAGTTTATTATATGTAACAGGGATTTGGGTTTAACATATTTATCTTTTTCCTTAAAAAAGATGCATTCTCACTGTCAACATACGCTGTTGAAAGACCTCACAGTCTTATTTTCATAGCAAGGGAAAGTGATAAGCATCCGCAATTAAGCTAAAATGGAAGGCAACGAAACATGAGATTCCAGGAGTTGCCAGGGTCTCTGGGAGACGTTCTCTGCGACTATGTCCAGAGGTGGACATTGTGCTACACCAAATATCCTAGCCACGCCTCAGCTCTGGCTCTCCCACACACAACCTCCTCAAGAAGGGAGAGTGGAAATGGGTGGATTTCCCTTCTTTTACAGCCAACCCTCACCTCCACCCCAGCTCGGGCCAAATTACTCTGATTCTCATGTTCTCACTTGGAAGAGCCACGTTCCTGTGTCTTTATGGAGAGCTGCATTGTTTTCTCTGTGATTCCTGCGAAAGGAACATTGTACTAGAAGCAAACATCAGTGTCTTAATAACACATCTGTACATTCCAAAATAGTTTTCTGTGGCTTTTTTGTGGATGACTGATACTGAATATCAACAATAAAATATTTATACAAGATCAGATCCTGTGTCTAGTTCAACATGTTTTGTTGTAATTAGTTGTGTATGTGTCTGATTTCCTTGGAGGGTTGTGAAGTCTTTGTGAGCAGAGATCATATCTAAGCCATTTTTATTTCTCCAGCAACTAGCACAATGCCTAGTTTGTTCAATGAGTACTTGTTGGATTGAGGTAAATGTGTGCCATTCTGCTATTTTCACACAGTAATGGAAGTTGCTTCTAGTTACTGTCAAGAATATATATATATATATTTTATCTTTTAAAAGATATAAGTGGGGCTGGCCTGATGGCGCAGCGGTTAAGTTCGCATGTTCTGCTTCGGCAGCCCAGGGTTCACCAGTCTGGATTCCAGGTGTGGACCTACGCACTGCTTGTCAAGCCATACTGAGGCAGGCATCTCACACACAGAGTTGAGGAAGATGGTCATGGATGTTAGCTCAGGGCCAGCTTTCCTCAGCAAAAAGAGGAGGAGTGGCAGCAGATGTTAGCTCAGGGCTAATCTTCCTCAAAAAAAAAAAAAAAGATATAAGTGATACATAGCCTATTCAGCTAAATGGCAGAGTGGTGGGGAGTGTCCCACCACTGTCCTGTTCCACTCAAGTACAGTGTTTTATTTTCCTTTTCCCTTTTACCACCCTGCTCTGGAGTCAAGAGGAATACTTATCAGTTTCATGGACTTTGAAAAGAAAGGGCATCCACACAGGATTTAATTATGAGCTTGCAATGTCTCAGGGTAGGGGCATGCATCGTTCTGCTGGAAAATTCCTCACAAGTGGCAGGTGGCTGTTGATGGAAGGCCTACACTCTGCACTGACTAGAGTTTCTTCACAGTGATGCTGTTGGCAGTTGGAGGACAGGTCTTCACTGTGTGTGACACTTTAGCAAGCCTGGTCCCCAGACACTATCTGTTAGGAGTTTCCCACCCCTGCCGTATTATTTTGACGACCAAGATCTCCCTACACACATCCCTAAAAGCCCACTGGGGAAGTGGAATGTTTCCTCCAATGCAAATAACTGTTCTGCAGGTGATCTGGGCTCTCAAGGGGTCGGCAGTACTTCTCTACACAGGTCCTTGACAGCCTCTCAACAATGACTCTAATCCTCTTTGATGAGCACCCAATTCCTCATCCCCAGGCATGGCCTCTTGTCCACTGTCCCAGATCTGGGGTGGTCAAGAACCGTTAAGGATACGAGGTTTTACCCTACTTGCAAGTGACACGCCAGCCCACTACAGCTTCACAGATGCTGGCAGACACCTGAGACTCCTGGGTCTGAGGCAGCGGACTTATCACTCATGGCACAGCAGGCAGCATGAGTTTTACATTCTCAATGGTTCTCCTTATCCCCCAAGTATCATGGGGGCCACGTGGAGGTGGGCCCAGGTGTATGCAGCGCACAAGTAGGTTTGGGCCACAGCTGAGGAACCCCAAGCTTAGGAAAACCCCACTCTTATAAGGAGGCTACTAGCAAACATGCCCAAACTTTGCCCAGAGAGAGACACTATTTCTCTCTTTCTCAAGGCTCTTTGTTCTGCAGACATCCTTGAAAAGATAGCTCAGAAGGAAGGCTCTCACAAGCTTTTGCAGAAAAGTGAGAGACCCATGGAAAATTTGTCTCCCCAAAAGGGTCACACCCACAGACAAGGAGGAAGGATGGAGTCATCTCCTTCTCATGTACTCTTAATTCTATTGTCATGGCACAAATTCAATGTTCTGCTTTCTTCAGACTTTCCATTTTGGTACTCAAAAACCATTCTTAAAGCCTGAGAAGTTTCTTCTTGCTATTTTCATTGCTGCTATAACAATCCCACTTCATCTCAAGGTAACGCAGATGCCTCTGCTTCACCCGGGGACAAATCGCTTAAAGTAAGTGGAGAAAAGAAAAACAGAACGATTACAACGTCAAGATATGTTGCTACATTCTGACCTGTAAATGAACTTTCACGTCATCGACCTGTTCCATAGCAGAGAGACTATCCTTCCACCCCTTGCTCCCTGCTCGCTATTCTCCCCAACATGAATCTGTATCTTTACAACAGGTATTGCCGTATTCCTGGCAGCCAGTAATAAAACAAGCTAGTCTAAGCCATCTGGCTCTAGGAGAGCGTTCTCCTTACCAGGTGACCATCTTTCCTCCCTTTGATTCCCTCCTTCTCCCCTGGGAGAGTTAGGACTAGAGCCTCTTGACTTCCTCTTAGATGTCCTTCCCTGACTGCCCAGAGAAATTCAGGAGGTTTTGCTATAAGTGATTTCTGTGGATTACCTTGACCCAACCCACACGCTAGCCCCCCATATTTCATACCCATGTAGGGCCCTGAGGAGCCTTCATCATGAGAAAGGGGATGACTTCTAGCTGTGAGATATTCTTCTCTCACCCCAAGTCCCCCTCTCGCAGGATGGCCCCTCATTCTGCCACCCATCCCACTGCTGCTTTTATCCTCATCCGCCTTGTAGTAAAGAGGCACCGCCCGCCACGTGGTAGGCTCCCAGGAATCATCTCTAACCTTGTTTGCATGTGGAGCTGCATTCCCCATACCGCGACTCCCTTGCCCATTCCCGAGGCACTTTCAATTCCATCCGATTTAATTCAGAAGGGTATTTTGAGCACAGATTGCTAGGCTACAGAGGAGAGTTCGCAAAGGTGCTATCAGGTAGTGCTGTTCTCAAGAGGTTGACGGCTAGCGTCTCTAAACAGCAGAGAAACAGAACACAAGGTAAAAGACACACCACAACAGTGTGCAGGAGGTGAAAAATACTTCCACTGAGGCGAGGCGGTATATCACATTAATTCCTAGCATGGGATTTGGAGTTGGATAGACCAGGGTTCAAATCCTGGTCCTACTACTTATTAGATACTGGACTTTGGCATTAGCGACAACAATATCCTTTTTTAAGGATTATTTTGAGATATGCATGTAATATGCATAAGACAGGACATGACCTACAGTAAACGGGCAACAGGGTTTGATTATCATATCAAGCATTCGACTCTTTCTAAAAGTTTGTGAAGAAAACTAGGGTGAGAGTTAGAGGCGGAACATAAAGTCCAGATGAACTTATTTACAGGCTGAGAAGGAGCCCGAGGAAAGCAGAGTTTGAGGATTTGGGGAAGACGGGAAACTGACGGTGCCTTTGATTGGGGGAGGTGAGATTGACAGCGTAGCCCTGGCGAGGACTCCGGCTTCCGCGGCGCATGCACGCGGGCGGGCAAGCGGTTAAATTAAGAAGAAAATCACTACGGCAAAGATCAAATTAACTTACAGAACAAACATCCAGAAAGGGAAATGGATTGGTAGTGAGGACCCTAATGGGGAATTGAGGGAAATTATTTAAAGACAATTTCTTTAAAGCACATTTCTTTTCAACTCCCTAACAATCTGCAGCAGGAGGTCAGAGCCGGAGGCCGGCGCACCGAGGCTCCGCCCCTGGGCGGAGCGGGGCCAGACGCGGCGGCGGAACCCGAGCGCGGCGGCCACGGTGCAGGCCGGGCCCATTTCTCGGGAGCACGCCGGTCCCTGCTCTCGGCGCCGGCGCGGAGCGAAGTTGGGAGGGGCAGCTCTTCCCGGTTCTGTCCCGGTTCTTGGGGCTGCGTATCCGGCCCGCAGACATGTCGGGGTTCAGCCCGGAGCTTATCGACTACCTGGAAGGAAAGATCTCCTTCGAGGAGTTCGAAAGGCGGAGAGAAGAGAGAAAAACTCGCGAGAAGAAAGTGAGGCGCCGCTAGGCTGGGATGCCCCTCACCGTCCTGTCGCCCTAATGCCCTTTGGGAGATGGGGGTCCCCGGTGACCGCGTTCCCTGGGATGCGGCGGGCCGGGAGTTCCCAGCAGTTTCTTCCCCAAACCCCAGGTCTCACCTCCGCCCTGTGCTCTAAAAACACTTCCCCCACCGGCAAGCTTTTGTCCCCGTGGTAACCTCTTCTCTTGTGCCAATAGGACATTTTACTTGAGGGTCGCTTAACGCCGGTAGTCGGAGTGGGGACTGGAGTTTGCAGTCGGAGTTCTGCTTCTAGTCCCAGCTTTGCCACCAAGTCTTCCTGGGCGTTTGGGCAACTCACCTCTCTAGTTCTAAACTGAGAGGTGTGAGCTCCCATTTTTGAGGAGTCTCCCGATGGTGTCGTGTAATCTTCCACCAAAAAAAAGAATTTTCTTGTCTGATAACAAAATCTTCACTCTTACGTATTTTTTCATACTTAGGAGGAAATATCTGAACTTTCCGTATCTTCTCACTTATTTCAAGTGTGAGGGAAAATAAAAGTAATCGCACCTTTAAAATTAGTTGGTGGATTCTTTCCTTATTCATGTGACCATCTATTTTCATTTAAAAAGCTAGGATACAATGTAGATTAGTGAAATCATCAAGATATTGTATCTTTCTCTGAAAGGCTTTGGCAACATTCAAATATAGATTCCATGTACTGTGTATGTGTGCAGAACTCAAGTATTTATAGAAGTCGAAAATAAGGCAGATGCCCTATTCTCAACTGGAGAGAGAGAAACCTGCGATGGTTTTTGCAATCATTAATTAATTTTCAATCCCAGAGTCTTCAGGAGAAAGGAAAGTTATCAGCAGAAGAAAATCCAAATGACTCTGAAGTTCCGTCATCATCAGGAGTTGACTCTTGCAGATCCCAGGACAAAGATGGCAATGAAGGTATGCTAAGATCATTTGCTACTTGCATTAAATGTTAAAACTACCAAATAGTTTAGTGAAAACATTATTTTTTCATTGCAGTGGTATTCTGTTGTTGATTACTTGGTTTATCAGGAGCGTAGTGCTTGGTATATAGTGGATGCTCAGTATTCGTTGAGTTATTAAATATGGTGATGGTTTTTTGTGTGGAAAAAGTGTTTGAAATTGACATCAGTATTTGTTTGGAAGCCTTTTTAGTGTCATTAGTTTTTAAATTGGCCTTCTCATTTGGTTACTAATTACTTCCAGAGTATACTCCCCAAAATTGTAATGAATTATATTTCTATCCGCAGTGGCTTCCAAACCACTGCTTTAGTTATGGGAGGTGAGATAGAAATGTCAGAGTGGAAGGCCAGCTGACTGCCCGGATGGGGCCTCACATGCAGCATGGGTATCTCCGTATGCTACCCCATTCCAGGATCCACTCCTCAGCTCTGCATGTGCAGATATTAAATTTGGTTAGTGCACCCAGACTAATTAAACTCATCAGAGCCTAATTGATGGATTACTATGCAAATTTATTAATTTCCAGTGATCTATATAGCTTTCTAGTGATCAGAATATTGATAATAGTTCATGGTATCCATTTACACATATCAAGTTACCTGGGATGCTGAACTATCAATTAGAATGTAACTTCATTTGTAGGGTCTGATTGAAAACTAAATTAAGCTTTCTAGTCCTAGAGGGTAGATGTAGAGGCTGATTCTTTTCCCTCTAAACAAATAAGCCTTTGCACAGAGGAAACATACTAGAGTGAGCAGAAAACAAATGAGCTTTATTCCTGCCTCCTCGGACCAAGTGGGGAAGAAAAGGCATAGAAGAGTGCCAGGCAAGTGGAGTGGAAAAGGGAGCTGAAGTTGTCCTTACAACCCGTGGGTCCTTCCTTACCTGCTCCGGGGAGGAGCAGCTGTTGCCTCATCAGGTCTCTGAGCTGCAGCTGTAGCAGCAGGCGCCACGGGGTGCCCGCCAGTCTTCTTGCCTAAAGCTGCCCCTGGGAGGTGGCCATCAGGCCCTCCGTAAAAAGAGGGATTAATGGAATCCAATTCTACCTCATCATGAGCAGTCAGATGCGCACCGACTAATAACAGTCCCATCAAATAGGACAAATAATAGTCGAATAATCCCATCAGTCCTTTTAAGATATAAAGCTCCCAGTTTCTCAGGAAGGAATTGTCCCAGAACTTTACCGAGACCCTTGGTGAGTATGAGCATGTCTTCAGAGCCGAAGAAGGAGTCAGTTTGAACAGGCTTTGGCAAAGTCTGCTAATTGGAATATATGGCCGCTGGAGTCAGTCTTTCTTTTCTCCTGTGCCTTGCGGGGAATACTACTGCTAAATTCTTATTCTTCAGCACCTTTCCTTCACGCCATGCAGATAGAGTCTTCCTTTAATTTCATTCTCAGTTCATTGTTGCTGATACAAAAACTACAATTAATTTTTGTGTATTGACCTATCTAGGAACCCCGCTAAATTCATGTATTCTGACAGTTTATATGTAGTTTCTTTTGGATCTTCTATGTGCCTAATCATGTCATCTGTGAATAATGACAATTTTATTTCTTCCTTGCCATCTTTATGCCTTTTATTTCTCTTCCCTTACTACATTAGTTAGGACCTCCAGTAAAATGTTGAAAAGAGTGACAATGGCAGGCATACTTGTCTCATTCCCAGTAACTTTGAATAATTCACCATTAACTGGAAATGTTTTTAGCAGATATTCTTTATCAGATTAAAGATATTCCTTTTATTTCTAGTTGACTAAGAATTTTTAGTAGGAATGGGTGTTGGATTTTATCAAATGCTTCTCTGTAGCTATCAAGATGGTCATATGATTTTTCTCCTTTGTTACTGTAATAAATTTTATTGATTGCCAAGGTTTTATTTCACACATTTATTTATTTATTTTGGATGTTCAGAATTCTTGAGGATGATCGTTATGACTTCATAATAATAATTACTTATTCGTTGCTCATAAAATATATTTTTTTTATTATTCTGTTCTTCCTTGAACATCCTATCTCAGTTAGCCATCATTTTTGGGGTTTGAGGTATTTCACATAAGAGAATAAGCTTAAGGATTTTTGAACACAAATATATATATATATATATATATATATACACACACATACATACATACGCACACATGTGTATTTTTAATTTTAACTATTTTGTTGGGACTTTTCTGAAATATGTTACATGTCTCTGCTTCAACAGAAAATTAACTTCTAAACTTAACCTTTTCTTGATCATTCATGATCATCATTATGAACTTAGAAAAATCATTGTACTATAATGGTATCCTCAGAGGCAAATGAAGTATGTGATGTTATTTTGTTCCTGAAATAATAATACTTTTTAATATTTATAATAGCATTTATTAAGCTCTTACTTTCTGCTGGGCATTATTCTAAGCGAATATATTTAAGAACTTGTCTCATCCTCAGATTAGCCCTATAAGGCAGACATTATTATTAACCGCTTTTTACAGATGAAGAAACTGAGGCACAGAGAGCTTCAGTGATATGCCCAAGGCTCCACAGCTAGCGAGAGATGGAGATGAAGTTTGAAACCAGACAGCTCGGCTCTAGAGGCCTTGCCCTTTACCACTATTCTATACCACCTGGCTGTGTACCACCAGACTTTAATTCATAGGTCTGAGTCTTACAATTCTTTTGTTTTGGTCCTCTCTACTTTTAACTGTTGCTGCGTGTGCTTCTGATTTCCCACCTAATTTTGCCTGTCTATCTGAGACCTAATGGATGAGTCAGCAATTCCTACAGAGTGAAACACATGGCTTTGTGACAGCTTTCTTCTTTGGGTTTTTGGGAGAGTTCATTTGTCGATCTTTCACTTTCAAGTTTGGTGTTGCTAGGGTAGAAATTTATATTCCAGAGAATATTGTTTTTTTTCTTTAGACTGCTGAGTGTTCTAAAGCTTTTTTGTGTGGTTGGTTTTTTGTAACCTCAATGTGTCTGTCTTCAGGAGAAACGTCAGATGGAGTCAGTAAGTCAGTTCACAAAGTCTTTGCTTCCATGCTTGGAGAGAATGAAGATGATGAGGAGGAAGAGGACGAAGAAGAGGAGGAGGAGGAGGAGGAGGAGGAAACACCACAGCAACCCACTGCAGGCGATGTGTTTGTATTGGAGATGGTTCTCAACCGGGAGACCAAGAAAATGATGAAAGTACGTTGTTCCTTATTTCGGTATTTATAAACAGAATGCAGAAATGTGACATAGTAATTAAAAAAGAAATCTTTAAATTATACGTATATTCCAAAAGAATTCCAGCTGTGAGAAAGGAGATACTATGAGACAGCTGCTGTTACTGGTTTCTAATGTTTCATTTTAGAGATTTTTTTAATGTAAACCTCAATTGTTGCATATGTCAAAACGTACTATAGTTTTGCTGTTAAAAAGTGTATATTGTAACTTGATTTTTTTTAACCAAGTTCATTCTGAGTAGATAAATTTGAAAGAAGGAGGGTCTTCAGTAGATTACTTCATAAGTCGTCTCCTGGCATATAAATCTATTTTGCAGCATCCTCTCCTGCATTTGTTATAATTCTAATTAGTAATTTAGTAATTGCTGACTACTTTGGTTTTTGCTTTCTTTATATAGTTTACTGTACTTTGAACTTTCTGCTGTAGGGGTTTTTTTTTTTAATTTTCTGAAGTGCTCCTTTTTGGAGAGTATCATAGAATAATTTCTGCTATTTCTTGCAGTTGAGTTTTAGACTTTTTCCTGAAATATAGACTTTAATGTTAATGAGTCAGTTATAATCACAACCAAAGTCTTTAGTTCTGATTTTAAAAGATTGAAAAGTTTTAAAGAAAAATGTCAGTGTCATTAGGGTCTGTATTTGTTAATATGGTTGGAATTGAAATCTAAGACATTACTATATTTTAATCTAAGTGTCATATTTGTTCTGTACAGGAGAAAAGGCCTCGGAGTAAACTTCCCAGAGCTCTGAGAGGTCTCATGGGTGAAGCCAACATTCGCTTTGCGCGAGGAGAACGTGAAGAGGCGATATTGATGTGCATGGAAATCATAAGACAGGGTATTTTCTGTGGAATTATTCACAATAGTAGTTTAGTAGTCTGACTTTTACAGATAGAGGAGGACTTCACTGTGCTATTTGAAAAATATGTTCAGAAGCTGGGAGTTGATTGTGATAACAGTGATTTGCACTTTTCACATTTAGTAGAACATATTACCAAGAAAATGAAAATCAGAGTATGACTCAGTGAAATATCATTAATATTTGTTGAACCCCTACAGCCTTCATTCTTGTTTTTATTTGCTTGTTTTTTAATGTTTCATCTTAGGGATTTGAGACTTTTGCATTCTGTGTCTTTTATAAATATGGCAAACACATTATGTTAAAATCGCTTGAAGAGTGTTTTTTTCTTTCTGTTTTCCAAATAAGACTGTGCTAGATTATTTTAATCTAGTTTTTGGTAAAAGACACAATTTATACTTGTCATCTTCCATTAAACTGCAGGTCTTGGCATATTGAAGGATGTCTTCAAAGGCGACTTTTTAACTAGTTGCTTGTGTTTAATATTTTCCTTTCCTGATGTGTTGCCAAATGATGCCCTGTGTAGTGGCTTGGGTAGTTGTAATACAGTGAACTTTTAATTTATCTTTTCAATATTTTGGCATTTCTTTTTATTTAAAGTCCTTGTAGAAGTCTTGTTGTAAGTTTCCTGGATGATTCATTAGGATAAGTTGAGTCACTGCTTTTTCTTTACTACCCCATCGAAATAAGTTTAACCGAAGTTTTTTCTTCAGGATATTTTGTTTGTTTCCTACTTTCCCATATTGTCTGTTTCTTTATTTCAGTTTACAGTTGTTTGTTTTTGAGAGTTATCTTTGAGTTTAATTCCTCATAATCTTAGAACTTCATTTAAGAAACGTTCTTTCAGAAATGCAGATTAGCCATTCACTTGGATATCCTGGGTTTAGGTGCTACTTAGGTACCCTCTCTCCATTCATCCCATCCTCCTTGGTCTGGGAGCTGGATCGTGAAGATTCACCCCCACTGACGTGGCTGATGCTCATCAGAAGGAACTTGCTGAGTTATTGAGCCATGTTTAGCTTTAGCAGAGGGGGATTTTCATGAGGGGGGCATGGTGGAGAGTAAAGTTTTTCATGAAACTACACTTTGCTTAGAGAAAAGTATGCTTTAAAAATGCCAGAAATGGAGGCCAGCCTGGTGGCATAATGGTTAAGTTTGTGCACTCTATTTCAGTGGCCCAGGGTTTGCAGGTTCGGATCCTGGGTACAGACCTATACACCATACAAGCCATGCTGTGGTGGCATCCCACATACAAAAAAATAGAGGAAGATTGGAACAAGCATTAGCTTAGGGACAATCTTCCTCAAGCAAAAAGAGGAAGTTTGGCAACAGGTGTTAGCTCAAGGCCAATCTTCCTCACACACACACACAAAAAGTGCCCAAAATGTATGAAAATAAAATAAAGCAAATATAATCTAATGTTTATTCTAATTTCCATTAGGTAGTTTGTATAATTTTGTTAGAGGTATTTAAAGAGTTTAAGTATTAAAAAAAGGATTCATAATTTGAACCGTGAGACTGACATCAGCTCAAGCCTCATCCCTCAGCCAATGGAATTTGTTTTTTTAAATTTCTTTTTAGCTCCTCTTGCTTATGAGCCATTCTCTACTCTTGCCATGATATATGAGGACCAGGGTGACATGGAGAAATCGCTGCAGTTTGAGTTGATTGCTGCACATTTAAATCCCAGTGACACTGAAGAATGGGTTAGATTGGCAGAAATGTCCCTGGAACAAGACAATATTAAGCAGGCTATTTTTTGCTACACAAAAGGTAATTAAAATGTTTCTTTCCTTTTGTTTGATGAAAGGTTACATAATAGGTTTTTTGATAATTGTACTTACTACTCTGAGGTGAGGTTAGCTAAAATATATTTATTTTTTATATCAGAGGTAAGTATTTGGGGCTCCTCTGTTTTCATATTTACCAGTAACTTTTTTTATAGCATGAGCTAATACAGCACAAAACTTGGTAGACGAAGAGTAAGTACCCTCAGTTTCCCACCGAGATCAGTGCTGGTTCTAAGCTGTTCCTTGAGGGTTAATATGAGACTAGGGTGATCAAAGGAAGATTAGTGAGGAGAGTCAGGTTCTAGCTGGTCTTAGATCAGGCCTTGTCGAGAGGTCCTGTGAAGGTGGATTTATTCCAAAGTAACCTGCTTGGTTCCATTGGAGAATTAGTTTAGAGTGTTTATTAAATTTTCTGAAATGAGGATGGGTCACACCCAGGTACCATGAACCCCTTTTTATGATAAATCTGTAATTTATATTCTTTTTTCTTTTTAGCTCTTAAGTATGAACCTACTAATGTCCGTTATCTGTGGGAGCGATCGAGCCTTTATGAACAGATGGGAGACCATAAAATGGCAATGGATGGTTATAGGCGCATTTTAAACCTGTTGTCTCCGTCTGATGGAGAACGATTTATGCAATTGACTAGAGATATGGCTAAGTAAGTTTGGAGTGAAAATGTATAAATGCTCTTAATGATCATCTTATTTTATAAATCCAAGCATGCATTTGAAGTAGAATATACTTTTTTGTTGAGGTTCAAGGAATTGTTTTGCTTTCTGTATTTTTTATTGTATTTAAATTTAGAAATGGGTTTTTCTTTTCAGTACTTCTCTGTTTCTAAGTCAACTGTGTGATTGCTTAGAAAAATTTGTATGTACGATTACCTTTCAAGTGCTCAGAAGCTTAAAAATGCAGCATGTTCTGAAAGGATGACTAGGTTCCCTGGTTTCCATAACTTAGTTGAAAATACTTACATTTTCAGTAATATTATTTTAAATTATTTATTGCAGATGTGCTAATGAAATGTTTGTGACCTGGGATCTTCTATAATCATTTTATCTGGAGCCAATACTAGAATAATATTTTAAGATGAAAAATTTTCTTTATGGTTGGCACATGCTACTGACTGGTATATATTTTATTCTAAAATAATATACCCAACTGCATTTACTTCTCTGATAGGCTGTACAGCAAAACAAAGCAGGAAACATTCTGGGCCTGTAATGCCTTGTGGGATGCTTTCTATTCTAAGGATGTCTATTATTATAGTATGCAGCCTAGGATTAATCATCTAAATCTGGGTATTTTAGGGTTAACCCTGTTAGTTCCATGGCCGTTGTCATGAAGATGCTTAGCTGTGAAATCATCCCCATGCTCCCAAGGATGGGTTATGTAGGAATACTGGAAGCATTCTTAGGAAATTTGAGGCAAGGCAACCCTCAGTTGATCCCTGATGTATATGATGAGCATTGAGGATCTTCCCAGGTTATTTATCATTAGTCAGATCTTGAGCTGTCATGGTGGTTAGCCCAATAGGCTTCTACTGAACTATTAGATGACCTATGATAGTAGATGTGTTTTCCACTTGTATTATTTATAATCTTTTTGTTGGGAAAGATTGGTGATGAATGGTTCTGCCACTGCCAAAGAGATGTTTCCTACATGAAATTCTGTTACTACAACTTCTGATTGACATGGCTTTCTCTCTGTCCCTGCTTTCCCTCCAGAAATATTTGTTGAATATAAATTCTGTGCTCGGCACTGTACAAGGTACCAGGAGATCCAGGATTGAATGAGTTTTAAAATTCCCTGCCCTTGTGGAGCTTACATTCTAGTGGGAGGGGACAGGCAATAAGCAGATAAACAACTAAGTTTATAGTATGCCAGATGTTGATAAGTGATTTGAAGAAAAATGAAGCCGGGAGGGAGGTAGGAAGTTGAGGAATTGGAGTGTGTTATTTTCAACAGGGAGACTAGAGAAGGGCTTCATTCCGTATGTTATGGTCATGCTGACCTGAAAGTGGCTGAAGGAGATGTGGGGGCAGATTTTAGGAAGAGTGTCACAGCAAAGGGAATGGCAGTGCAGAGTTATGTTCAGGGAGGAGAGCAGGAGGTAGTGTCTTAGAGGAAGCAGGAAGATCCCTCGGCCCATGTGGGCCCAGTGTAAGGCTTTGGTTTTTACTCTGAATGAGTTTGGAGGCCATTGGAGGATTTTGAGTAGAAGAGTGACATGATCTGACTTAAATTTTAAATGCATCAGTTCTCGCTGGTCTTTTGAGAGCAGATTGAGGAATGGTTGGGGCAGAAGCAGAATGGTTGGGGCAGAATCCAGGGAAGGGATAATGGTAGCTTGGGCCAGAGTAAAAGTAGCAGGAGGTGATGGGCAGTAATCAGATTCAGGATGTATTTCAAAGGCTGACCTCTTGGAGTTTTCTGATTTATTGGATATGAGGTGGGGTGTGTGTGTATGCACATGTGTGAGAGACAGAGCAAGGGAAGAGTTCTGGGGACTAAGTCCTGAGGCACTACAGTGTTTAGAAGTCAGGAAGATGAGGAGGAAACAGCAAGGGAGATGGAAAGGGAATGGGCAATGAAGTAGGAGGAAACTAAGAGAACATGGTATTCTAGAGGTTTATTGAAGAAAGCAATTCGAGGAGGAGGGGTGGTCATCTGTGTGAAATACTGCGGATAGATCGTGTAAAATGAGGGCTGAGTAGTGACATTGGAGATGGAATTGGGGGTCCTGAGGGATAGGCAGCTCTTTGGAGAAATTTATGAGGGGAGCAAAAGAATGGGGAGGTAATTGGAATGAGTTGTAGGGGTAAGAGATAATTTTTAAGTTAGGAAAAATTACAATATATTTAAATCTAGATAGGAATGATCCACAACTGAGGGACATAGTGAAGATTGATGAGAGAAAGGACAGTTGCCTGAGTGGTGTTTTTGAGTAGGTTGGAGGGAATGGGATCTACTTGGGGGTTGTCCTTATGAGAAAAGGAGAAGGCAGAAGATACGCCTGTGGGTATAGGTAAGTAGGTAGCTGTGTTGGGAATATGTGGGATGTCTGATTTGATTCTCTTTGTGAAATAAGCAAGGTCATCAGCTGAGAGTGAGGGTGGGAGAGTGTTGGAGGTTTGGAGAGGAGATGTGACATAGTTGTCTATGTCCTTGGGACCTGGCTACCCCACCGACCAGCAGCATTTGCATCACCTGAGAGCCTGTCACAAATGTAGAATCTCAACCCTGCCCCAGCACTACTGGATTAGAATGTGCCTTTTTATAAGAAACCCAGGTGGTTGGATGCACATTCAAGTTTGAGAAGTACTGGACTTGGTAACTGTAGTAAGATTGCTGATCAGCACCATGGGCCCACTTGAGACTAGTGGTCATTAACTTGGAATGCCTCCAATCAGCATGGTCAGCTGGGCAGCTGATGGTGAAGAGTAGGCATATTTGGATTTAACCGGAGTTGGAGTTTTATCAGATGATTTTGGTAGAGGGAGAGAAGGGCAAAAGAATTGAGGAGATGTGCAAGGGAGTAATTGTAATGTTGGACTGTGCAGAAGGGGAAAGCGAGGACAGGAGGGGTACAGTGACAGTGAAAAAGTGGTAGGATCAACGCTTCGTAGATCCCATTGAGGTAGACGTGTTGTTGGTATTGGTTACAGAGGGAATGAGCTGGAATGATAGGAGATAGCTTTGGGAGAGTAAGATGCTAGACATTGTGACATCGTTATACTGACATTGCACATTTTTCTCTGGATCAGCACTGATTATGATTTTAAAGAAGAGTTTTTTCTCCTCCCCAATATTAAGAAAATGAAAATCATAGTTAATAGAGAGTCTAAGCAAGGAAATGAATTTTATGTTCTGAATTAAATAAGCACTCATCCATTTGCCATCTATTTTTTTAGGAGTTACTATGAAGCCAATGACGTTACTTCAGCTATTAACATAATTGAAGAAGCTTTCTCAAAACACCAGGGCCTAGTCTCCATGGAAGATGTTAACATAGCAGCTGAACTGTACATTTCTAACAAACAATATGACAAAGCTTTGGAGGTAGGACCACTTAAGTGTTTCTCTGTTAGTTTTTGAACACATTTCTGTGTTCTAGTAATTCTTAAAAATTGACAGTTCCTCATTTTAGTTCTATATATTACTTATATTCTAAATTATATATTTAAAGTCTGTATGGAAACAGATTTCTAGATTCTATAGTAATTCCATATGAAATATAAAATGTAGTTATCATATGATAAAAGCTGTTGCCATTATTACAGGTACCAGATATGTCAGTACTTCAGGGAAGCAGGACTCAGCAGCCAGACTATGATTCAGTTCTTAATCTGTTTGGAAAAGTAGATTGGTTAGATACAGAGGAATTCTATATCTTCAGTTAAGCACTTGTTAATATGGTTAATATGATATAAAACTGTTAATGTATCACAGCAGTTTCTTATTTTAAAGTGATTTACTCTTGGTTTTTATAGCCCATTTATAGTAAGGGTTGACTATATATCTTTGCATTGTGAGAAGGTTTTTCATACATACCTATTGTATGATTTCCTTTTTTTATCCCTATTCTTCTAGGTAATTACAGATTTTTCTGGAATCGTGCTAGAAAAAAAAACTGCAGAGGAAGACACTCCAGAAGAGAATAAAGGTTGTAGTTTCCTCTGCAGAGGAATGTGGATAATCCTCTCCTATTCATAATATGACATTTTGAAATTGATAGTTAGTGTTCTTATAACAGGTTTTCCCAAGAAGCTTTTTTTTCCTAAGAATGATTTTGTATCTTTTTCTTGTGAGTATTCACTCACAGGTAATCTTTGAAAAAAATTGTTTTCCGTTGTTTTTATTTCTCAGTATGCCCACTGGAACATGGCATTTCTCATTGACCCGGAGTCTTTTTAGTGCCATGTGAAAAATGAATGGATTACTGAACAGCTTATCAAAAACCTTTAGAACTAAAGCAATTTGCTTTTCAGGAAAGACTTAAAATACTCACTATTAATTTCCTTCAAACTTAAGCATTGAAAAAATTCTACTTCAAACTTAAGCATTTACATAAAATGCTGCTTCAAACTTAAGCACAGAATTATTTTATCCCTTTCTCAGCAAAAGACTATTTGTAGCAAAGACTAAAAAGAGGCTTTTGAATTCAAGAAGAAAACAGAGAGTTCATATATCCTTGTTTGCTGTTTTCTGTCTTTTTAGTTCTTTGTATTTCTGGTAGAAGGGAGTTTATATAGGTTTCAGATAAGTGGATAAGGTATTAGGAAGAGAATAGGAAGGGTAATTCTGCTACCAAAGGACAGACTGATGGAGGTAAAAGAACCTAGTACTGGAGTTGGCCAGGCTTAGACTTGACTGTGCAGGCATTGTTTTGGAGGAAGTAAATGCGACCTTCCATGGGAGATAGGGTCTGCTTCGTTTGCCCCACTTTCTAAGCTTGAGTCTACAAGCTACTTTTTCTCTCTCTAATCCACAGCCAGTGAGAGTCTTACCTGCACCATACCTGATGGTGTGCCCATAGATATCACGGTGAAGCTGATGGTCTGCCTCGTGCATCTCAACATCCTTGAACCACTTGATGTGAGTAACATGAAGATCTGTACTTGAGGTACTTCAGATCACATCCACAATCTTTCCGTGAGATGACAAGAAATTTTGAGTTGACCCTAGATTTCACATCTCTTAATAACCAGGAAGTGACCATGAACATCAGATTATTTTTGTGTGAATATAAAAGCTTATAAAAGTAAAAGCTAAAAGTTTTGGAACTGGTCTTGGAATAATTTGTTTTTCTTTTAAAATGAGAACAACCCAGAGATCAGAATTTGAGATTGGGCCTTTTAGACAATTGTTAATTTTTGACAGCTGTTCTCTTTTGCCGACTTCCGATTAAGCATTTCATTGAATAAAAAAATGTTTCGGACATCTATGTTGCAGACCTTAGGATGAGGTGTTGAATAAAGTATATAAGTCCCTGCCCTCATGGATCTTTTGTTCTGTTGGGATTAGATAGATAATAAATAAAATAAGTATGTAAAATATAGGATGTTAGTTGGTGATAAGTGCCCTGAAGAAAAATCAAACAGAGAAGAACAGGGAATATTGGGGGTGGGAGGAGTGGTAATTTTAGGTAGGATGGTCAGAAAAGGGCTGCCGGAAAAGCGACATTTGAATAACGACTTGAAGGAAGTGAGGTCAGCCATGCAGATACCGGAGGGAGCCGCTGGCTCTCCAGAAACAGCAGCAAACACCATGGCCCTGAGGCGTGGGGGCGTTTACTGGGCTAGAGGGGAGCACAGCAGATCAGTGTTGTCTTAGCTGCTGCAGGGCCTGCCTCAGAACAGGCCTGCAGAAGTACTGTGTTGAGTGAGTGAATGATGGCAGAATGAGTTCTGTTTAACAGAGATACAGAAATGAATAGAAAATTAATTATTTAAACCTGTATTCATTAAGCCTTACTCCTTTTAGGCTTGCCTCCAAGAACTGATAAATATGTTAAAAAGAGAAATATACATAGATATGCATATTTGTAATGAGTGTTTGACTTCAGGCTTTTATTTTGGGGTCTAGCCTCTCTTGACAACACTAGTGGAACAGAATCCTGAAGATATGGGAGACCTCTATCTAGATGTTGCTGAAGCTTTTCTGGATGTTGGTGAATATAATTCTGCACTTCCGCTCCTTAGTGCGCTGGTCTGCTCAGAAAGATACAACCTCGCGGTGGTTTGGCTTCGGCACGCAGGTAATACTTTTTTGTGGGAAGGAGAAGTTTTAATCATATAAGCAGGCAAGAACTTACTTTCCCAAGAGGAAAGTAATTCTTATAAAATATTAATGTCTTAGTGAGAGTATTTCTGATTTCAGGGCAGTTTCTTGAAAGTCAGTGTTTTAAATTGTCTTGGTATGCCACTAAGTGGCTCCTCCTCGCTCAGGCTTTGGAAGAGTGAAGGAGAAGGAGTGACGTGGCCCTGTTAAAATACCTTAAATACCTGTCTTTTATCTGTCTTAACCAGAGGCTCTGGTCTCTAGTAACAGTTTGTCAAGACTTGGAGTGCAATCTAATTTTTGAAGAGTTTTTATGAATTTATATTTAATATATTGAGAAAAAAATTAATGTATTTTCAGTGTCCTTTGAGCTGCAGATATGCCCAAGATTGGGTTTTATCTATCATTTTATTTCATTATATCTAAATCCACAGTAATCTGAAATAAATCATTTAGAGTAGAAAAAATAGCTTAAGAAAAGCTAAATCTCTTAAAGAAATGTATGAAAGCCAAAAATTTTCTAATAGGATTTCCTATTTTTCAACATAAAAGATGCATTAAAATTTGAATAATCCTTGTTTAAAATATTACATAGTGGCAGAAAGTTCTCTCCAACTAGAAAAGCATTAATTGACATTTTGGGATGTTTTGAGATACATCACACATATGAAATGGCAGAGAGCGCTTAATGATTAAGATAGCACTTTACTGTTTGGATGGGTAGACATGTGTACCAATGTAATACCGTCATAAAAAGTTATATTATTTATGGTACTTGAATTTTAAAAACATGAGCAGGGAGCTGGAGTTTTATTGCCTTCCTAAGGCTGTCACTGAAACCGCTCCTGTTATTAATGGTAGATACTTTACAAATCCTCTTTAATTATGATCATGATGCGGATAAATGCTGTTTCCATTTCAAGCCTTTGTAGCTTGAGATGAGTAGAAGGTAAAACCTCAGAATGATCTAAAAATCATAAAGAAATTTGGGGTCAGTATATAAGAAAGATCATTAGAGGAATTGAAAGCTTGTAGCGTAATAACAAAGTATTTTTAAAATTGAAAAATGAAAAATTAAGAGAAAGGCCTTTGTCGTCATGATCCATCCCTAATTAGTAGTTTTCCTTTATTATCAAAGTTTAACCTGAAGATAATGGTCTGGAGAGATTTGAGAAATTAGAGATTTGAGAAAACAATTGGAGACAAAATACCTTTTAGGAAATAACTGCAGTGAAAAAGGGAAATGAAAAGGGCCTACATTAGTGTCGTGGCTGTTAGAGTGGAAGGAAGAAATGCTTATGGGGATGCATTCTCAAGTTCAAATGATAGGACTTAGTGATTGACTGGCATAAAGTTTGAGGAATAGAGCCCAATAACCTCACTTCTGAGAACCTAACCAGAGGAAATATTGGGGAGGGAGAGAGAGGTAATTTATAGTAGGGATCACAAACTCAGAAGCCTGGAAGGTTAACAAAAATGAGTAGAGTGGGAGGTAGAGGACCAGGCTGGAGTGGTAACCGGAGAGCCCTCCTGGAGGGTGATGTGCGTGGGCTGATGTGCCCTGTGGGGATGGGGGCCACTGCTGCCAAATTCAGGTTTTTCAAAAGAATCCAATAATTTGGATTTCATTAAAATCTTAGTTTTTAAAAATGTAGACAATTTATTGTTTTTAACAGCACTGTTGCCTAACAGAACACATCTGTGGGTTAAATTGGTCTGCTAATTTGTGAACTCTGGCTTATATAAATGAGGAAGTTTACCGTGGTGTTGTTTATTACAGTAAAAATTTGGAAGTACCCTAAATGTCAAATAATATGGTTATGTAAATAATCAATTTAAGTGAATTTTATAACCATGCAAAATTCCAGTGAAGACATGGGAAAATCTTGAAAGTATAATGCTAAATGAATAAAGCAGAACTCCAAATTGTATGTATATGCTGATTATCATCCTTGTAGCAGTTTGAATTGAGAAATAATAGATTGATCAATAGATAGAGATTAGAAGGGATAATTGTTTTAAAGTACTAAAAATATGCATGCATTTCTTTCCTGTTGTAATTTTGATATTGCCATAATATTTCTTTTAAAATGGAGAGATAATTTTGGCCAGCTTATAAATCTGTAGTTCATATTTACGCTTTATTTGAACACCATCTTAGAATGTTTAAAGGCCTTAGGCTACATGGAGCGTGCTGCCGAGAGCTATGGCAAAGTGGTTGATCTGGCCCCCCTCCATCTGGATGCAAGGATTTCACTCTCCACCCTTCAGCAGCAGCTGGGCCATCCTGAGAAAGCTCTGGAAGCTCTGGAACCAATGTATGATCCAGATACTTTGGCACAAGATGCAAACGCTGCCCAGCAGGTAGGTGATGTAACACAGAAGGAAGTTTTTCTTGGTGCATTATATTTTAGGACTTTCTCCTCAGTTAAGGATGTCTCTACAGCTTATATCCAAAAGCTTTATTTTAGTGTTTTAAATTCGGTGTTTTTGAAAAATGATTTTGAGTCTTAAGTTTCAGCAACTCATTAGACATTGTAAATTGTAGTTTCCAAAATATTGGATCTTAATTATTATGAAAGCTCATAAAGCAAATGTTCTTAAGGTTTGGTTTCTAAGGCAAAGCTTTTCTATGCAAACAAAACAACTTACAGCAAAAGCACCATATCACACTCATTATCATGTGCTTTTTTATTTAGGAACTGAAGTTACTGCTTCATCGTTCTACTCTGTTGTTTTCACAAGGCAAAACGTATGGTTATGTGGATACATTACTTACCATGTTAGCCATGCTTTTAAAGGTGGGTGATGATCTTTCTTTGTATTAGCCTTCTTGACCTTTTTTTATGTTTAGAATTTGATTTAAACATAGATTACAGCTATTTTAAAATTCTGTTGAACTCAAAAATTTATTTTTAATTTTTATTTATTCATTTATTTTATTATTTTATTGAGGTCATAATGGTTTAAACTCAAAATTTTTAAAGGGAAAGTCAGATAAAGCCAAAAGACTTAGAGATTAATGGTATGTAATTGAAAGTTCTACATGAAAGTGTAAACTTGACTGTTAAGTGAAATAAAATCCTTGCTAATGCATATTTAGAAAAGTGAGAAGCATAGTATTATCGATTATTGGCTCTTTAAATGCTGCTGTGTGCCAAACTTGTCACTTTGCAAAAATGTTTTCCAGATATGACATCCTTTCTGATTCTGGCTTTTTGGGGGGGGGCGGTGAAGGGGGGGAAGATTAGCCCTGAGCTAACATCTGCTGCCAATCCTCCTCTTTTTGCTGAGGAAGACTGGCCCTGAGCTAACATCCATGCCCATCTTCCTTTACTTTATATGTGGGACGCCTACCATAGCATGACTTGCCAAGTGGTGCAATGTCTGCACCCAGCTTCCAAACCAGGAACCCTGGTCTGCCAAAGCGGAAAGTGCGCGCTTAACCACTGCATCGCTGGGCCGGTCCCCAGTTTGGCTTTTTTGCTGGGAGGTGTTTGTGTGTGCGTGTGTGTGTGTGTGTGTTGGTATAAAGTTAATGTGAATTACCTTCTTTTTCCCTACTGAGTAGTGTTACCCAAATTCCTTTGGTAAGAAAAAAATTAGTCTATTCGTTTTCTTTTAGGTGTTTTATACGTAATAATTTGGTCTTTTTTTCCCCTTACTAAAGCAGCTTTCGCACACCTGTGGTATTTGTTTCCCATAGATTTTCTTTAAAAAATTATGACTAAAAAAATCTCAAATTACTATCTTTAATTCAGGTAGCGATGAATAGAGCCCAAGTCTGTTTGATATCCAGTTCCAAATCTGGAGAGAGGCATCTCTACCTTATTAAAGTGTCAAGAGACAAAATATCAGACAGCAATGACCAAGAGACAGCAAATTGTGATGCAAAAGGTAATTACTTTCATTTGCTTTATTACGTAAAACTTGACTGAGTTGATAAAAGACTCATGAAGTAACACCTGATCGTAGTCTAATTGAATCAGAGTGAGAATTACCTGGACAGGCAGAGCAGAGGGGTGGCGGTGAAGGAATGTGAACAGGCAGCTGCCTCGTCTTGCCACCGTCAGAAGAGTACTGGCAGGAGTTCACTCCTGTGGGACCATGGCTGTTACATTTCACCTTCAAGTCACTCATGTGACTTTTTCTTTCTAATTCTGCTCTTTCTGGAAATACAGTGTCCTAACTGATTTTCATTGGTCTCATTTTAGCAATATTTGCTGTACTCACGAGTGTCTTGACAAAAGATGACTGGTGGAACCTTCTGTTGAAGGCCATATACTCTTTGTGTGACCTATCCCGATTTCAGGAGGCTGAGTTACTTGTGAATTCTTCATTGGAGTACTATTCATTTTATGATGACAGGCAAAAACGCAAAGAACTAGAATACTTTGGTCTTTCTGCTGCAATTCTGGACAAAAATTTCAGAAAGGCATACAACTATATCAGGTGATTTTTCAATAACTTATTTTAATCAGATTCTTTGCTAGGGTGTATATATTTACTTTGACTTAGTCTCTCACGCTCAAAAATTAGCTGTTTTATTTTAACTCTCCTCTTGCTTGCTGGTTAATGCAGCTCATTTGTGATTCTGAGAGGCATGCACTCTCATATACTTAACCGCTTGTGCCTCTGTCTCCCTCTTTATAAAGTGGACATCATAATACTCCCACCTCGTAGTATTATTGTGAGGGTTAAATGAGTTGTTATATATAAGGCGTTTTCACCGTCTCCGGCACACGTTACGATTAGTTATGATTCCTTGTTCACTGTGGTGCAGCTGTAGTGGACAGAGAGAGAAAAGGTGAGACAGAAACCACTTGATTCTGTTTTTTGGTTTAAAAGTTTTGTTGAAAAGCCGAAACAATGCAGAAATACTAACCTAAGCTGCATTTTCCAGGAAAACTCTTCCACTGCGTAGTGTTTCTGCTTGACTAGATTGATTCAGGCTCCTTTTCCTTGGTGAGGGATGGTGTATTTCAGCGTTGGGAGGACAGCACCGAAGGGCTTTGTTCTTAGAATTCAGGAAGATTTTCTTTTTACAGTATTTTTTACCCTCTCCCTCTCTCTGCGATTTTAGGATAATGGTAATGGAAAATGTCAATAAACCCCAGCTCTGGAACATTTTCAATCAAGTTACCATGCACTCCCAAGATGTACGACATCATCGCTTTTGTCTTCGTTTAATGCTGAAAAACCCAGATAATCACGCCCTGTGTGTGTTGAATGGACACAATGCATTCGTGTCTGGTAGTTTTAAGCATGCACTTGGTAAGTGTCCTGGCACGTGACTTTCTCAGGAATGGCCAAGTGTGGCGGCAAAGAGCCTGGCCTCTGGAGCAGAGCTGCCTGGTTTAAATAGCCACTCCCCCGTGGCAAGTTATTCTACTTCCCTCTGCCTCAGTTTCTCTCTCTCTGGAGTGGAGATAATAATTGGATCTACCTTGTAGATTATTGTGAAAATTAAATGAGTTAATATAAAATACTTAAAACAATGCCTGGCGCACATGGTACGTGGCTGTGTTAGCAATAATGATAATGATAATAATATTTGCTTTTCTTAGGAAGCTTTGGTTTCAAAAGGCTGAAGTAGGTCTTATAGTTCATTTTAAAGGCCACCAGTTCTCCCTGCTTAGGCTTGTTGGTGTTTAAAATAATTTTCATTAATTATGGATGCTTTGCTACCTGATTTTTATTTGTTATAGTACAAAAAAGGATTTAAGATTTGCTGATAGTTCATTCCTTCAGGAGACAAGTCTTTATATCAAGATTTATTTACATAGGGCTTACTAACTCTAATTAAACTCAGGGAAAATTCATTAATCATTTATAAGGAATTTATGTTATAAAGAATCAGAAGAAAACAGGTAGAAAAATACTTAACCAAATGTTTAAACTTAAAATAAGGCATGTATATCCTGCTGCCTAAAAGCTAGTGTTGCCAAGTTCACTTTTAAATAAACTGTGATTTTGGCTACTTAATACTTTCGTGTTTTTCTGTGTATGGCTGGCATTTTGTTTTTTGGGTTTTTTTAAAGATTTTTTCTTTTCCTTTTTCTCCCCACAGCCTCCTGGTACATAGTTGTGTATTTTTAGTTGTGGGTCCTTCTAGTTGTGGCCTGTGGGATGCCACCTCAGCGTGGCTTGATGAGCGGTGCCATATCCACGCCCAGGATCCAAACCGGAGAAACCCTGGGCTGCTAGAGCAGAGCGTGCAAACTTAACCACTCAGCCACGGGGCCGGGCCCTGGCTGGTGTTTTTATGGTTGTTCAGCTAGTAGCCTTGAATATCAGATATTGAAACCTTCCTCCACTCCGTGTACTTTTGGAATTGTTAGTTTAATATTAAGAAAATATAAAATAGAGATTTATTTTCCTATATTTAGAAACTTACAGAAGGTAAAAATAGAAAGTCCAAATGGCAGTCTACCATTTGGTCTGTTAAAGAGATTTTATGGTGCCATTCCTTCTGGAATAGGTGCCAGAAGGAATAGAAGTTTTCATCTACGTATGATAAATTCTAGATCATTCCTTTATAAGAAAAATTTTCTTAAATTCCCCTATCTCATATGGTTAGGCTTTTGACATGAGATAATTGTATATAGAGAATACGTAGAATTCACAAAGCCCCAAATTCTTATTTTATTATTAGATACATTTAGCTTTTCTCAGGAAAAACAAAGTGGTTGCTACTCTTGGGAAAACAACACCCATAATCTAAAAAACAAATCAGAACTGTTTTTCTTTTTCTCACCTCCATGATCCATCACATTTGAATTTATAAGATGGATCGATTAATTTTACAAAAGAATTCACCAAAAGACACAATCCCCCGTTGCTTTTTAAATAGATTTAAGATCATAAATTAGATTTATGGTCACAATTGATAAATTAATTTGGAAGTGTTAGCCTACATGGAAATGTCTAACTGGACCTAAAAGAAAGTTCCTTTTAGTGACTCATATTTAATCTTCATGGCTAGGATACGTTCATAGGTAAACTCTAATTTTGTTATAGTTATGTTATTTTAAAATTCAGATTAGTGTGCATCTGATATGTTACAGTGTACACTTTGCATATGTTTAATATCAGTAATGGTTGTTTAGCCTTAAAATATATATGAATAAGTGTTGAAGAAATAAGGAAGTATGTTTTTTGTCACACCATCTGATACCACTGTTCATTTTTCAGGACAGTATGTGCAAGCCTTCCGCACCCATCCCCATGAACCTCTCTATAGCCTCTGTATAGGCCTGACCTTTATTCACATGGCATCTCAGAAGTATGTATTAAGGAGACATGCTCTTATTGTGCAGGTAATTCTTTTGGATTTCTCATTACTTGATTTTATGTTCTCTAAAAATGAATATACTGAATGTTTTTGTTATCCTACTTCTAAAGTAATACCTGCCTAGTACACATGCTGGGAGTCCCAACACCTGTCCGTGTGTACACACTCATGGGCTCAACATCTGTTGGTACTCCTGGCTAAGACTTAGGCAGCCGTGTAGAAAGGGTATACACCTGACCATAAGAGATTACCACACAGGCAGCATCTGGAGGGATCCTGCACAGGCTGCCTATAGTCTGAAGCCCCTAAGCCCTCCTGCCTTCCAGGTCCTGAAGATTGATTTATTTTAAGTTAGTTTTTAAAAATATAATAGGGGCTGGTCCCGTGGCCGAGTGGTTAAGTTCGCGCGCTCCGCTGCAGGCAGCCCAGTGTTTCGTTGGTTCGAATCCTGGGTGCGGACATGGCACTGCTCGTCAAACCACGCTGAGGCAGCGTCCCACATGCCACAACTAGAAGAATCCACAACGAAGAATACACAACTATGTACTGGGGGGCTTTGGGGAGAAAAAGGAAAAAAATAAAATCTTTAAAAAAATATGTATATAATAATATATACATACAAAAATGTATGAATATTTGACTGTGTGACTTTTTTTACATCATCACCAAATTGCTCTTTTAAAGTTTTCTTGGTTCATGTAATACTTTGAAGTTACCTTTTTCTTTTCTTGTTTACTTTTTTCTGGAAAGTAACCTCCCCTTCTGTGCAGTTTTGCTTCCCATGGTTTCAGTTATCTGCGGTCAGTTGCAGTCTGAAAATATTAATTGGAAAATTCTAGAAGCAAACAATTCATAAGTTTTAAATTGTGCACCGTTCTGAGAGGTGTGATGAAATCTCACACAGTCCTGCTCCCTCCTGCCAGGGACGTGAATCCTCCCTTTGTCCAGCGTATCCACGCTGTGTACACCACACTTAGTAGATAGTCTCTTAGTAGCTGTCTCAATTATCTGATCGACTGCTGAGATATTGCAGTGCTTGTGCTCGAGTAACCTTTATTTTACTTAATAATGGCCTCAAAGCGCAAGAGTAGAATATATAGTAGTTCAATACACACTTGTCAAATGAGTGAAATATTGAATCGTTTCTTTCTTTTTGGTAGGGCTTTTCCTTTCTTAATCGATACCTCAGTCTACGTGGGCCCTGCCAGGAGTCGTTCTACAATTTGGGCCGTGGGCTTCACCAGCTGGGGCTAATTCATCTTGCGATCCACTATTATCAGAAGGCCCTGGAGCTCCCGCCGCTTGTGGTAGAGGTATTGTATGATTTACTGCAAAAACCGAGGAGTCGCTTTGTTTCATCTATAGATAAGTGCACTTAGCTCAGTGTTGTGGTCCAGAGAGTGAAATAAATTATAGCTTATATATTAAAATGCAGTATTTCCTTATTTGATGCATTTATGTAATTAGGTTCAGTAACAAGTAGGTCTTTGACATCCTGGCCTTATGACCTGATCAGCAACCATATGACATATACAACTTGTGGTTCCGACCATTTCGATTATCCTAAGATAGTGCCTCAGGCTTACAGGTGTCAGCAGCTGGAGGTGAAGCCTGAGTGTGAAGTGTCCAGTTTCATTGTCCAGTTCCAAGTTCAAGTGAAACATATTTCTTATAAAGATGAAAGATCAGTATTAATGTAGCTTTGTTTATTTTTAGATAATGTGACATAGGGTAAAGTGTTGCCAGTACTATTATAATCTGTGTTTAAAGTCTAATTTTTATTTTAATTTCTGAAGAAAATATGTTTTCATTGTTAATTTTTTTAAGTTGCACTCATAATCCCCACATTCCCTCAGATCTACATTCTGTTACCCTTGTTCAATGTTAGACATTAAGCAAATGAAGACACACTTTTATAGTTATGCTGATGAAATATACACATTTTTGTGTTCTTCATTTCATAAATACCTTTAGGTATTACTCCTTAAGCTTAGTAGGTATTATTTTTCATTGTTCAAAAGTTTGTACTGAGAAAGATTAGAAACATAGATCTAATCTATTCCATTGAGTTTATTGCTTTGTTATTTAAGTAGGAAAAAAGGTTATAACCCCTAAGGTAATCATTATACTCAATTTGGTGTATGCCCTCCTAGGCCCATTCTTTACATGCCTGTCTGTTATATAGCACTCGTATTTTTTCCCATCTGGTCATTTGTGTTATAATTTACTTATTTTTTTACATGATGGAGTTTTACATTTCTTATGAAGTCACACCATTAATCTTTCCTTTTGTAGTTTCTACTTTTGCTGTTATACTTAGAAGGGCGTTTCCTACCCAAGATTATATTATTCAACTTATTTTTTTATGGTTTCATTTTTTCACTCTTAAATCCTTAATTCAACTGGAGTTTATTCTGCTGTGGCTTGTGGGTGAGACTTATTCTTTAACTTATTGGTTAGACACTTAAAAATATTTGATGATAGTTACTGTAACAATTCACTGAATCAGCATTATCTGATAAAAATTTAGATCCAAGGTATATGCATAGTTTTATAATTTTTTTTAATATTGTGAATTTTGATAGCTTTTTGAACACTTACACTTATGAAACTGTTTCTTTGCCATAAAATTGTCCTGGTTGTCAGTTTGAAATATAACGCATTCATATATTTTTTCCCCTAGGGTATAGAAGTTGACCAGTTAGACTTACGAAGAGATATTGCCTACAACTTATCCCTCATTTATCAGAGCAGCGGGAATATTGCAATGGCTCAAAAGCTTTTGTATACCTATTGTTCTATATAAAGCACCTCAACTGAGAAAGGAGCATTGGGTAGCTGCTGTGTGTGGACCAGGATTTTCTGTCTCAGGGCTTATTATTAACCCCAAAATGGAAATGATAATTTCACAGTTATCTAACATGTAATTCATTTTTAATATGTGATAATGATCTTTTAGTAGATTTGCAAAATTATCATTCCTACAAGAATTCATATGTTGTTGTATTTCCCTTTAGCTTTTTTTGTTTTTTTCTCTGAGGAAGATTCACCCTGAGTTAACATCAGCTGCCAATCTTCCTCTTTTTGTATGTGAGCCACTGCCACAGCATGGCCACTCACAGAAGAGTGGTGTAGGTCCGTGCCCGGGAGTCAAACTCGAGCTGCTGAAGTGGAACGCATCAAACTTAACCACTAGGCCGCTGGGGCTGGCCCTCCTTTAGCATTTTTCAGCAAGAGTGTCCTCAAAGTGGAAATAGACAGTATTAGCCTTTAAGCCAGCTAGGAGTTGAATACACTAAGTTTTTACTCAGACCATTTATTCATCTGTGCATTTAATACTATATATTCAACACCTACTATGTACTAGGCACTGTGGTTGGTGCTGGGAATACAATAGTAAGACAGATGTGACCTGTCAATGCGATTCTTTAAATATAGAACTCAAGCATATATTTATTTGTAAGAAATGTTTGCTATATTTCTACATACACCATCGTTGTTAGTCATCCATTTCTTAGTGCGCTGTTACTATTGCATGGGCAGTTTTTCAAATACACAGAAAAGGAGGTTGCTTATTAAAGGAAGGACAAATTGGGACTCTTTCTGATGTCAGTACAATTACATAAATCACTTCGCTCCTAACAAAATTATTTAAAATGGTTGTATGGTGGGAAGACAAATAATTGAGTTAATCTTTTACTTTTCACTTGCGTGTGTCTTAACTACCTGGACTGAGTGAGACCTGGGACAGTGGCTTAGTTCACACCAGTCTGCTCTGAGGCAAATAAAAAAGTACATTACCAATGTTTGTGGCTTTCTGACAAAAAAGTAGAAAAGAGAGGACCATGTTCAGTAACATGATCTGGTTTCCATTTCAAGATCACCAGGAAGGGAGAAAGACTGGGGAATGCTATATATGGAATAAACTATTGCTGATAAAGTAAAAAAAATAGATAAAAACCTTTACTTATCTCAAATATTGTATGTTCTTGAATCTAAGATCACACTTCTTGTTAGATATACTATTGGTTTAATAACAGCTTTTCAGAGTTTCTTTTTAGGGGAAAATAAATGCTATAATAAATGTGCATATAGAGTGTAAGAACCAGTCCAGTTGTGGGAGGGAAACAAGTGTGAGACTTAGGATCAAAGAAATACAGTGGGGGTTTTTTAGGAATTCTTACCACTGTTTACACCACATACGTAACTTTGTAGTTGAAAAGCAGAATTCATATGTAATAAGTAAATGTGTCGTGCACTCTGTATGTATGAGTGTGTGTATATATATGTATGTATGTATATAATTTAAATAAATTTTATTTTTGTAATTAACGTTCATTGTTTCACATGCTTATATATATATTTTATTTCATGCCATTGTCAAGAAATGATAAAGCTGACTGTGAGAGAGTCGTAAGGTAGATTTGAGTTTTCTGGGTTGAGAGTTTCTCTCTTGACTGAAACTCACTGGGCTGTGACTCCAGTATCTGCTGAGCAGCCTTGGAGGAAACAGTACATCTCTCTAGCAGTTTGCTAAGAAGAAAGTTGGTATTGCATGTTTAGCATTTAAAATCGTGGCTCCCATCTGCTGAGTGTTTTGCGGCTGTCGGCTAAGTACAGTGCGATACTTTAGATGCATTATCCGATTCTCTCAGAATCACCTGCGAGGTAGGTGCTGTTATTGTGGTTACTGTCATCTCCGTCTTACATATGAGAGATTAAATAGCACGTTCAAGATCACTAGCAAGCTACTCCTTGCTCAGAGGTGTTCCTTCGGAGGAACATACTTCCTCCAGAGTAACAACCTAAAAATTGTGCATAATTTTATTTTAGAAAGAAAAAGGTGACTGGCACTTAATTTTTTTATTATCTTCCAGCCTTCAGCCTATTAAAACCCTCTGTAGAAAACATCTTTTTGGGTGTCTTTTAGGAAGCTGATATTCACTTTCTTACCTACCATCCTCCCCCCAGCCATGGGATCCTGACAGCCACTTTATACAATGAGATTCTTTTCTACTGGTCACAGTGGATTCCCCTGGGAGTCTGCTCCTGAACCAAACTGGGCCAATCAAGAGTTTTCTCCCTCCTTCCCTGGGAATTTTAGAATTGGAATAGAGCCTTTCTGTGGGCCTTGGAGCTTGAGAGAGATGGGGCCATTTTCTGCTTTCCCTGTGGGCCAACTAGCAGTTAACCCATTCCATTGAGCAGGAAAAACAAAGCCTACGCATTAAGAGAAGCAGAGACGAGGGATGGAGAGAGCACGCCCGGGATGCCCAGAGATGTTCGTTTTCCACTCCCATCCTCTCTAAGGCTGCATTCTTACCCTTGGGTTCTTTCTATAAGATATCTCCGATTCCATAAAAAATTCCACTTTAAAGTTCACACTAGCTTGAATTTTCCTGTTATTTGCACCCAAAAAAGTCCTAACCAATCCACTATCATTTCATCTTTTCATTTAGCAGTCAGGCATTTTAGCAATTTTCATAAGAAGGAACGGCAGGTAGCCACCAGGGATGATGTCGCTGAATTATAAGTAGCATCATGAAGTCTAATCCACAATAAAGAGCCTTTTAAAAACTTCAGAGCAAGAAAAGGCGTGTGCCTACTCTCTGTTGGTATAGAGTAAACAGGTAGACCATAGGAGTGTTCAATTACTGTGCTGCTTATGGAGTTAATACTATAAGAAGCATAATAAACAGAACAAGGTAGAAAAGCATGGAGAAGAAGGAGTTAATGCCAAGCTGGGTGAGGCTTTGGTAAGGGAGAACTGAGTTTCATCTCCAAGTCCAAAGTCCCAAAACCAATTGCTGTTATGTTACGAAACTGCAAATTGTAATTTTTGAGGCATTCTAAACAAAATGATTAAATAATTTATGAAGTGGGCAAAAAGGTGGATTCTGGAAACCACTTGACCAAGTTGATCCTGACATGACTCTGCTGATTTGTGTGCCCTTAGAAGTGGTGCCCTTTAGGACATCATATTCCTTTTCCTTGGAAGGGAACTTGGTGTCTCAGGGGACTACTGTAGTTTCAGCGTATCTGGATTCCAGCAGAGGACTTGAGGAAGCCTGTTGTGATATGCTTGTGGATGGAGTGGAGAAATGTGGCTGTTTGATCTTCAACTGGTAGAATGACCAAACCCAAAGAATGCGTGTTGATAGACTGACGTCAACTGGAGAGAAATGGGAAATGGTGTGCCATCAGGTTCTTTAACGTCAGCAGCTTAGGTGGAGATCTAAGCAGCTGTCAGGGTTACATGTGGGCAAACTAGAAGTTATAGTAAGTACCAGTATTCATGAACCAAGAATGAAAACTAAATGAACTACAAGTAATAGTTCAGAAAAAAATTAGGCGCTTAAGTTCAAGAACATCAACTTTAATTGTGGCTAATTTACCAGTCGCTTGTTGAAAATTCTTTGGGAGTTTTAGCTAACAGCAAATTCAATATGAATCGACATGGTGATGTTTCTATCAAATGAACGTAATATTAGGCAACTTCAGTGAAAATAGGGGAAAGTAAGAGTATCCATTCTGATCGGATCCCACTGAAATAAAGTCTGCAGAAAATGACAAATAGGAAAGTGACGGTTCTTAAAAAAATAGCACATGGAGAACTCCAAAAGGAAATCAAGGCCCAGCCTAGAATATGGACGACGTGAAAAAGGGAACATCATAATTCTTTTCAAATAGTCAATGGAACACATGCGGGGGAGTTATTACTCTTATTCTGTGTAGCTTAGAATAAATAGCATCTCCCTTTTTTCTAATCTAGCTTATAAGATACATTTCCCTAATACTGTCCCTCATTTATTGTCTGCACAGTCATTGGCAATTGGCATCTTCTGCCTAGTATTAACATCTTTTTGGATGGTGACTAGCTCACAGATCCTTCTTTTCTGGAAACAGCCCCCAGTAAAGACCAAGTCCTCCTGGGCACTGCTAATTGACTTGACCCAAGCTGGGTCGATCATATTCTCTCTTCCTGGTATTTTGAATCTTAGCCTAGAGAGAGGATAGACCTGGTGTCTTCGGAACTGGATTACACTAACGCAGTGCTTCAAGGAAAAAGGCTAGCAGAGTCCTGCCACTGAGGCACCTCGAGCTCTCCTTCCTTCACAAGTGAGTTCCTCATTTGATTCCGCAAGATAACTGTGTCTTTTCAACAGATTCTCTTTCTTACAGAAGCTGGCATGCCCGTTGGGCTCTCCAGGAAGGAGGCGAGTAACGCTTGGGAGGAAAAGAGCGGAGCAGGCTTGGGCGGGGCAGCCCTCAGAGTGCGACGCGGACCTGACACGAGCTGTGCCAGGCCAAAGGAGAGTTCTGGAGCAAAGACTGCCTGTTGGAGGAGTCCTGTGATGGTGGACATGGCTAGGCCCGTACAGCATGCTCAGTCATTGGCTGGAAGTCACCGGAGAAGAGCATGACCTTGGGTATCTCCACCTTGCTCAGTCATTGGCCGGGGGCCTCTCTGAGAACAGCGTGACTTCGGCTTGGAAGCTGCGGCAAAGCTTGAAGCTGCCACAGCTGAAGGCACTCAAGTAACCACACCCCTGGTCTACAGAGACCACAGAGGTTTCGAGGCTAATAAACAACCCACCCCCAAACCAACCAAACAAAAAACACAGTATAAACTCAAGACCAAAGAGAATAGAAGAGCTGACAGATGACAAAATAATTTTAGAAACTAAAAAGCAAACTAAAGGGCAATTGGTAACTAACTTAAACCAGAGGAGAGTGAGAGCGCGGTGCCCGGGGAGGTGCTGGGAGGCCGCCAGGCGCGCGGACGCCGTCCGGAGCCTCCTGCGGAGAGAAGGGCGGGGCGCGCGGACCGCCGCGAAGGGGCAGCCTGGGCCCCCCGGGGGCCTCCCCCGGGAGCGGGGCTGCGGCACCCTGCCCTGCAGGGCCCCGGGTTATCTTCCGGAGCCGGCGGAGCGGGCGCTCTGGATTTCGAAGAACAGGCCGAGCCGGAAGCAGAGGGCTGCACCGAGGGCAGAGGATTCGGTGCAGGTCCTCACCCGACAGTGATCTCGCCTCCTCCTCCCAGCTGGCGCCCAGGAAACTGGCGGCAGAGTTAATCCCCTCGAGCGGGGATTAGAGGGCCCCTCTCCGCGAAGATGCTGCCCAAGCAAACAGACCTATAGATGCTGATAGTTGGGAGTCCTCAGTGAAACAGCCTGGTCCTGGCCAGGGAACCTGCCCGTGGACGAACGCCTCCCGCTCCCACCGAGCCCCGGTCAGCTCGTAGTCTCCTGCCATCCGTGTGGACGGACAGCTCATCCATGATCATTAGCCGTTTGAGGACAGCCTCCGAAACGACAGAGAGCCACACAAGCAAATGGGCGGGGGCGGGGGCGGGGGTGCTAAGGGAACAGAACTAATGCAGGAAGCAGAAAAATAAAGAAAATGTAATTAATATCTCCAGATGAGAAAATATTGTATCACTGAACAGAAGAATGCTATTAAAAGGAATATTTAAAGAATAAGAGAGAGCTTTATGAAATTAAAAATGTAACTGCCTAAACTAATTCAATGATAGAGTTGGGAAAATAGAATTTTAAAAAGACGAAATTGAAAATTGAAGAGATGAGAAAATTTCAGATGAGAAAATTAAAGTTTATGAAAGTCTAATTTACAAGTGCTTTGTGGCAGTTAACCATATCTTATAAATTCACTTCTATTTCAAGGTATTTGATTGCTTAATTATAAATAATTCGAGTGGGAGAAGCAAACCCCCGCAGTGATTTTTTTTATATGCAGCAGAGGGCAGTCCATTTCTATAAACTTAGACTTGTACTTCATCATAGCATTGTCTCAATACAGTCATGCCAGCTTTTAATATTGTTCACAAAAAAAGCTTAATTTTTTTTATTTGGACAAAAAATATATTTTTATTTTAAGTAAAAATTTCTATTTGGATAGAAAAAATGTCAGTATCCCCCTCCCCATTTGGGCAGTCATATCCAAAAAGCTCTGTCCCTTTGCACCGCTTACTCCATCAGCATGGAAGGAAGGACAGCTGGGGCCCTAACCAGTGTTTCTTGCGGCCCATTTCCCAGCCTTGACCAAAAGAATGTCTAGCAGATATCAAGGGAACTGCCTCGTGCTGGAAGTCACTAATCGCACCCTGAAGATCACACCCAAAATTTACCCCGTTTGCAGACCCAAGGTAAGCAAGCTAAGGTTACAGTGAGGATTCGCAGGCCCACTTGGCATTTTAGTAAAGACAGTCAGGTGTTTATATTCAGAAAAGGGAGTTGAAGCTGGGGAAAAGAGGAAAGAGAAAGCCAAGAAACAGTCCCTGGGGCTCAGCACCCCGGGCTGCAGGAAAGGCCGGTGCCGTCAACCCGATGCCGCCGATTCTAAGCGTTCCGTTTCCTCTTGAGAGCTGTAGGCTCTAATCTCGGATTCTAGTTTCAGAGGGGTTTGAATGCAGCAAAATGAATATTTTTCTTTAAGCATGTCTACATACCTCGAGACAGTTGAAAGAAGTATTTTTCTAATGACACGCTTTCTAGAATTAGTCTGCCTTATTTGGCCAGATGCTCGTAAGCTTGTGCTGTGGGTGAGGCCCGATCCCGCATCTTCTCCTTTTGAGGTGCTCCTCTCAGCCCAGCAAAGAAGGAAGAGGACGCTAGTGACTCCGACCACTAGAGGGAGGTGACATCCACAGGACTTCCAGCCAGGCAGGCTGCCCGCCGGCAGCCGGGGTCTCCTGGGGCCGGGGAGGCAGGCACACCCGGGGCCGCCCGTGCGCCCTGCAAGAGCGCCAGGACGTGAGAAAGGGTGGAAAGCGGGTCGCTCTCGAGACACAGATTAAAACCGGCTTTGGGGTGAGTGAAGAACAACTCACATTGACTCTGTTTCCCGGAGGTGATCAAAGCCTGAAAATATCCTGATGATTTCTGCAGGGTCACGACGGGTGGGTTTCCCCTCCTCTCCATACTCTCTTCTCTTCCCATCCCCTTTCTTTTTCTAGAAGGTCTCTGGTAAGCCTGAGAGAAGAGGCCCACACGGTTAGCGTGTTAACACTGAAGTTCTTCGGTGTCAGCCGGTATCAACACCATCAAGGTCTGTCTGTCTCACAGATGACTCACATGTGAGACCTGAAGTTTTCCTCCCCGGACGCACAGGGCCTGATTTCCCCCTTCCTGGGGCAAAGAAAAGAACTGTGTGTGCCTCCTGACACGGCCAGGATTACTGGATGGCAGGTGCCTGCGCTCTGATAGGGCTCCAAGTTACCCCGGCGGCCGGCTGCACCAGTTGTGTGAGCTCGCCTGTTTCGTCGTGCCCACCCCACACTTGGCATTGTTGTCCCAATGGACGGGTGAAAATGGTGGCTGCATTTGCATATGAGTGAGGTTGAACTCTGTCTTCTCATATGTTTATAAACCTTTTGGATTTTTTTTTCTTTTCTGAATTGCATTTGTCATATCCTTTGCCCATTTTTAAAAACGTTGAGCCCTGTTTTTCTTGTTGAATTGTAGGCATTCTTTATTTAATCTGGAATTAAGTCTTTGGTTTTTTTTACTTTATTTATAGTACCTTTTTGTAAAACTCAAATTTACAATTATTGGTATAATTAAATTTATCAATTTTTCTCCCCCTTCTATGGCCAACATAAAACTTCAAAAGAAATCTCGATTGTGTTTAGGAAAGTAGGGAAGATCCTGGAAAATCTGAGTTCTCAGGAAGAGCCTGTAGAAGGCAGACCAGCCCCACCTCCATCTGGCCCGACGAAAAGTAGAGAACGGAGGGGAGGACCTTGACAGCCAGGTGGGAAGCCGAGAGACTCTGGAGCGGATGGCTGCTGGGGCAGACAGAGGCAGCTCCGGAACGTGGCGAGACTTCTCAGAGACTAAGAGGCAGAGGTGAATTTTGAAGGATTTACAAGGCTCTCCTTTGCGATGTTGTAAGGATTAAAAATGCAGAGAGAGTACACGGCCCGTGTGCTTGACTGCCTAAGGGTTTCGTGGCAGACTTTTGGCTTTGCCTTATATAAAAGATCCGAGTCTCATCACGCAGCCGGGAGTCTCCTCTAGCCGGAGACAAGAGCTTACCAGATCTGTCTTTCAAGGCGGTGGAGACGGGGAGCAGCCAAGTCAGTGCGGGCATCTGCGGGCCAACGTCAGGCAGCGCAGGAGGCCGAAGACGCCCCTGCGATTCCCGCTGTTCGTCCTAACGGAGGAGGGCGAGCTGGGCCCGCGCTGCAGAGTCCCAGAACGCGCTGGGGAGCTCTCTCAGGTCGGGTAACGCTGTGGAGCAACTGAGGCAGAAGTGACCCCGCAGGTGTGGGAAGAGACGCTGGCGCCCGTGGGAAGGGAGTAGCTTTCAGTCCGGGGAGGGCTCCTGGGGGAGACCGCGGAGTCTCCCGGCGGGACCTTTGTTGTTGATGGACTCTGCCTGCCCACAGGCACCTTGCGATGGTTCTGGAAAAGGTGCAGAAGTGCTGAGGGGTCGCAGGGAGTGGACTGGTGGTCCCGACTGCGCCAGGCAGATTCCACCGAACGTTCACCTCAAGCTCCCCTGGGCTCCCCGCCCGGCCATGAGGCAACTTCAGGCCTTTAGCCTGGAGGGGGTGGGGTGGCGAAAAGCTGTGTCACAGGGAGAGCCCTGCTGAGAGGTGCTGGTCCCAAGGAATTATGTTTCGTGAGTCACTCTGTGAGTTAATACTGACAAGGTCCCCATGGCTTGAAAGCAAAGTTTCTTGTACGCGGTATGCCCTGTGATGAGCCTGCTCATTTCCAGAGCCTGTTGTCAGGGTCAGAGAAGCAGCAGACGGGCTGCAGGGTGTGCCAGGTCCCCGGGCTCCCCGCCTCAGGTGAGCTGGCCATGGCCGGCTCGGGAACCCACTCTTGTTGGCAATGGGCTAAGGAAGGCGTTACACACACGTGCTTACGTTCCTTTGTATAACACAGCCCTCCACATTCCCCAGAATTCCCGGGAGGGCTGCGGTCAGGGTATTAAGTACAGGATAATGCTTTGTGCTCCCCCAGCACCCAACCTAGAAATGAAAAGAAGGTTAATATGGACGTTGAGGGCGAGGAACAGGCATGTTGTCTCTCTCCACCTGGGAACAATGGAGTTACAGGAGCGTAGACATTTAATGAATGTTGGAAAGAGTGTGGTCACAGATCCATGATTTAACGCAGTACTGTCCAATAGAACTTTCTATGCTGATGTAAATGTTCTTTATCTGTGCTGTCCAGTTTGGTGGGCACTGCCACATGTGGCTGTTGAGCCCTTGAAATGTGGCCACTGCAACCGAGGAACAAAATTTTAAATTACATTTAATTTTAATTAATTTAAATTAAAATAGGCATGTTGGCTGCCATATTGGACCGTACAGATTTGAAGGACCATATTAAGGAAGTCCTAATTAATGGCATTATATCTGAATTTCAAAGTTCTTGTGCATTTCCAATAGTCCCCAAGAGATGGAGGCTATATATGAATTGCGGGTCACCGAACAAACGACCTTAGATTGATCAGTTCACTGGGCCCCGAGTTCAGGATGCCCTGGACGGCCTGATGGGAACTAGCATGTTAGTAATAGGTGCTACCCGATGCTCATGGTGGAGAAGAAAGAGAAGACAGCTCCATTTGCCATGATGGGGGCATCACTGGAGAGCCAGCTGTCTTCCGGCCGCTGAGTGGTTGCCACAGGAGCTAGTTGGAGGTGCTTCTGTAGGTAAAGACTCAGTGATGTTGGAAGAGCTTTGAAAGAGCGTGAGAAACAAGTCTCTGAGGTGGTGGCTCTCCTAGGGAAAATAAGGAGGGAAGAAACCTATCACCTGGAAAGTGTCATTTCTGTTGCAAGTCAGAGAAGTATGTGGAAAATATTTTTAATAAACATTGAATTCAAAGAGATTTCTTCCCTGGCCTATCAACCTCTGAGCACTAAGGACAAGTTTTGAGTTCACCGGGAACTTCGGGGGGTTTGTTGGAGATGGCCTGAAATCATCAGCCTTCACCAGTTTGACTGAAGAGTCACTGGGCAGCGTGGGGATCTCCCCCAGCCCGGGAAGAGGTCAGAGACAAGGAGCAGTCCAAATGCTTCTGGACGCTTCTGCACCCCCAGAGTCTTGCTTGTTACTCACTGTGTTATTCAGGAGGGTTGGAGGAAGAAACCTGTGGTATTTCTGCTGGTTGCTCATCTGACAGCGAGGCCCGTGTGTCCCCTCTGACGTTACGATGAAGTGCTCTGGCAGGTGTATGCAGGCATCTGTGCAGCTGCTGTGCTCCCGGCCCAGACGGGCCTGTCTGCCTCTTTCCAGGGAGGCCCCAGTTGCAAGACCCGGCAGGTAGAGGGGAGGAGGAATCGCGGCAGGTTTGTTCTTTATTCGTTAATTGTATTTTCCAGAGGACGTTTTTTTCCTAGTCTTTTTTTTCTTTAGATTTTCTGCCTTTGGTGTCAGTCTTAGAAATGTCTTTCTCTCCACAAGATGACAAAATTTCCGCTCACGTAATCTACTACTTTTATGATTTTGTTCTTTCCCTTTTTAAAAATTGTGGTTAAATATACGTAACGTAAAATGTACCATTGCAGCCACTTTTAAGTGTCCAGTTCTGTGGCATTAAGTACATCCCATGTTTGTGCAACCATCAGCACCATCACCTCCAGAACTGTCTCGTCCTCCCCCACTGGAACACTGTCCCCTCTCCCCCAGCCCCTGGTGACCACATTCTACTCTGTCTCTATGAATCTGACTACTCCAGCACCTCATAATTGGAATCATACAATATTTGTCCTTTTGTGACTGGCTTATGTCACTTAGCATAATGTCTTCAGGGTTCATCCATGTTACAGCATGTGTCAGACTTTCTTTCCTTTTAAAGGCTGAATAATATCCCATTCTATGTAGATACCAAGTTTTTTTATCCATTCATCTGTCAATGGACATTTGGGTTGTTGGCACCTGTTGGCTACTGTGAATAATGCAATGAACGTGGGTGTACAAATATCTGTTCAAGTCCCTGCTTTCAATTCTTTCTAGGATACCCAGAAGTGGTGCTTTTTCTCTTTAAATGTATAATCCATCTGAATATAAAGGCTTGTATTGTGAAGTAGGATGAGGTGGAAACCCACTTTTTTTAAATAAACGGCCAACTGACTAGCCTGTTGTCTCAACTGACTTTACTGAGAAATCTTTTACCAGGGTTTTATTTTTTTGGTGAGGAAGATTGGCCCTGAGCTAACATCTGTTGCCAATCCTCTTTTTGCTTGAGGAAGAGTGTCGCTGAGCTAACATCTGTGCCCATCTTCCTCTACTTTGTATGTGGGATGCCACCTTAGCATGGCTTGATGAGCAGTGTGTAGGTCCACACCCAGGATCTAAACCTGTGAACCTTGGGCTCCCGAAGTGGAATGTGCGAATTAAGCACTACATCACTGGGCCAGCCCCCGTTTTACCACTGTTTTGAAATGCTGTGTGCGACGTCCACTCTGCTCAGCCAGCACAGTGGTCTCAGGACACTTGCACTCACAAGACCAATAGGCCACACCTGGCATCAGCTTCACTTAGATCTGCAGAAAGATGCAGGACAGGAATTACAGTATGTCAGCAGAACAGCATCAGCTGTGTCATCACCGAGGGTCCTTACAGAGTTCAGGAGCTTGTCTTTTGGCCCTCAAGTGACAGTGCAGGTAAAAGAGAACAAGGCCGCACAGGAACCGAGACCACCATAGGAGCCAGTATCGCTTGTGAGAGCCCATGAAGCCCCATGAACATGGCTTCCAGGGCGCCGCGAGGGAAGATGCACGAGCTTATGAGAGTTGACTGCAGCCCCAAGGCCCTGCCTCCACCAGCCGTTAGAGTCCATTTATGGTCCTCCCAGTCTAGGTGCAATTTGCTCTTCAGGGGCCATTTTCACGATAAGCAACGTTGCCTGGTAACAGAGCTGACATCCCACCCTCTCAGGTTTCCAGGCAAATGATGCTGGGGAAAGTAAATCCAAGGTCTTTTCCTCATGGAAAAGGAGAAAGGGTTTTGTTAACTCTGCATTCACACGGTCTTTATCACATACCAAATTCTAAAGGTGACTACTTCTGGAGTTTCTGTTTTGTTCCATTGAATCTGTTAGTCTATTCTGAGGCAGTACCAAATTATTCCAATGATTGTAACTTTACAACACACTTATTTTCTATTTTCTCTGGTACTCTGTCCTGCAACTCCAGCAGCCTTTGTCTCCCTGGACTCAGCTTTGGCTCCTTAACTCAGGGAACCCACAGGCTCCACCCTGGTTTCCCATCTTGCATTGTAGCCTGAACTCTCTCAAGGCTGTAAGTTTGGGCAATGGTAGGGCTCACCTCACTTGTTCCCTTTCTCTCAGGGATCACTGTTCTTTGATACATAATGTCCAGTCTCTTAAAAACCATTGCTTCGGGGCCACCCCGTGGCCGAGTGGTTAAGTTTGTGCACTCTGCTTCGGTGGCCCAGGGATTCGCTGGTTAGGATCCTGGGTGTAGACATGGCACCACTCCCCAAGTCATGCTGTGGCGGCATCCCACATGTCACAACTAGAAGGACCCACAACTAAAAATACACAACTATGTACCAGGGGACTTTGGGAAGAAAAAGGAAAAATACAAGTAAAATCTTAACAAAAAAACACACAAAAAAAACCGTTGCTTCAGTGGCCGGCCCTATAGCCGAGTGGTTAAGTTGGCACGCTCTGCTTCGGTGGCCCAGGGTTTCACCGGCTCAGATCCTGGGTGCAGACCAAGCACTGCTCATCAAGACATGCTGAGACTGCGTCACACATAGCACAACCAGAAGGACCTACAACTAGAATATACAACTATGCACTGTGGGGCTTTGGGAAGAAGAAGAAGAAAAATGTTTGGCAACAGATGTTAGCTCAGGTGCCAATCTTTTTAAAAAAACAAATCACTGCTTCATATTTTGTCTGTTTTTTGGTTATTTCAGATAGGAGGGTAATCTGGTCCATATTACTCCGTCTTGAACAGAAGCAGAAATCCTGGCTTAAAAATCTTAACCCAGGGGCTGGCCCCGTGGCCAAGTGGTTAAGTTCGCACACTCCGCTGCAGGCAGCCCAGTGTTTCGTTGGTTCGAATCCTGGGCACGGACATGGCACTGCTCATTAGACCACGCTGAGGCAGCGTCCCACATGCCACAACTAGAAGGACCCACAACAAAGAATATACAACTATGTACCAGGGGGCTTTGGGGAGAAAAAGGAAAAAAATAAAATCTTTAAAAAAAAAATCTTAACCCAGCAATTTTAGTAATTCAAGAAGTGTGTGTCTGTGCCTTGAGTGGAACTTTTGCACACTCCAAAAGCAAATTCTGACTTAATGTTGTTTGTTGATAGATCTTATATTAAAAACGAAAAGGGACAATATCAGGTTGGTTATATAATGTTGTCAAATGTCTCAAAGAATTTAATTCCTTACCAGAAGCCAAATTGTTCAAATTACTAAACTGTGCCTTCTCGAAGGCATGACAAGTTGCTAAACTAAAAGAATGAATATACACACTAGTAGCTGCAATGCTTTTAGAATAATTCACTTCTTTGAAATGCTATAGAAACACATTTCTTAACCTCGTCAGATACCCTTTGAAAATGAACAAACATGAACTATTTGATACCTCGACACTATTGATGTCACGAAAGTAGAGGCCCACGCTAGAAGCCAGTATACTACATAACAGACACTATAAAAATACTATGGAAATACTTTTAAAATATCAGAAATACTTTCCCAAATCATCACATTAAATAGGCTGTTCTAACTATAAGCTTTACTAGAAATGATCACCAGTCTAACTCTATAATTCACTTCTCTCAAACTAGTGTTTAGTATAGCCAATCTAAAAAATGATAGAAACGTGTGTTATACTAACTTTATCAATAATGATGTCCTTTGAATACAATATATAAGTGAAGAAAAATGTCCTTGTTCTGGACAAGGAGGATATACATATTCTTGGCATGTGACTGTCATGACAAGACTCAGGGACAATATATTTACAACCCGTTAAGGTTGATCATGGGATCTTTCCTCCTGTGCAGAATTCAGGACCAACGATGCCAACCCAGGACCAAGGTTAACTGTTCTGTGGGGCTCTTCATTAGACTGTTTCAAGATTATGACTCCCCAATGCCCTCAGTCGACTATATCTCCTTACCAAGAGTCCAAAGGGGTAAATCCCATAGGAGTTGGACAACTTGAGGAGATCATCAAAAATGGGTTCCCTCACTTTGGCTGATCCAGTAAATAACATAGCCCAAGCCTTGAAGACACAACAAACAAGTTTAAATCCTTTTTTTTAAAGTTGAAATTCTTTAACCAAAGTAATTGTGGGTAATAAAATAGCCATGAATTCTCTTTTTCTAACCAGAGAGGTATCTGCGCCATGCTAACACTTCATAGTGTACCTGGATTAACAAAATGGTTGGTTGACGTCTATCGTTCAGTATTAAATGCTTCTACAGAGCCACTGTCCTAACATAAGATATAAAGACCAAAAGGGGGCACAAAGAATAACATGTTCCCACCTTCTCAATAGATGGGACGATAGATTGATTGTTCTGAAGCTATGGTAACAAACAGCCATCAGAACTGATTTTAAACTTGTCCGCTGATCAATGACAACTCGCTGTAGCGCACATGCTTTTATCAGCCTGCCAATCAGCGAGTCCATCACTTCTGAAAGTCAGACACACAGGAATGGACACCTTCCAGTGCCTTGCCTCTGCATGCCAGTCATCAACAGTCTCACCCGAGTGGTGGGCTCATCAAACTCTGATAGTCTTATATTTGATATTCTCTCCAATTTCAAAATTGCTCACTTGATTTAGGCCCGGATAGTATCATCGGCAACTACCACTATTTGAGCATCAACTAAGCCAGGTATCATGCTAGCTGTTTATATACATGAAGTGTGGATTACCTGATCCAACACTCAATATCTGAAATAAAAAGATGAAGCTGAACTTATGGCTTACTATAGTAAGGGAGAACTACGTTGGTGAAGCGTCGTCTCCCTGAGCAGAGCAGACTGCTGAATTCAATAAACTTCTTTATAAATCTCCAAGGAAGCTGTAAATACAATCTCAGATCTCTTCTATAGGAATAGAGATATAGTCTTATTAAAGATGCGCTCGTAATTGCCCAGCATAGAAGGGTATAAGTTAACAAGACAGTGGAAGGAAGAATTTTTACCACTTTCCAGGTGATTCTATTTCCAGGGACTATCTACTGGATGTTAGACTAGGACATTTCGTTGAAACCAGGTATCATATCATTTAGTAGCCGTAATATCCAGTACCTCACTAAACGATTTTTGATAAAATGTACTTAGAAGAATAGCCAAGTATCATGCAACAGCATTGTCTATCATACAGCAAATTAACATACATTTATTGGGTGGAAAATGGGGAAAGGGACAAAAAAGATGGGGTGGTTCTGTATTGTTATTAAAGAGTTCATAAAAGGACAAACTCAGGTCCCAAATCTTCAGCCCGCATCAAAGACTGCACGTTCTGAGGACTGTAGAAAGAGGCCAGCCCTAGTTGCCGGCCTAGGGAATCGTGGTGGTGTGGTACAAAGCAGCAGCTCCTCTCTCAAGGACATCACTTTCTCTCTAGCTCAGAATGACACTTCTTGGGCATCAATCTAAGATTTTGTTTACTCTCCCATCGATGTAGAGCAGACTGGCTGGACATGACATCGTGCCTTTGATCTTGGTCCTGTTGGAAAGAAAACACACAACACTGCAGAGCTGAGGCTCTATTTTGTCTTTATGAACAGCATTTTTTCATCAAGGTAGGTGGTTCTAATCTAGACAGTTTGGGAGAAAGGGAGCTTTTAAGAAAGAAATCTAGTTCATTGGTTTCGTAGCAGTACTTTAAAGAACTACTGCTTTAAATGGTAAAGATGAGTGGAGAGAGTAGCTGGATGAAGAGAGAACTTCTGTAACGACAAATCTGAGAAGGAACAAATCCAGAATTGCTTAAGACAGCCGTGTCTAAATAGCCTACCTCGTCCCGCCACCTGTCTTCGCGGGGAAGTCTCTGCAGCCGGTTTTTTGTCAGCTCGAGTTGTAGGCCATCGAACCTGCGCTTGAACCAACGGTGAGCTTCTTCCAGGTTAGCTGTTATCTGGACACAGCAATGCCATCATTAAAAGTTACACAAAAAACTTACAACTGTTTCTTTGTTGTGTTCATTGTTATATTAGTTCAAGAGACTTTTTACCTAGATATTAAAAGACCCAGATTCTGACCACAAGCTCCTTGCAATCTATTTGCATAACACATCCTACAGATGAGAGAGTACTTTCTGGATGTAGACTTAAAAAATGCTTTAAGCCTGCTGCTTTTCACGCATTGGTTAATATTTCCTGGATGTGGACTAAGGTAAGAGAGGACCCAGGAGAAAAGTAAGATGAGAATGAAAGCACAAGACGGCACTGAGGGGGCCGGCCCCGTGGCTAAGTGGTTAAGTTCGCGCATTCCGCTTCCGCAGCCCAGGGTTTCGGCGGCCCAGGGTTTCACCAGTTCGGATCCTGGGCGCGGACATGGCACTGCTCATCAGGCCATGCTGAGGCGGTGTCCCACATGCCACAACCAGAGGCACTCACAACTAGAATATACAACTATGTACTGGGGGGCTTTGGGGAGAAAAAGAAGCAGAAAAAAAAGATTGGCAATAGTTGTTAGCTCAGGTGCCAATCTTTACAAAAAAAAAAGAAAATCGAGCTCCCTTTGACATTTAACTTGTAGAAAGGTACAAAGCTAAAATATTTTCCAGGTCTGTTTGTGTATCCTGATGACAATGACACTCCCATCCCCAAACCAAACCCCACCTTTCTCCAGCACTCTTTGCCAGAATTGGAGGGAAAGATGCTTGAAATGGCATTGTGCATCATGCTTCCTCTTGCGTGGCAAAGGAGAAGGGAGCTAACGTTGACTGGAACTTACTCGGAGCCATCTCTGCGAATAACAGTCCAGTCATGCATCGCTTAACAACAGGAATACGTTCTCAGAAATGCATCGTTAGGCGATTTCATCATTGTGTGAACATCATGGAGTGCACTCACACAAACCTAGACGGCACAGCCTGCTACACAGCTAGGCTCTATGGTACCAATCTTATGGGACCACCGTCATGTACTCATCGTTGACAGAAACGTCATTATGTCATTATGTATTAACTTCCTGACTTCTACGGATGTGGTAACTGATGAGTTAAAAAAAGTAAATGTAACTTCCCTAAGGGCACAGTAAGCATCACAACTGACATTCAAACTCAGGTTTGTCAGAGTCCATATTCTTTCTAATATACCATTCTCACAGTCATATTGTCATGTAATTTAATAGCTATAAAAGGGACAAATCATGACCAACTCATAGCAACACCACTGCCATGTTCACTTCAAGCTTAAGAATCTCTGTTTTCTCGTCTGGACAATGAGGGGTGGGTGTGGCACACTAATGATTTCAAAGATCCTTCCAAGCCCTAAAAATGTCTGATTTTAAATTGTTTCAACAAGGCCAATCTAAAATATTAGAGGAAGCAAGTTAAGAAATTAACATGTCCTACTTGACACTTGCAGTTACTGATTGAACAGAGAGCTTCCGCGGGCACTGTTCGCATCAGACAACGCGTTGAGAGCCACACACGCCGCCTTCCCTTCGTCTATTTAGTGGGAGGGACTCGGGCGTCAGGCTTCATTAATATTTCAGCATTCTGTTCTCTCTCGTCAGGACACAAGATATTAACCTAAAAACTACTCTTTATAGTAGACACTATTCTTGGTAAGTTACTGGTTCTTCTGTGTGGCTCTGACGGCTGTGGCGAGGGGACTGACGGGCCTCGTGTGGCGCAGGCGGCTGTCTGAGGAGCGGCCTGCGCCTGGCGCCCATGCTGCTGGTTTACCTGCTCTGACTCCACACTGGCCTCTTTCAGTTTGTGCTCTGTCGCCTCTTTACATTTCTTCAGGTGTCTGATAGTTTCTTCCAATTCCTGAAAACAGGATACGAAGATTTTTACAAAAGACCAAAATACAAGATGAAAACTTATTTGCAGTTTAACCTACAGTATATATATGTGTATATGCTTACAGATTTTGACTTTAATTTATGGATTCTCCTGAGAAAAAGTGATTAACATCTCTTTCCAGACCTGGAGGGATATTTTCATAGCAGACACTCTGTTGGAAGGCCAGAGCTCATTGACCTCTTCAGGTCCCTTTTCAGTGACAGCATGTTTTGTTTGGATCAGGGTGGGAATAGCGAAAACTCCTGTAACAGCAGCAGATGCACCGGTGCCCAGGGAGGAACCAGCGGCTCTCCAGTCCCTGAAAGACTGAGATTCAGCTCACGAGTCTGCCTTAGTAACCAGTACTTTGCATCTGTGAGCTCCACTTGTTCTTTAAAAATGAAGATTGTTTTTATTAAGTTGAAAATGGAGAACGTGTACCATATTCAAAGCTGCAGGCTTCTTTCTAGAAACAATGATTCTCAAGACTTAGCTGAGATGAACAACTTGCAAAGTTCTGTTTTCTTCTACAGAACCTAGAAGGTCTGAGTGCTGCAATGCTGAGCTTGGGCACATGTCACTTGCTGATAGCCTGAGAGGACTCCTAGGCCACCCCTTACCTGGCACCGATACTCCAGTTCCTGCCTTATTTTCCGCTCCGTCTCCAGGCGCAGCTCTTGCTGTTTATTCCGTGCTGAGGTATCATACTGGCTCTTGGCCAACAGCTGCATCTCTTTCTGTAGGTTAGTCATTTCAGATACAAATTGCTGGATACTCAGCGACTGGCAGGGCACAAAGAGGGACACAGTTGGTGAACCTGTCCAAGTTTGGGATTTTATGTGGATGTAAACATAGAGTTTGTGGAAATCATCTACCTGTTCATAGTTTTTTTTCTGATATTGATCCTTAATTAGCTCCATTTGCCTCAATTCTTTTTCTATTTGCTGAAAGTAAATGTGGAAATAACATAGAAAGATGATCAATGGAAAAACTGGCTTGCTCTTTTTGCCTATAGGATGACAGAAAGAATCCCATATGAGACACACAGTTATCAGTCCCTGCTGGGCTCTCCTTCCCGTCCGGCCCACTGACCCCGAAGAACAAAGTCTTATACAATCACTATGGAAGAGACAGATGGGGAGCCAGAACGTGACACTGGCAGCCAGTGAGAAACCAAATATTTACACCATGGTATCTCTGCTGGAAAAAGAGACAGTCCCCCAGCCCTCTGCCCACTTCCCAGGTGTAGCTGGAGCTCCCAGGGAACACATGGCAGCGTTAGTGCTCTGAACCATCTTCCGGATACCACCACCTGCCCAGATCCTCGTCAGACACCAAGGAAGTGAGGGGAGCCTTAGGGTTTCTCATACAACCTTCATCCTCTCCATATTCTGAGCATTATTCGCCTTAGCCGAATAGTGGAGCTTAATTTGGGCCTTTTGATTCTTTATTTTCTCCTTGCTGATGTTCAGGATCTTTTCCAGCTCAGTGAGTTTCTGCCTCAGCTCTCGGTTGGTCCGGGACACTTCCACTGATCTGAAGTTGGCTTCATCAAGGGCTTTCTTCAGCTGTGGAACACAAAGGGAAAATTAGAACCTTTTTACCTTTATTCAGTAAGAGAAGCTTATGCTTAGCTTTGTCTCTATATTTTGTTCTCTTTAGACCTTTTTTTTTTTTTAAAGATTGGCACCTGAGCTAACAACTGTTGCCAATCTTTCTTTCTTTTTCCTGCTTTTTCTCCCCAAATACCCCCAGTACCATAGTTGTATATTTTAGTTGTGGGACCTTCTAGTTGTGGCGTGTGGGACGCCACTTCAGCATGGCCTGACAAGCGGTGCCATGGCTGTGCCCAGTATCCGAACCAGTGAAACCCTGGGCCCCTGAAGCAGAATGCATGAACTTAACCACTTAGCCACAGGCCGGCCCCTGACCTTTCTTTTAAAAAGGCGGGTAAGTGAGGCAATAGTAACGGTGTCCGATCAAGCAGATTTGTGGAGCAACACTCTAAGCGATTTCCGTAATTTTTAAAAAAATTTTTTATTGTGGTCTAACTAGTTTATAACATTGTGAAATTTCAGTTGTCCATTAATATTTGTCAAACACCATATAAACACGCCCCTGCACCCCTTGTGCCCACTGTTCCCCGCTTCCCCCTGGTAACCACTAAATTGTTCTCTTTGTTAGTAAGTTTGTTTATATTCCACACGAATGAAATCGTATAGTGTTTGTCTTTGTCTGTCTGGCTTATTTCACTTAACATGATGCCCTCAAGGACCATCCATGTAGTTGTGAATGATTTCCATAATTTTTAACACTAAAGAACACAATCTTCTTAGAACAGATAAACAATGTAGATATATATGCATCGTTTGCTTTTTTTTTTTTAGGAAGATTAGCCCTGAACTAACATCCGCCGCCAATCCTCCTCTTTTTGCTGAGGAAGACTGGCCGTGAGCTAACATCTGTGTCCATATTCCTCTCCTTTATATGTGGGACGCCTGCCACAGCGTGGCTTCACAAGCACTGCATAGGTCCACACCTGGGATCCAAACCGGCAAACCCTGGGCCACTGAAGCGGAGCATGTGTGTGTGGTCTACAGACCCTTAAATTTTACTGGGTTCCATGGCTGTCACCTTTCCAGTCCCAAACCACAGACTCAATTGGGAATTACCAGGAGGCATTCATAATTCAAAATTAGCTTCCTTTGGTAATCCCTAGTGCCTTGGCTAGGAGTAAGTCCACATGAGGCTACAATCAGGAACCTTTCCTTAACTCTTGAAGATACTACAGAATCTGTTGCTAAAGCAACAGCTGCCCAACAAAAGCCCCTTGGACTCTCTGGCCAAAGTTGTTCTTGATAATAGGATAGCCCTTGATTGTCTTTCAGCTGAGCAAGGTAGTGTCTGTGCTGAGATTTGAACTTAGGTCTCTCTGACTCCAAAGCCATCTCTTAAAAAGCAAATGATGAGGGGCCAGCCCGGTGGTTTTATTCTCCCTGGTGCGCTGCATTGTCTCAAAAGCTTTAAGTGCATGTTCACAGCTGCTAACCACCAGGCAAATGGTCTAAGACGAGAACATCAGACAGGGAATGAGAGAGCCAGCCCTGATGGCCTAGTGGTTAAAGTTTGGTGTGCTCCACTTCAGTCATCTGGGTTTGCTTCCCAGTTGCAGAATCATACCACTCATCTGTCGGTAGCCATGCTGTGGCAGCAGCTCACATAGAAAAACCAGAAGAGCTTAACAACTATATACAACTATGTACTGGGGCTTTGACAGGGGAAAGGAAGAAAAAAGGAGGAAGATTGGCAATAGATCTTAGCTTAGGGTGAATCTTCCCCTGCAAAAAAAAAAAAAAGAAAAAAGGAATGAAGAGAATGACTGACTGAAAGAATGTGAACCCAAAATCATGACCTGTGAATGCCACAAAGAGATTCAGCAAAAAGACATCATGAGTAGTGAATATCACACAGAGATTCAGCAAAAAACTACAAAGAACTCCAGAGCAGTAGCTGGGAGTAGTGCTAATGCCTTACATTTTCATTACATCTCTCAGGCTGAGAGTCTGATCAAAAGGGGAAATTGTTAAAAACAGGACAACAACCCAAAATGGAGTCACTTATGCTAAGCCCTAAGTCAAAAAACAAGACTTAATTACAGTTTCAGCTATCCAAGAAATGGGCTCTTAAACTGGTCAATCAGGAATTGCCTGATAAGCATCAGCTGGGCAATATGCCTGGCTAATAAGACCCCTGCCATCCTCTAAAGGAAAGGAGCTTTGCAATAACCGCTTTTTTGCTATAACTTGTTCCCGCTCCCTTCTGCCTATGAAAGCCTTTCATTTTGTGCAGCTCCTCAGAGCTCCTTTCTATCTGCTACATTGGACGCTGCCCAATTCGAATTGATTTTTGTTCAAAGAAACTCTTAATTTTTAATATGCCTCAATTTATCTTTTAACATTAAATAATTTTACAGAGTTCCCCTCTTCCTCACGTGCCCTTACATCAGTGCCATTGATTTTTAGGAAGAAGATGCAGCTGAAAAGGGAGATGGGAAGGTGGTATTCTCTATGGCTGATAGTATTTAACCTGTCAAAGAAAGAAGCCAAAGTTATTTGTGCCTCTTCTCTCTATACTAGCTCATTCCTTCAGACCCTAACTGCACGCCACAGTGCTGGTCTTGTATTTCCACCCAACTTACTTCCTGTTAGATATTCTACCATCACCTCAATCACAGCTTTGTCCAAAACTGGGTGAGCCCTCACGATTATCGCTTACTTGGTACTTAAACGTTGCTCGAGCACTGCGATGATCACTTTACATACATTTTAACCTGGAAGGCAGTTGTGGCGATTTCCATTCTCTGACCGAGGAAACTGAGACTCAGAAGTTAAGTCACTTGCACAGATGGCAAGTGAACGCATTGCTGATACAGGCAGAGCAGGGACTCCTCCTAGGCAGCGAGCCGCAGCCCAGCCCTGCGGCTGACTTCTCACTGACATCACACTCCCTGCTCTCTCGGTCTCCTCACAAGTTCACAATCGTCACCGATCCTTGTTAAAAGGATTTGAATTTTATAAGTACTCTGAACAACTATCTCTGATTAAGGGTAACATTAATTTCAGTGTACCTTACTGTTTCCCACAGAGTTTGCTTTTTATATTTTTAATATTTATATAGTACTTTGCAATTTACAAAGCACTATATAAACAGTCGAATCTGATTTTGTAAATGGTCTTTGTAAGTTGCAATTGCTAAATGCACCAGATCTGGCAAAATACAGACCAGCCACTGCAACCAAATCTTGGAATGATTTTAATTCTTCCTTCCCCTTTGCTCATGATACAACATTTAGTGTCTATTTGGTGATTTTTTTGTTAAAATGGCTTTTTGACTTAATTTTTCTCTATTTTCAACAGAATTACTGTGCTTGGCCCTAACCATCTAAAGCCCAGAGTAACTGTTCTGGTTTTCTTGAGTCTCCATGTCTCCAGTTTCTCTTCATTCTTGCCTACTCTCCACTGCTATCAGACTAACCTTCCTCTAATTGTGCTCGTATCATACCCCTCTCTTCTCGGAAACCCAGAGTGCCCCACTGTGACCTAAGAGCTCACATCCAACCTCCTGCTAGTCAAGGCTATCCACCCGCCGGTCCCATCTAAGCTAATCGCTCTCTCAGACGTTTCCCAAAGTGTCTGCTCCGATCCAGAGAGGCAAATCCTTCTCATTGGCTCACATGTCCCATTCATTTGTGTGACTCAGATTGGCTCGTTCTCTTACATAGGGTGTCCCAGCCCTGTCAGCTCTGCCAGTCTCAATCCCGCACTTTCATTAAGCTTCCCTTCTTCTGTCACCCAACCAGCCTGAAACAAACTTTCCTTTACTTTGAATTCCTTCAAAATTGTACACAGCCTGTAGCTATCCGAGAAAGGTCTTCTGATGTCTTCCCTGTTTGTCTTATAAAGAGCAGAGATCACAATTAAACAAGGGTCACTTAGCAGAAACCAGAGTATAGACCATGTCGTCTACTGCTTTTATAGTGCCTCTCAGGAGACAGCAGATATGTGATGGATGCTAGTTAGGTGAATCGAGGAGAGAGGTGGTTTGATATCTGTCTATCTGAATCTGATGGCAGTCTCCTTAACCCTCTATCCCACTCAGTCATCACTCCCTGATGGGAAAGCTCTCATCAAGACATTCCTTCAATGGACAGAGAACCGTGTATCAGAAACTGGTTTTTTGTGTGTCGATTTACAAACAGCATAGAGATGGCTCAACTGCATCCATTCTTGGACATCCCATAGCTAGTCCTCCTCTTGGAAGGTATTCACCTAGAGGAAGCTTGTCACTTGACTCATACCTCAGTCATTTCCCGTTGTGCTGCTTTCTTTGCAGTTTCTCTCTCAGTTTGGAATTGCTTTCTTAGAGCTTCTATGCGTTCAGCATGTAATTCTGCTTCCATTTTGGATTCCTCGGTCATCCGTTCTCTGTTTTGAAGAAGACAGATGATAATTCATCTTTAGAAACCATCTTAGGAGGTAAGAGAGATCTGGAGGGGAATGTGTGACTGTCCAAAAGGTGTATGGTTTACGAATGAGAAGCAGATCAGTCACCAGGTGAACCTCAGTGATCTGGAGCTCATTAACAGACTTGAAAAGAAAACATTTACCTGTAGCATTAAAAAACAAAAAGCCATTTAATATAAAGAGATCGAACCAAAAGAGTGAAACACATACTTTTGTTTTAACCAATACTGAATAGTCTCAAGCCAGCAACATTTCACAGAATATAAAATTTGCATGACCTCCCAAATAATAAAAGTCCAGGACCAGATGACTTTCCTGGTGAATTCCACCAAACATTCAAAGAAGACTCAATGGCTATCCTTCTCAAACTCTTCCAAAAAATTGAAGAGGAGGGGAGGCTTCCTAACTCATTCTACAAGGCCAGCATTATCCTGATACCAAAACCAGACAAGGACAACACAAAAAAAGAAAATTACAGGCCAATATCACTGATGAACATCGATGCAAAAATCCTCAACAAAATACTAGCAAATCAAATACAACAATACATTAAACAGATCATACATCATGATCAAGTGGGTTTCATTCCAGGGATGCAGGGATGGTTCAACATCCGCAAATCTATCAATGTGATACACCACATTAACAAAATGAAGAATAAAAATCACATGATCATCTCAATAGAAGCTGAGAAAGTATTTGACAAGATACAGCATCCATTTATGATAAAACCTCTAAATAAAAGGGTATAGAAGGAAAATACCTCAACATAATAAAGGCCATATATGACAAACCCACAGCAAACATCATTCTCAATGGAGAAAAACTAAAAGCTATCCCTCCAAGAACAGGAACCAGACAAGGATGCCCACTGTCACCACTCTTATTTACCATAGTATTGGAAGTCCTAGCCAAAGCAATCAGGCAAGAAAAAGAAATAAAAGGGATCCATATTGGAAAAGAAGAAGTGAAACTGTCACTCTTTGCAGATGACATGATTTTATATATAGAAAACCCTAAAGAATCCACTAAAGAACTTTTAGAAACAATAAATGAATACAGTCAAGTCATGGGATACAAAATCAACATACAAAAATTGGTTGTGTTTCTATATACTAACAACGAAGTAGGAGAAAGAGAAATTAAGAATACAGTCCCATTTACAATTGCAACAAAAAGAAGGAAATACCTAGGAATAAACTTAACCAAAGAGGTGAAAGATCTGTACACCGAAAACTATAAAACATTGTTGAAAGAAATTGAAGAAGACACAAAGAAATGGAAAGATATTCCATGCTCTCGGATTGGAAGAGTTAATATCATTAAAATGTCCATACTTCCTAAAGCAATCTATAGATTCAATGCAATCCCTATCAAAGTTCCAACAACACTTTTCACAGAAGTAGAACAAAGAATCCTAAAATTTATATGGAACAACAAAAGACCCTGAATAGCCAAAGGATTCCTGAGAAAAAAGAACAAAGATGGAGGTATCACACTCCCTGATTTCAAAATATACTACAAAGCCATAGTAACCAAAACAGCATGGTACTGGCACAAAAACAGACATACAGATCAATGGAACAGAATTGAGAGTCCAGAAATAAACCCACACCTTTATGGACAGCTAATATTCGACAAGGGAGCCAAGAGCATACAGTGGAGAAAGGAGAGTCTCCTCAATAAATGCTGTTGGGAAAACTGGACAGCCACATGCAAAAGAATGAAAGTAGACCATTACCTTACACTATGCACAAAAATCAACTCAAAATGGATTAAAGACTTGAATGTAAGACCCCAAACTTCTAGAAGAAAACATAGGCAGTACGCTCTTTGACATCGATCTTAGCAGCATATTTTCAAGTACCATGTCTGACCAGGCAAGGAAAACAAAAGAAAAAATGAACAAATGGGACTACAATCAAGCTAAAAAGCTTCTGCACAACAAAGGAAACCATCAACAAAACGAAAAGACAACCTAACAATTGGGAGAAGATATTTGCAAACCATATATCAGATAAGGGGTTAATATCCAAAATATACAAAGAACTCATACAGCTCAACAACAAAAAAAACAACAACCCAATTAAAAAATAGGCAAAAGATCTGAACAGAGATTTCTCCAAAGAAGATATATGGATGGTCAACAGGCATATGAAAAGATGCTCAACATCATTAGCTATCAGGGAAATGTAAATCAAACTACAATGAGGTATCACCTCACTCCGGGCAGAATGGCTATAATTAACAAGACAGGAAACAACAAATGTTGGAGAGGATGTGGAGAGAAGGGAACCCTCATACACTGCTGGTGGGAGTGCAAACTGGTGCAGCCACTACGGAAAAGCAGTATGGAGTATCCTCAGAAAATTAAGAATAGATCTACCATATGATCCAGCTATTCCACTGCTGGGTATTTATCCAAAGAACTTGAAAACACAAATGCATAAAGATACATGCACCCCTACGTTCATTGCAGCATTATACACAATAGCCAAGTCTTGGAAGCAACCTAGGTGCCCGTCAAGGGACGAATGGATAAAGAAGATGTGGTATTTATACACAATGGAGTACTACTCAGCCATAAGAAAGGATGAAATCCAGCCATTTGTGACAACATAGATGGACCTTGAGGGTATTATGCTGAGTGAAATAAGTCAGAGGGAGAAAGTCAAATACGTATGATCTCACTCATATGTAGAAGGTAAAAACAAGAACAAGCAAACACATAGCAATGGAGATTGGATTGGTGGTTACCATAGTGGAAGGGGGCAGGGAGGGCAAAAGGGGTGATTAGGCTCACATATGAGGGGATGGACTATAATTAGTTTTTGGGTGGTGAACATGATGTAATCTACACAGAATTCGAAATATATTACAATGTACATCTGAAAGCTATATAATATTATAATCCAATGTTACTGCAATTAAAAAAAATTTTAAAAAAATTTGCATGGATCACAAATATGAAAAATACCTTCTTTGCTTTAGCTTATACCTGTCTCCTACAGCAATAGTTCACTACCTGAAAGAAATAAAGATCTACATGCACATTGCATTTCCCTTGGGTATAAATGTTCATGGAATGTTATTAATATCTAAGTCATATTTACCTAGGTACAGATTAAGGCAAAACTTTAGTGGCTTGACCTGAACTTGAAGGATTTGACCTAACTAATCTCACGCCAAAACTGAAATCAATGAATGGTTTAGCATCTGCTTAGATGCAGCCATCCGAGTCCTGGCTGGGTTCTTCCCACCCAGGCTGCTGTTATTCCTTTTCCAAATCATGCTTTTAAAGGACACATAAGCTTTTGATAGCTTCACAGAAACATGCCAGTGTCCATTCTAACCAACAGTCTTTAAATCTTGGTTTAACCATCATGTACAGAAGGAGCGTGATACTAGAAGAGGGGAGAGCTGAAAAGGAGATCCAAATGAGCATTCCCCAGCCAGCTAGGATCTGCTGCTGCTCAGCTATGTCTGGTGCCTTACCATGGCTCTGCTGGGAGTACTAGTTCAAAGTAGGAGAAAAGGGTTTAACTAGTTTATGGAAGGAAAGAACCAAACTTACTCCCCAGAGTCTCTTCTCTAGGTACACTGTGACTGTACTGCCCTTACCTGAAGGTTTCCAAGTTCTGTCGCTCAAGTTCTTTGTTTTCCAGTTTCTCTTGAACCTGATCAAGCTTTGTTTGCAGATGATTATTTGCCTGGAGAGCTTGCTCCAGGCTCATGGCCAGTTTCCTGTTGTCTTCTCTAGCTACATCCAGGGCTTTTTGTACAGGCTCCATCTGAAAGAGAGAAGAGTGTTTGTAATTCCACTATAACAGAAGCAAGTCCATAATGCTGAGTCTTCCCTCCTTGCACTGTATCATCAAGTGCCATTGAAACAATAATTAGTTGGAACTAGGGATGCCAGATGCCTGGAAGATAGATGTGAGAACGTGTTACAGACATTGCTGAGGAGACTCTCAGAGGGCAGTGGGAAGGGTGTGCTCCATTGGTCACCAGGGCGCTTTGGAAAATAGAGCCAACTTAATTTATCCTAACTTTTAAAATTTTAAACTAGTTAAATTCCCCTTCCTAATCCTATGAGCTTCTGGTATCACTGTCTACAGAGATAAGAACTGGAAACTTGCATATCCTTCCAGAAAAAGCTTATTTATATGAGATATCCATGTGTATTTTATATACGTGCATATGTGTAGACACATATTCATGTGCGTACATACACCTGTGAGCACACACATGCGAGTATGTGTCTCTTTATTAATAGTGGGATCAGCTGACTGAGGTTATAAGTGATTCTCTAAACCCTTTAACTTCTGCAGTCATTTATGAATTAATAAATGAAAAGAATGTGGACTATATAAGGCAAAGAGAATTAGGCATAATTGTGGTCCTGGTTTGCCAGTAAATGACTCACTGTTAAGAGCGCAGGCCCATTTGTAAATATTTCACCATCCAAAACTCAGACTTGAATGAAAAGGAAATTTGTCTGATTGTTTTACTCCATTTTTCCAAAACAGCAATATCCCAATAAAACCTAAAATATCAATATTATCATCTATAAAAACCTGGGCTTTACCTCATTGTTGTGCTGGGCATCCACAACAAGCATTCTGGCCTGCCACTGGTCCACTTCTGCTTCCAGCTTCTGCACCCTTTGTTGATTTAGAGCCCTAAAAATGGAAAGCACAGAGAGAGTGACTATAGACAAGAACCATCTTGGAATGATACCACTGGCAGTTACAGGGCACTCTTCTAAGAAGCTCAAATAGCATATGTAGCAGGCTACAGATGCTTAGAATATCTGAGAGTTGGCAGGTGACAATTAGTAGCCTCAGCCTTAGGTCAGGAAACTAAGGCTCCTAGGGATTAAAAACTTGTCCCATCTAGGATTCAATGTGGCTTGATACATTAAACTATCAATACATTTTAATGACTAACTTATGGGCTGGTAATTTTATACTATATATATCACTAGTATAAAAATCTATCGCTTCTACACGGATTGACTTATTGTTGAGGTTCTTGCTTCTAAATACAACAGCTACCTAAAACTTTATTCTGAATGGTAAACAATATTTTTAATACTATCCCCTTGACCTTTAAGTTCAGAGGTAATATACATTCATAATATGTAAAAATTAAAGATAAGCACAATGAAGAATATAAAACTCACTTGTTCTCCCATAACATAGAGGCAATATGCACCACTAATATACAGATTACAATATATTTTAGAGGCCTTATTAAATTCAGATCATTAGTTCATTAACCTAAAAGAGAAACTTTAATGCAATTTTTGAAACATTCAAAGAAGTTTACTTAGAAAACATGGCTAGAAGTAGTTCTCAGAATAATTCATCTAAAATAATTATTAATCTTTAAATAGGATACTAATAAATGAATAATTAATTCAAACTCAAGCAGTCACTTAGCTTCAATTATCTTGACAATTACTATTCTGGAGACCCAAGGGCAGGTTTAAAGGGCATAGAAAACAGTAAGGGTAAAACAAGAATATATCACATGAATTTCTAGAATGCACACTCTTTCACATCATTACAAAAGATCGGAATTTTGAATTTTTGGAAATCATATTTATAATCCCAGATTTTCCCTAATTTGCTAGTTCTTTAAACACCATTTTACTAGTTTTTTGCGACAGAAGCAATATAAAGTGAATTTGTTTCTCGACGGCACGCTTCTCCTTACAACAATACAGCAGAAAAATATAAGTACAAAGACAGAAAAATAATCTGATACCTTTCTTTCTTGAGGCCTGCAATCTCTGAATCCCTCCGCCCAAGCTCTATTTGTACTTTTTCCAGAGCACCTTGCATCTTACTATGAGAAGCCAGCACATTCTCCAACATAATTGTAACTTTGCAGTTGTCTTCTTTAGCCTCTGCCAGTTGTCGCTGAAAGTTTCCCACCTAACAGAAAAGGAAACAAGACAAAGATATCTGATCCTTTCTAGTTATTCTTCTGCCGCTGAGTCCCATTACTTCTAGGAAAGAGTATGGAAATCAGGCATGGTAGAATGCTGGGAGGAATAATTAAAGTATGTTTTAATTTTATTTCATTTATTAAGTTATTATGACTTTGAGAAAAAGAAAACTAGACCCCAGATCCTATGGAGAATTCTGCAGTGCTTCCCAACTACTGTCAAGTCACAGCACGTCTATTAACTGGAGACACGGGGATCAACAGCTTCTTGGGTCTAGAGGTGGTTCCAGGCTGGCCTGCTCTGGCCCCGCTCAGCCATCTTATGATGGGGGCAGAAGAGGAGAACATCAGAATCACGTGAGGGAAAAAGACCATGAAGAGAAAGCAGAGCTGCTGAAGATGATGGAACTCAGCCCTCTTCAGAGGCAGAGCCAGCACCTGCTGTCAACAAGTTTGGGATGACCTCTGTTCCCACCAAGCACACAGACTGTTCAGGAGAAAGCATTTAGTGATTTAATTTAACACGAACTCATGGCAGTGTTATATCACATTGATGAAACCTAAGTAGGCAGGTTATTATTACCAACGTTAGATGTGTTTGAATAGAAAAAATTAGGACTTTTTCTTTTGATTATTTTTAAGACAGCAACTTCAAAAAAAAATTGGGAGTTAAAGGGAAATATTTTAAAGCTCTTTTAAAGTTATCTTTTCTTTAGGAAAAACCCCTCCGCTGGTCAGTTCTCATTCTCTTACTAACGGTCACAAGAAATGCAGGAATGCGGCTGAGAAGGAGATCCCAAGCGCCTGCTCTCAGCCAGCGGCTCTCTGCAGGCTGCGCCTTGCCTTCTTGCTCTCTCTGTCCTCCACGGCCTCCAGGTCCCCCTTCAGCTTCTGACTCTCCTTCAGGGCTGCATCACGGCACTTCACCGCTCGAGAGAGCTCCTCTTCGTTCTTGTCAAGAATGGACTTCACCTTAGCAGAACAAAAGGAACAATAACTTTCCAAAGCACAATAAATCAACAACTAGAATAAGACAGAAGTTTAGAAACCGAACTTAAAATGTTTAAATGTCCTTATCCACTATTATAAGCAAACCCCAGCTTTATTAGCTGTTTTCCCCTTTAAAGAAAACTACAAAGCAAAAAAAAGACTCTACGTGAATAAACATGGGCAAACTTAATACATGTCAATCTCCATGAAATTACAGAATAAGGGATAAAGGAGATAAGACTGCGAAGTAAGATGTAAAATGGGGGGAAGTGATTATCATGGAATTTGAAAATATAACATAAATGCACAATATAATAAAAGCCAAGATGAATAATAACTAAATAAAATGTCAAGAAAACAGTGTTACAGAAGAATGAATCCTAATTAGAAATATTAGAATTTTATATCCCTGAAACACTTTTAGTATATCTACACGATCATTTCAAACGATCATCATACTATTTTAAATATTACTGTTTAAAAACGCTTTTATTTTGAATTAATTATAGACTGGCAGGATGTTGCAAAAATAATGCGAAGAGTCCCATGTACTCTTCATCCTGCTTCTAATGGTGACATCACATACTGCTGTAGTTCAAAACCAAAACCAGGAAATTGACTTTGGGACATTACTGTTAACTAAATTAACTGGACTACGGAACTCAGTTTTCACCATTTTTTAAACCTACATTCATCTAGCTGTGTGTGTGCACATAGCTCTGTGTAATTTGATCCTATGCACATATGCGTGACCACCACCACAATCAAGATACAGAACTGCTCCATCCCCACAAGGAACTCACTTGTGCTACGTCTTTGTATTCATATCCTCCCCCAACCCATCCCCTGTCCCCTGGCAACCTCTAATTTGTTCTCCATTCTATAGTTCTGTCATTTCAAGAATGTTATTTTAAATACTTTAATGTAATTAACTTTTGTGTAGGTAATACACCCACAATCTTTAACAGCTTTACTGAGGTACAACTGACATACAACGAGCTGTGTATGTTTGAAGTATACAATTCTGACATATGTATAAACTCTTGAAATCATAATCAATATAATGATCAATATAATCATCCCAAAAGTTCCCTTACGCCTCTTTGTAATTTTCCTCTTCTGTCTCCTACACCTCCTTCTGTTTCTACACCTCCCTGCAAGGCAACCACTCATCTGTTTTTTGTCACAATAAATCAGTTTTTACTTTCTAGAATTCTATATAAATGGAATGATATTGTGTATACTCTCTTTTGAATGGCTTCTTTCAACTCAGCATAATCATTTTGAGATTCATTCAGCCTTTTGCCTATATCAATAGTTCATTCTTTTCTGTTGCTAAATAGTATTCTATTGTATGGACATACCACAATTTACTTATCCCTTCACCTGCTGAACACTTGAGTTGTTTCCAGCTTTGAGCTATTGCAAATAGAGCTGCTATGAACAGTCGTGTACAAGTCTTTGTGTAGACATATGCTTTCATTTATCTTTGGCAGGAATGGGAGTGGGATGGCTGGGTCATATGGTAGTAGCATGTTTTACTTTTAAAGAAACTACCAAACTATTTTCCAAAGTGGCTGTACCATTTTACATTACCTTCAGCAGTGTATGAGAATTCCAGTTGCTCCACATCCTAACACTTGGTGTGAGTTTTTCAAATTTAGATGTGTGGTAATATCTCATTGTGGTTTTTTTTTTTTGAGGAAGATTAGCCCTGAGCTAACATCTGCTGCCAATCCTTCTCTTTTTGCTGAGGAAGACTGGCCTTGAGCTAACATCCGTGTCCACCTTCCTCTACTTTATATGTGGGACGCCTACCACAGCATGGCTTTGCCAATGGTGCCATGTCTGCACCTGGGACCAGAACCAGCGAACCCTGGGCCGCCAAGAAGCAGAACGTGTGAACTTAATCGCTGCACTGCCACTGGGCTGGCCCCTCATTGTGGTTTTAATTTGCATTTCCCTAATGACTGATGTTTAACATCTTTTCAAGTGCTTATTTACCATCCATATATCTTTTTTGGTGAAACATCTGTTCAGATACTTCACCCATTCTTTTTATTGGGTTGTTTTCTCTTAGTGAGTTTTGAGAGTTTTTAATACCTTCTGGAGACAAGCCCTTTATCAGATATGTAATTTGCAAATATTTCTCCCAGTCTATGGCTTATCTCTTGATTCTCTTAACGTCTTTGAAGAGCATAAGCTGTCATTTATCATTTTTTCCTTTACAGAGCATGCTTTTGATGTCAAATCTAAGAAATGTTTGTGTAATCCAAGACCACAAAGATTTCCTCCTATGTTTTCTTTTGGAAGTTTTACAGTTTTAGGTTTTACATTTAAGGCTCTGATCCATTTTGAGTTGATTTTTATATATGGTGTGAAGTATTGATCAAAGGGTTTTTTGTTCCAATTGCTCGAGCATTTTTTGTTCAAAAGATCATCCTTTCTCTACTTTCATTTTTGTTGAAAATGAAATGTTCATAAAATTAATTACTTTAAACAGGTAGCATAGTCACATTATTCCTTTTTTTTTTTTTGGAAGATTAGCCCTGAGCTAGCTACTGCCAATCGTCCTCTTTTTGCTGAGGAAGACTGGCCCTGAGCTAACATTCATGCCCATCTTACTCTACTTTATATGTGGGACGCCTACCACAGCGTGGCTTTTGCCAAGCGGTTCCATGTCTGCACCTGGGATCCAAACAGGCAAACCCCCGGCCGCCGAGAAGCCGAATGTGTGCACTTAACTGCTGTGCCACTGGCCCAGCCCCATGTCACAATAGTCTTAAGGTACAAAGGGTAAAGTAAAAAATCTCCCAGCCACCCAGTTTTCTTCCTCAAAAATAGTGTTGCCAATTTATTATGATTAATTTTAGAACTATTATATGCATTACAGGTGAATACATACAAATATATTCTTTATTCTCCCACTCTTTTGCATACAAATAGTAAAATACTATGTATACTCTTTTGAACCTTGATACTTCATTTATTTATTTATTTAAAGATTGGCACCTGAGCTAACAACTGTTGCCAATCTTTTTTTTTCCGCTGCTTTTTCTTCCTAAGTCCCCCCAGTATATAGTTGTATATTTTAGTTGTGGGTCCTTCTAGTTGTGGCATGTGGGACACCGCCTCAGTGTGGCCTAATGAGAGGTGCCATGTCCGCACCCACGATCTGAACCGGCAAAACCCTGGGCTGCCGAAGCAGAGCATGCAAACTTAACCACTCGGCCACGGGGCCGGCCCCATGAACCTTGATACTTTAAACCTAATATATATCTTCAAGCAGTATTCCAATCCATGGATACACCATGATTTACTGAGCCAGTCTCTTATTGATGGATTTTTAGTTGCTTCCAGGCTTTCACTAATAAACATTACTTCAGTAAGTAACCTTGTAAACATGTCACATGGACAAACTCGTCTATCTGTACGAAAAAGTCCTAGAAGTACAATTGTGGCGCAGAGTGATAAATGTTGCCAAATTGCCCTCCACAGAAAGCTGTAGCATTTTATACTCCTGACAGCAACAAAGAAGAATGTATTTTCCCATCTTCCTCAACATTATTACACTTCCTGAAAACTTTTAACCTGTAACATTTAATACTTTAACTTTTTCTGTAAGGATCCAAGAATAGCATAAAAGATGCCAACTTATAGGTTCTGAAAACCTATTGGATTTTGTTCTAGGAAAGTATACAAGGAAGAAAACAGTTTTTATAATTTTACCAGTGTTTATAAGACATAAACATGAAAAGCAAAAATATTTATAGAAAGGATCTAAATAGTAGTCAACTCTAACAGACAAGCTATAGTACTTTCTATGTTTAAATATCAAGCAAAGATGGATCCTCTCACAAGTCTTCTTGGAAAATATTTTCCAATGTTCAAGTTCTTGGGGCTTCTATTAATGTATTTCTGTTTTAAAATCAGGCTTTATCCAGATATTTTACTGCAAATATGAAGATTAGGTAGACATTTTGAATTTTGAAAAAATAAAAATTAGATTTTAAAAAACCTCAATGGTTAATGTAAAGCCAAATTTGATATTTCTGTGTTAAAAGAAAAATGTAATTATGCGATAGCCAGAATGATGGTTTCCATCTACGTTGTCAATTTTTCCTTTTTGTGAAGAACCTAATTTCCGTGTTGTTACTCATACCTCCAAACACTATCTTTCTGGACTGCGACTAATTTTCTTCATTGCCATATAAATGTGACATTTCCTTATGATTTAATTTGTGGTCTTCACTTACCGAATCCAGTTTAAGAAAATGTGTCGACTCATCATTTATTAATGGTCTTGCGGCCAGAATATCTATTTTACCCTCCAGTCTTCCCTCCATGGTTTTAATAGCATTCAAGAGAGTCTTTAGAGAGATTCTAGCGTCTCCAATCTCCTGAGAAGATCTCACAGAAGTCAGGGAAGGTGCAAAGGTCACACGGCGTGTAGAGTTTGGAATAACACTGGGCAAACCAACTGATGAAGTTCTTTCCTTTACATTGTTTACTTGGGGCCTACAGCTTTCAAGGAATTTTGAAGACACAGGCCTCTCTGGAGATTTCCTTTTTCTTGGAGGCATCACCAATTAAAAACAATAAAAATCAACTAATCCTAGAGTTACTTTTCAAGGAGTGCCCCCTTTACTAAGAGAAACACCACAATGTTCTAAATGAAGCCAGGATGGAAAATATACTTGAAAATGTATCCTTTGCTTTCAGAATGAAGAAATCACACTGTAAAGTATGTCCTAGTACAGAAACAGACCTTGAATCAAATTCCCAGCAGGAGAGCGGATCTACTGGGGACACTCTACCAGTCCAGTCAGATGGTCAGAACCCTGACAGTGTTCCATTTGAAGACACATTCTAGTTCCTTGGTTGCCAGGGGTATATATACATACACAAATGTTATAGATATAGAGGTTACACAGTTTATCCTGACTGTTCAAGATGAAAAAAAAATTACATACATGGTAAATTTGTAAATCATTGAAATGAATCACTTTCTTTTGGTAACAGATTCCTGGATTATTTTCTTCATTAAGTGTTTTATATATCTTGTTTGTCTAACCTTTTCTATTTATTTGTTAACGTTAACATGTTTGTGACCGACAAAAGGTTTTCAGCCTCAGCAGCCACCATGCAGACAAGTAAGCACCTTCACTACTACTATCTCCTTCGAGTGAGCTGTCTGTTGCAGGTGTATCTTTTGGGGACTGAGTTCTGAGTTTCCCTATAATTTACAAACCAAAGATATTGATTCCTCACGACTGCCAAAAGTTTTAAGGCTCAGATTAAAAACCTACTTCCTCTATGAAGGCATTTCTCAATGCTTCCCTCATAATGATGCCCCCTATGAATGCTCATAATACAATCTGTTTTGTTTCTGAAAGGCCTAACTTTCTATCATAAAGTTTATTGAGTACATTCCTAAGCCTCTAATTACAGCATAAACAATCTGAATGTCCCAATCCTGCCTCAGGCATCTTTATGAATTCCTCCATGGCTTAGCAGAAGCTTGTACATGGTGAGTATTTAAAAAATGTTTGTTAATTGAGTCAAGTGAGCGGATATCCATCTTTCTGGGATTATATGGTAAGGTGGGGAGAAAGGCATCAATTTCTTAAAAACTAATTAAAACAATATAACAGCAATCTTCTTGTAGCTATTAATCACACCTGAGCATATTTGCCCTCTAGAGCCTTGTTCAACTTGCGCAGATGGTCATTCTGTGAACTGGTTTCAGTAAAAGAACGTAGCTGTTCTTCTAGCTGTTTAACTTTTATCTAGGGGAAAAACAGAAGAATAATAAAACAAGCCTCATTAATGAGAGATATATATTTATATACTCCAAAAGGGGAAAAAAAGATGTCATGAATTTTGCAAAAAATGACAGAAAATCATTAAAACTTGTAAAAAGCAATCCTAAGTTTTTCTAATCATGCAAAGAATGAATGCTATTTCAACTAAACAGCTATTGCAACAGCTCAAGGTGGGCTATAGCCATTTACATGTACCGAGATAACTTATTTGGTTTCTATTGCTTATGGAAACTCCAAATTAACACGACTCATGAATATAAGAGTGAGACTTTGTGGGTAATATATTTCAATTTTAAAGGAATTGTGGTATCTAGCATTCAAAATCTTTTTGAATAGGGATGATTAAAATTGTCAATGTGCAAGAAAGGGATATAGTCTTGGGTGTTACTGACAGAATTACAAAAATTGAATAAATGGAATTCTTATAAAGAAGAGCACTCACATCTTTCTCATTAAAGAAAATGATCATTTAGAGGGATAAAATCATTAATATTTACTCACAAATCTCCAAAGTGTATTTTTCCACATTTTCTTCCTCTTATTCCCAACCATCTCATACAAATCAACAATTAACATTACTGAGCATATCCTTGAATCAGGAAAAATTTCATCCAAAGTTTTTTATTTAAGTCAACTTTTCCTCTCTTGATATCTTTTCGTGTTTCCTACCTGTGAAGGGCTAACACTCCTTGGCTGTAGCTACTGGACATTTTCAGGAACTGTTAAAATTTGAGTGCTAATAGTCAGGTTTTTTTTGAAAGGATACATGAAAACATATTTTGTTTCAGGAAATATCTCTTGTTCCATCAGTAGGATCCTTCTTTCTCTCAGCTTTGTCTGTTTCTGTTGCTCTTCTCCACAGTGTACAGTATAAAATGCGTTCTGTGGCTCCCTAAAGCCATCACTAAAAATTAATCACGGTTTTCATTTAAGGTGCAGAATTAAAATGGCTGCCTCTTGATTGAGGATTGAAAATTGATGCAACGATTGTTTTCACTTTAAACTAAGCAAACTGCTATTAACTTACAGAATCCAATGGAAAATGGACTAACTCTAAAGACTTTCAGCTTTGCCTCTCTTCAAGCAAAACACAGATTATTCATATTCCTCAGGTAATTGACCCCAGCTTAGCCTCCAGGTGCTCAGTAAGATGCCCTGAAACTTGTGTGATGGCATGTTCTCATCTAGAAAGCACTCTAATTTTTGTATTGAGTTTCTTATTTGGCAGGATTACTAATTCAGGACATTCAAGCGGGAAAGAACAAAGAAGCAAACAAATCCTGCTGCCCTCCGAGATCTGGTGTTTCTGTGTCATTAAAATCCGAGCAGCTCCCATAGCTAGCTTCTCAGGTCTCAGGAACAGCAGTAATTTAGGTCACGGTCATATCCTCATATTGTTTCAAATGATCTAAATATGGAGATATAGAGATATACACACATATATAGAAACTATGAGACAACCAAGAAATGGACGGAAAGGAATCCTTATTTTAATCTGTTTGTAATGCAGATATTCTAAAGTAATGCAATTAACTTCCCAGGTTTTTTAAAATTCAATACATATGATAAATTTGAAGTAAAGGAGGACATGCCCACAATGTGAGCTCCCTCTTTTTTTTTTGAGGAAGATTAGCCCTGAGGTAACATCTACCACGCAATCCTCCTCTTTTTTTTGCTGAGGAAGACTGGCCCTGAGCTAACATCCATGCCCATCTTCCTCTACTTTATATGTGGGAGGCCTACCACAGCATGGCTTGATGAGCAGTGCCATGTCCGCACCCAGGATCCAAACTGGCGAAACCCAGGCTGCCAAAGCGGAATGTGCGAACTTAACCGCTGCACCACCGGGTGCACTGTGAGCTCCTTTATAGTCTGAAATGAGCTTCAGAGTTAAAACAACCTGAACTGCCAAAGCTATGTATTTTGACTAAAAGTATGAAAATACATTGAGGAAACTGATAATTTCAGTGCAGCAAAGATTTTTTTTCTTTTAAAATCCTTAACTAATATTCATATAATAGAATATCATGCAGCAATCCAAACCAAAGAACTACAACAACAAACAACGTGGATGAATCTCTCAATCATGATATTAAGTGAAAGAAACAAGAAAACATATCTAGTGTATTATTATATAAAGTTCAAATACAGGTAGAACTGATCTGAATGTTAGAAGTCAGGATGGTAATTACCCTCATGGGGGACAGTGACTGGAAAAGGCTATGAAACGGGTTCGAGGTGCTGGTAATGTCCTGTTTCTCGTTCTGAGTGCTGATCACATGGGTACCTTTACTCTGTGAAAATTCATTAGGCTGCACACTGTGTACTTTTCTGTATGTATGTTATAGTTCAATAAAAAATTTATTTACACAAAACAAACAAAGCCCTTAGCTAATCTCTAAATTAAGGTCACAAATGCAGCTACTTATAGGGGCTAGGCAGCTAATATAATATTGGAATCCAGTGGTGTAAGTGATGGGGTCAATGATAGATTAGAGTGAGCCTAACACACTCAAACTGACATGTTTAAAAACAATGAAAGTGTTGGAAATCTTTCAGACATACATAGGAACATCCCATCTACCTGTCACTCAACTTAAAAAAGACAACATTACCAGTACAGTTGAAACCCTGTGTGTAGCCTACACGCCAACCAAATCTCCCTCCATCCTAGAGTTAACCACTGTGCTGAATTTGCTGTTTGTCATTCCTATTTAATAATTTTACTATAAAATGTATCCCTAAAGAGTACATAGTATTATTTTATGAGATTCATCTATGTTAACACATCTAACTCTATACCCTCTTATATAGACTGCTTTCTAAATTGGTATAACTACTTTTAGGAAAAATCTGACAAACCCTAGTAAAATTCAAGATATGTATATCCTATAACTCAGTAATTCTCCTAAGAATTATACCTAGCCTAAAGAATCTTTTGCATATGAGTACAAGGAGACATGTACAAGAATTCATCATATAAGCATTGTTTGTAAGCAATTGGAAACTGCCTAAATAGTCATCAGCAGAAGAAAGGATAAACACATTTTGGCATATTTATTTAACAGAATAGTATACAGCACTGAAAAGGAAATCCAAACCAGGTTTGAATGCTGGGCAGCAGTTTCTGACACAGTCTACATTAATACCTACAACCCAGTACAGTATTTATATCAATCATTAAGTCAATTCTGAAAATACAATCGTTTATCTAATATGATTCACGTGATATTTTTAATTGATTATAACCCAATTGGGAGAGAACACACAGTAGACTATTATTTTGATTATGTTTAGTATGTAGCTTTTCCTTTATTTTTTATTTTTTTGAGGAAGATTAGCCCTGAGCTAACTACTGCCAAGCCTCCTCTTTTTGCTGAGGAAGACTGACCCTGAGCTAACAGCCACGCCCATCTTCCTCTACTTTTATACGTGGGATGCCTACTACAGCATGGCTTTTGCCAAGCGGTACCATGTCTGCACCCAGGATCCGAACCAGCGAACCCCAGGCTGATGAGAAGCGGAACATGCAAACTTAACCGCTGCACCACCAGGCTGGCCCCCAGCTTTTCCTTTAAATTATCTGGCAAGAGTACTGTGCTGTAAGAGCACCTTCCCTGGTGCTCTGCTGACAAGATCAGTGCCTTTGGAATGTGCCAACTCAAGCTTGACATAAAGACACCCGGGAATTAAGTTTCAAAAGTGTTTCAGCTTTCAGAGACTATCAGAAATCTTAAGCCCTCATTATAGGAACACGGGCAGAAAAAAAGGCATGTATTTTCCTTAAGATCATGAAGATAACCTCTAATATTATATAATCGTGGTCTAAAAGGTTAGATAGATAACATCAGACTCATTAATAAGTTTTAAAATGTATTCCATTCCCAGCCAAAATCCGGCTTTAAGTTGGCTATGAGCACTTGGGATTTTTCTTGTTTACTTAAAAATATATTTCATATCTCTTGGGAAAGCTAAAAGAAGGTCAAAATCATGGGTCATAGCTCCTACGGGATTATTAGTTTCACAAAAGACAAAGTTCTTCTGTGCCTGTAATAATCTATACACTCAGCCTGTAATGTTGACTTTCTTTCCCAGTGAGGTGTGCTTTCCTTCTCATTTACAGGTGAATAAGATGAAACTCAAGAAAATTAAGATTTGTCCAAGGTTACACAAGTGTAGATGATCATAAATGCACCACTGCCTCTGAAATATATTCACTAAAAGCATACGAGCAGTGGCCAAATAGCTTTATCTTTCAAGTGGACAACATACTGTTTCACATCCATGGTTTGTCGACTGCCCTTCAGATAGCCTGCCAGGTCCGGGCCTGATCTTGTCTGCTAACCCTATGGGGTAAACCCCTGGAGCAGATGACATGAGGTTAACGCTGACGTGTCTGGCAAGCCTCTACTGAGATTACTTATCAGATTGGCTCTAGAGTTGCCCAGCCGGACTGGACTTCACTTCATACCATTTACTCCAGTGGTCCTCAACTATGGTTGCACACTGGAATCACTGGGGAGCTTCAGAAAGTGTTGAAGCCTAGGACCTACTTCCTGAGATTCTGATTTAATTGCTCTGAGGTGCAAGCCTTGTCATGGAGATTTTTCCCCTTATATTTTATTGTGAAACATTTTAAATATACAGAAAAATTGAAAGAATTTTACTGTGAATGTGCACACACATGCCATCCAAATTCTACCATTAACTTTTTTATACTTGCTTATCACATATCTATCCATCTATCATTTCCTCTATCCACGCATCAAAAATTTTTTTTCCTTTTTTTTTAATGATTCATTTCAAAGTAAATGGCAGACATAATACACTTCCCAGCATGAGGAGTTTTAAAAATTTCCCAGGTGATTCCACTGTGTAGCTAAGGCTGAGAACCACTGCTTTAGACTTCAGTGTTTCCACTGGACTTCGTTTAAAGCGGGCCTAGACGGATCAGTGGCAAGCTTTCTGCCCTGTGGGTTCTACAGGGACAAAACCCACAGGCAGTCAAAGAAGAGCATCAGCCCATTCACTCAAGTCTATTCTATTGCTTTGAGTCCCAATTCCCAGGGTAATTTCTTTTTAGGAATGTCATAAAAATTCAGCAAAAAAAGAGAGCATAGGATCTCTACATTATCAGCAAATGACCATGCATAAAGTAATTATAATAAAGCTTCATATAGTCACAGAATGGGCTTTGGCTTCACAATGTCAGGTTTCACCATTATATTATATTATAGGTATATGAATAGAAGTCACCTAGATTTTAATGAGGCAACAAACTTAGGGAGGTTCAAAGATTTGTCCAAAGATATAGAATTAGTAAATGACGGAATTAGGTCCTCTCAAAATCCAGCAACATTTAGCTTGACAATTGGCATTAAAAAATTAGACAATAAAAATCAGAAAACGAAATCTCATACCTGGAGTTTTCCCTTTTCATAGGCCAGTTTATTTTTACTTTCAGTAATTTTCCCCAAGACCTTTTCCACCTGCTGTTGGGCAAACTGACAGAGCAAACACAGGTATCAGTACCTCCAGGCATAGAACAGAATAAGCATTTCCCTTTTTAAACAAGTATTTATACCCTTTCCATTTCTACAATAGCGAAACCAGGATCCATCTTTATTTGCTCCTGCTCCTCTTAGATAGCTGATCACAGCGCCAACACGCGCCTGCAGGGAGACCGCTAATGGAGGCATCAGCGCCTCACGAGTCCTGCAGCCTGCTGTTCTCTGCTTATTAATTCTGTTTTTGGTGTATCGATTATTCCTTTGTAGTTGCAATCCAAGCCAGAGGTGGGGTGGTGGTATCAGTGGTTGCAGATATGCAGTTTGAGGATTATATAGTTCTTTAAGAACATTGGGGCTGCAAATGATCACAACTACTGAGACGGTAGGAGACATTTCAGTTACCGTAATAAAAGTCAGTAAAAAAAAAAATAAATCTCTGAAAAAACAAAAGAAACCTTTGTTGGAAAGTCCAACATTGTTTGATCAAGCACTCAACACAGCGTTATCTGGGACAAATGTTACTGAAGGCTCTATATTTCATGAAATTACATGTTTTATAATTCCGACAGCCTTACATAATGACAGCTATTTTTTTCATATGTCATTTTCCTCAGACTTTGTCAGATAAAGCAGTTTTCTTTTGATTAAGTTTGGGGCTTAGTGGTACTTCAGGAAGACTATTGGTGATTGAATATGGAAATTTTCACCTTCCATAATCAATTTCAGTGCTATGTCTTAACAGGAAATATTGGTATTTGCCATATGTTAAAATCAGTTTTCACAAATCAATTGTGGGAATAATACACACACAAGCAGATGTGACTGAGAACACAACTTCTTAATCTCACAGGCCAACTAGCTGCACTGTGGATCATCTGCAGTAAATCTTGAGTTCAAAGTCTTACTAATGCTGGTAAATTTCCTATATTGACATAACCACTATTTCTGGTTTACATTTGCTTAATCTCTGAATAATAGGACAGGGAAACTTTTAAGCACTTAAAGCCAAAGAATTTAGACTTTTCTTTTATGTTCAACTTTAGGCAAGTTCATACAGTTGAAACCACACATGTAGGGATATTAATTTACCCAAGAGATACTCCTCACTACCTCCGACATAGCTACAACTATTCTTTAGCTATCATTTGTAGTGTACTTTAAGTATTGTGGATGTTTTCCCAAAAAAAGCAAAAACACATGCCAAACTAAATTATTATATAATAACATGGAACTCATTTTTTCCTCTGTTCAAAATATTTTTGTGATAGAATATGTTCTATAAGAGGGCGCATAGTCTGGAGCATTGTTTACTCCTTGGTAACTGCCTTGACTAGAAGAATTCGGCCATTTTAGACATTCTAGTTTTGATATAGAAAACCTATGGAAAAGCCATAAAAGTGATCAGTCCACAGAAACAGGTCAATTTCTAATCAACATAGTAATTATTTTGATATAAGTATGCATGGTGTGCTGTGGGAACCCAACCGTTAAGGGAGATCCCCTTGGCACTGAAGGCCATAGAGGTTAAGAACCTGCCCAGGTCTCACAGTAAATAAATGGAACCAAGGGTTGAAACTAGGTCTGAGTTCACATCTGTGGTGTGGCATACACAACACACACTATGTACATCTCTAAAAATCAATAAGAAGTTACACTAGAAGGTAGCTCTTACTGAGAATTTCAAGTGTTAACTCCCAAAGAACAAAAATACACTGCCAGCATTGAATGGCAATAGATTTAATGATACTGCTAAGACAAAAAAAATCCTGAAATCTCGACTTCATTCGTCAAGACTCATACAGCCAACTGAAACACTTCTAGGCAGCCTTGGTCACAGAGCTTCTACCTGGAGACACAACTGCAAGCTGGAAGTGAGGTATGGGTGATCACTGGGAGAGCTTCATCAAGAGGTGTGGTGAGCAGGCAAGCATCAACACTGACCAAATCACTGGAGAGATCTGTCAAAGTCACTAACAGGGCTGCTCACTGGCAGTGGGGGCATGAAAGAATCAGGCAGACTTAAATGTGGTCTTCCACAAGTGCCAAAACCAGGTGGGTGGGGAAGCCCAGCTGAGGCCTGGCCAACCAGCAAAGGACACGGATGAATCATTACTCTTGGTGGAGCGGGGCTGGTCTGAGAGTACCAGGAATTAATGTCAATGCACCTTGCTGCTCCAACAGAAACTTAAAGGCTTTTTTTTCTGGGACAGTTCAGATACTAAGAATTCAATAAATGTTAGCTGTCTGCTACACGCTTTATGTGTATTAACTTAATCCCCAAACAATCTCCTAATAATAGTAGTATTATCCCCATTTTGGCAGATTAGGAAACCGAGGCTCAGAGAGGTTAAGGATCAAACCCAAAGTCACAGCCAAAATTGAAATCTAGGCAGTGTGGATCTAAAGCCATGAAAATGTAAGAGGATTTAGATTTACTCTGTAGTTTTTCATAGTTGAAGTAATGAGCAGCTTATGACAGAGTTTGAAAGAATTTAGCTCAGATTTAGATAGACTCATATCAGGGCCTTCTATGCAATTTTCAAAGATGATTTGCATGGCATGGAAGGAATAACTAATTCTTTTTCAAGTACTGAAAAGCACACAGGAAACTTATTAGCTGCCTAACAGAAAGGTCATTTCTTTAAATCCTCTTCACTTAGAGAAGATGTGTTAAGAACTCTACCATTCATTTGTAATGCATTGACCTTGTCAAATAGGTTTTAGAAATTGAACTTATTACGGATTGCCTAATGGGGGGAACTGTCAGAAAGGGGGAAAAATACAAGTTTCTTCCTCACAATTTATGGAAGAGGCAATATTCTAAAACATTAGAAATCTTTGTGCTTTTCAGCATTATAGATCATCTGTGTAGGCAGATGTTTAATAGCTGCCTTAAATACTTGTTTTCTTAAATCCTCTATTGTTTGAATACTGTATGGCTCTCTGCCCTATTTAGCTTGAGTTATTTAAGACTTATAATAATTATTAAAACACAAACAAATGAAAAAAAACCATGTCCTGACTTCCCTTTTTTTTTTTTAACTCATTAATCATTAATTTCTACTTTAGACTGACCTTTTTATACCCACCCCATGGTAATCAGAAGAGACTTGAAGTTCAAGGGAAGCCATTTGATCTGCCAGGTGCTTATTCTTTTGCTCCAGAGTTTGCAGGTTGTGAGTTAATGCATTTATGTGTACCTTTGAAAAACAAAAGGAGAATAGAAATCTATTTATGCCAGATCCAAAAATATTATCTTAATTTAAAAATGACATTTGTAACTGTAAAATAGAAGGTATCATATGAACATCTTCCCCTGCCTCTATTTGTGGGGATACAGTCTGATAGCTCTAGTATTTCAAAGACTTTTTTTCCTTTTCTTTTACATTTTTTCAGCTTTTCTCATTGTCTTCAGCAGGAGGGTTATTACAAATTAATAGTTCACATTTACTAGAAATGGAAGGCCTTCTGGTACTTGGTATTTATTTGAATATTAATTTAAGCTTATGAATACAGAAGCAAAAACCCTCCACAAAATATTAGCAAAATGAATACAGAAATATATAAAAAGGATAACAAATCAGGACTAAGTGAAGTTTATCCCATTAATACATAACTTGTTCAACATTCAAAATCAATTAATACAATTCACCACATCAAGAGACTACAGAAGAAAACCCATATGACCTTTTCAACAGATGAAGAAAAAGCATTTCACAAACTTCAACATGAATTCGTGATAAAAATTCAGCAATCTAGAAATGAAGAGGAACCATCACTACCTGATGAAATATATCTATAAAACAACCTACAACTAATAAAGACTGCATGTTTCCCCCTAAGACTGAGAAAAAGGCAAGGATATCTACTTTCACTATTCCTATTCAATATCATACAAGAGGCCATAGCTAGTGCAATAAGGCAAGAAAAAGTAATAAAAGGCATAGAGATTGGAAAGGGAGAAATAAAACTGTCTCTACTTATAACAGACATGATTGTCTACTTAGGAAATCCCAAAGAATCTACAAAAAAGATACTAGAATAAGTGAGTTTAGTAAGTTTGAAGGATACAAGGACAATTGTATTTCTACATACTAGCAACAAACAATTGGAAATTGATATTTCTTAAAAGTGTGATTTATAACACTACCAAAAATCCATAAAATTCTCAGATACAAATCTAAAAAAATATGTCCAATATCTGATATGCAGAAAACTACAAAATACTGACAAGATGAATCAAAAACCTAAACAAAATCAAGAGATATATCATGTTTTTGTTCTACAAGATTCAATATTGCTAAGATGTGAATTGTCTCTAATCCCAATCAAAATTACGTGGAGTAATTTACCAAGGTTCACCCTTTGGTGGGGTCTGAACTGTGGGGATAGAAATTATGTCCTATAAGAAATACTACAGGGAGTTCTTCAGGCTTAAATAAAATGGCATTAGATAATACCTGGAAGCCACGTAAAGAAATATAGGGTACTGGTAAAGGTAGCAGCATAGGTACATATAAAAGATATATAAATATATATTTTTTATTGTAACTCTCTGTTACCTATAAATCAAAAATAGATAGTAAAAGAAATAACAAGAGAATTAAACAAACACACCAGAAATATCTACTTAACACAAAAGAAGGCAGTAATGGAGAAACAGTGGAACAAAAAGCATATAAGACATACAAAAAAACAGATAGTAAAGTGATAGATGTAAATCTTACTTTATCAGTAATTGTGTTAAATATAAATGGATCAAACACTCTGGCTAAAAAGCAGAGATAGAATGAATTTTTTAAAAGATCCCACTGTATGCTGTTTATAAGAAACACACTTTAGATCCAAAGACACAAAAGGGTTGAAAGTAAAAGAATGAAAAAAAGATATACCATGTGAACAGTAATCTGAAAAGAGCTAAAGTGGCTACACTAACATTAGACAAAACAGACATTAAGACAAAAATCTGTGAGATAAAGAAGGACATTATATATTGAAAAAAGGGTCAACTCATCAACAAGATATAACGTTTATAAATATATATGCATCTAACAACAGAGAACAAATGAAGTAAAAACAATGAAGCAAAAACTGACATAACTGAAAGGAGAAATAAACGATTCAACAACAATAGTTGGAGAATTCAATATCCCACTTTCAATAATGGACAGAACAGTGAGGAAACAGATGACTTCAACAACACCATAAAGCAACTGGAACGAACAGACATCTATAGAACACTCCTCCCAACAACAGCAGAATACATATTTTCTCACGCGCACAGAAAGCATTCTCCAGGATATACCATATATTGAGCCATAAAACAACTCTCAATAAATTTGAAAGGACTGAGATTATACAAAGTATGTTCTCCAACCACAATGGAATAAAATTAGAAATCAATAAAACAAGGAACTTTGAGAAATTCACATATATGGGGAAATTAAACAACACACTTCTAAATAACCAATAGGTCAAAGAGGAAATTACAAGGGAAATTAAAGAATACTTTGAGATGAACGAATATGAAAACATGACAAAATGCATGGTATGCAGCTAAAGCAGTACTCAGAGGGAAATTTATAGCTGTAGACACATATTAAAAAAGAAGAAATCTCTCAAATCAATAATCTACGCTTCCATCCTAAAAAACTAAGAAAAGAAGAGAAAATTAAGCCCAAGGCAAGCAAAGGAAAAAAACTAATAAGGATTAGAGCAGAAATAAAATAGAGAATAGTAAAGAGAAAATCAGTAAAACCAAAAGTTGGTTCTTTGAAAAGAGCAACAAAATTGACAAGCCATTAGCCATATTAACCAAGAAAAAAGAAAATTACTAAAATTAGAAATGAAAGAAGGGACATTATACTGAACTTGAATGGGGCTACTATGAACAATTATATGCCAATAAATTAGATAGCCTAGATGAAATGAAAAAATTCCTAGAAAGACCCAAACTACTGACACTGACTCAAAAAAAGTAGAAAATCTGAATGGAAGTGGAGCAAGTAGAGGACTGAATCAATAGTAATAATAATTAAAGGTGAACAGAATAAAAAACTCCCCACACAAAAGAAACCTAGAACCAGATGGCTTCACTGGTGAATTCTACAAAATATTTCTTTTTTTTTAATTAAAATTTTTTTTTGAGGAAGATTAGCCCTGAGCTAACTGCTGCCAATCCTCCTCTTCCTGCTGAGGAAGACTGGCCCTGAGCTAACATCTGTGCCCATCTTCCTCTGCTTTATATGTGGGATGCCTACCACAGCATGGCATGCCAAGCAGTGCCATGGTTGCACCCAGGATCTGAACCGGTGAAGCCCGGGCCACCGAAGCGGAACATGCACACTTAACTGCTGTGACACCAGGCTGGCCCCCTGCAAAATATTTCAAGAAGAATCAGCACCAATCTCTCACAGATCTTCCCAAAAATAGAAGAGGGGAGAACACTTACCAAATCATTTTAAGAGGCCAATATTACCTTGATACCAAAACCAGACAAAGACATCACAAGAAAACTACAGGATATCCCTTATTAACATAGATTCAAAATTCCTCAACAAAATACTAGCAAGCCAAATTAAACAACATATAAAAAAATACACCATGACTCAAGTGAAATTTATCCTAAAAATGAAAGCTTGGTTCAACATTTGAAATCAATCAATGTAATACACCATATTAACAGAATAAAGGACAAATCCACAAGATTATCTCAATAGACACAGAAAAAGCAATAGACAAAATTCAACACACTTTCATGATAAAAATTCTCAACAATGGGGGCCAGCCCAGTGGCACAGTGGTTAAGTTCACACACTCCGCTTCAGTAGCCTGGGGTTCGCTAGTTCAGATCCTGGGCATGCACCTACACACCACTCAACAAGCCATGCTGTGGCAGCATCCCACATACAAAACAGAGGGAGACTGGCACAAATGTTAGCTCAGCGACAATCTTCCTCAAGCAAAAAGAGGAAGATTGGCAACAAGAGTTAGCTCAGGGCCAACTTTCCTCACCAAAAAAAAAAAATCTCAACAAAGTACGAATAGAAGGGAATTTCCTCATCCTGATAAAGGGCATTTATAGAAAGCCCACCGCTAACATCATACTCAATGGGGACAAACTGAAAGCTTTCCCTTTAAGATCAGGAACAAGACAAGGATGTCTGCTCTCACTGCTTCTATTCAACATTGCACTGGTGGTTCTAGACAAAGCAGTTACACAAGAAAAAGGAAGAAAAAGGCAGCAAAATTGAAAAGGAAGAAATAAAACTATTTGAAGATGATACAATCTTCATATATATATATATATATATATGAGATATATATAGAGAGAGATAATATATAAGATGTCGCATTGTTAAGATTTCAATACTTCCCAAATTGATCTACAAATTCAATACAAACCCTATCAAAATTCCAACTGCTCTTTCCTACAGAAAAAAAGGAAAAGCTGATCCTAAAATTCATATAGAAATATGAGGATGCAGAATAGCCAGAACAATCTTGAAAAAAAGACAAAGTTGTAGGATTCACACATCTCGATTTCAAAACTTACTACAAAGCTACAGTAGTCAAGACTGTGTGGTACTGGCATAAGGACAGTCACAGAGATCAATGCAACAGAATTCAGAGTCCAGAAATAAACCCATACATCTATGGTTAACTGGGTCTTGACAACGGAGACAAGACTACTCAGTAGAAAGAACAGTCTTTCAACAAATGGTGATGGGATAATAACGAAGGCAAAACAATGAAGTTGAATCTCTACTTCATACCATATATAAAATTAACTCAAAATGGATCAAATACCTAAATATAACATGTAAAACTATAAAATTATTAGAAAAAAAATAGCTATAAATCTTTGTGACCTTGGATTGGGCAATGGTTTCTCAGATGTGACACTGAAAGCATGGGCAACCAAAGAAAAAATAAACTGGATTTATTAAAAACTAAAAATTTAAGGCCAGCCAGTGGCATAATAGTTAAGTTCATGCTCTCTGCTTCGGCAACCTGGGGTTCACGTGTTCAGATGCCAGGCATGGAGCTACACACGGCTCATCAAATCATGCTGTGGCAGGGGGCCAGCCCTGTGGCTGAGTGGTTGAGTTTGTGCGCTCTGCTTTGGCAGCCCAGGGTTTCACTGGTTTGGATCCTGGGTGCGGACCTAGCACTGCTCATCAAGCCATGCTGAGGTGGCATCCCATATGCCACAACTAGAAGGACCCACAACTAAAATACACAACTACGTACTGGGGGGGCTTTAGGGAGAAGGAGGAAAAATTAAAAATTAAAAAAAAGAATCATGCTGTGGCAGTGTCCCATACACAAAATAGAGGAAGACTGGCACAGGTGTTAGCTCAGGGACAATCTTCCTCAAGCAAAAAGAGGAAGATTGGCAACAGATGTTAGTTCAGGGCCAATCTTCCTCACCAATAAATAAACATTTAAAACAGAGAACCCACGGAATGGGAGAAAAACACCTGCAAGTCACATATCTGATAAGGATCTACTATCCAGAATATATAAAGCTCTCTTACAACTCAACAATTAAAAGACAAATAACCCAGTTTAAAAATGAGTAAAGGATCTGAATAGACATTTCTCCAAAGAAGACATACAAATGGCCAATAAGCACATGCAAAGATGCTCAGCATCATTAGTTATTTGGGAAATTCAAATCAAAACCACAATGAGGTACTACTTTCACACCTACTAACGTAGCTATTATCAAAAAATGAAAAATAACGTGTTGGTGAAGATGTGGAGAAGCTGGAACCCTTGTAAATTGTCGGTGGGAATGGAAAGGGGTTCAGCACTGTGGAAAAGTCTGGTGGTTCCTCAGAAAGCTAAACATAAAATTACCATATGATCCAGCAATTCCACTCCTAGGTATATGTCCCAAAGAACTGAAAACAGGTACTTACAAATACACATACACACATGTTTATAGCAGCACTAACCACAGCGGCCAAAAGAAGGAAACAGTGCAAATGTGCATCAGTAGATGAACAGATAAATTGTGGTATATACATCTACCTATGCATTTATGTACATATATCTCTATATACACAGGCACACACAAGGAATATACTCAGCCAAAAAAAGGAAGGAAGTACTGATACATACCACATGGATGAACCTCACAAATGTTATGCTACGTGAGAGAAGCCAGACACAAAAGATCACATACTGGATGACTATATTTATATGAAATATCTAGAATAGGTAAATCCACAGAGATAGAATGCAGCTTGGTGGTTGTCAGGGGCTGGGGGAAGGAGGGAACGGGGAGTGACTGCTTAATGGGTATGGGGTTTCCTTTTGGGGTGATGGAAGCTAGACAGAAGTAGTGGCTGCACAACATTGTGAATGTACCAAATTCCACTGAATTGTTCACTTTAAAATGGTTGATTTTATATTATGTGAATTTTACCTCGATTAAAAAAAAACACAGTGAGATACTTCATACCCACTATGATGGGTATGATAACTATTTTTTAAAAGCAGACAATAACAAGAGTAGGTGAGGACATCGAGATATTGGAATCCTCATATAGTGCTGGTGGGATTGTACATTGGTGCAGCCATTTTGTCAAAACAGTTCAGCAGTTTTTCAAAATGATAAACAGTTATCACACGACCCAGTAGTTTTACTCTTAGAGAACTGAAAACAAATGCTCACAAAACAATTGTACACAAATGTTCACAGCATTATTCTTAATAGCCAAAAAGTAGAAACAACCTGAATGTCTATCAACTGATGAATGGATGAATGAAGTGTGGTATATTCATACAACATAATATTATTCAGCCACAAAAAGGAATGAAGTACCAACATATACTACAATATGGATAAACCTTGAAAACATTACGCTAAGTAAAGAAGCCAGACCCAAAAGGCCACATACTGTTTGATTCTATTTATATGAAATGCCCAGAATAGACAAATCCATTGAGACAGAAAGTAGAATAGTGGTTGCCAGGGGCTGGGGGCAGGGGTGAATGGGGAGTGACTGCTAACAGGTACTGGGTTTCTTTTTGGGGTGATAAAAAGGTTCTAGAATTAGATAGTGGTGATGTTTGCACAAACTTGTGAATATACTAAGAAACTCCTGAATTGTATATTTTAAGGAGGTAAATCTACAGTATATTAATTATTTCTCAATAATAAAAGGTAGTAGCACAGACAATCCACCTAAAAATAAAATGAACCTTGAACTGTATCTGGTTTGATATCCAAAAATTAACTTGAAAAGGATCACAGAACTAATGTAAAACCTAAAACTAAAACTTCTAGAGGAGAACAAAGGAGCAAATCTTAGTGAACTTAGATTAGGCGAAAATTCCTTAGACATGATGCCAAAAGTATGATCCACAAAATTTTAAAAATTGACAAATTAGACTTCATTAAAATATAAAACTTCTGCTCTTGAAAGAGCATGAAAAGACAAGGCATAAAACAGAAGAAAGTATATGTAAAGCACATATAAGATTTATGTATATACAGATAGTAAGAATTTTTTTATATAAGAATTAATGTGAGACTTTTAAAATCTCTGAAAAAATCAATAATAAGAAAACAAACAGGGGCCAGCCCGGTGGCACAGTGGTTAAGTTCACATGTTCCTCTTCGGCAGCCCAGGGTTTGCCGGTTCAGATCCCAGATGTGGACATGGCACCACTTGGCACGCCATGCTGTGGCAGGCGTCCCACATATAAAGTAGAGGAAGATGGGCATGGATGTTAGCTCAGGGCCAGTCTTCCTCAGCAAAAAAGAGGAGGATTGGCAGCAGATGTTAGCTCAGGGCTAATCTTCCTCAAAAAAAAGTAAAAAGAAAACAACTGAATTAATAATGGTTAAAATATTTGAAGAGACATTTCAAGACGTGGATGGCAAATAAATAAATGAAAAGATGCTTGATATTATTAGTCATTGGAGAAATGCAAATTATAGCCACAATGATATACCACTACACACTAGTTAGAATGGCTGAAACTAAAGGAACCAACAATACCAAGTGCTGGTGAGAATGTAAAGAAACTGGAACTCTTATATATATATTACTGGTGGGAACACAAGATGCTTTGGAGAATCTTTCGGAAAACAGATCCCTTGGAAAATAGTTGAACAGTTTGTTACTATGTCAGAAATCCAACTCCTGATATTTACACCAGAGAAATAAAAAATATATATTCATATGTGAATATTTATACAGGCTTCATTCATAATTGCCCAAATCTGGAAACAACCCAAATGTCCTTCAATTGGCAAATGGGTAGAGAAACTGTGATACTGAAAAAACAAACAAAACAAAACAGAAACACGTTCACAGATAGAGGAAACAAACTCGTGGTTCCCAGAGGTAGGGAGGTAAAATGGGTGCAGGGGATTAAGAGATACAAGTTCCCAGTTATAAAATAAATAAATCATGGGATGTAATGTAGAACATAGAGAATATTGTCAATAATATTATAATAACTTTGTATGCCGACAGGTGTTAACTACTTATCGTGGTAATCATTTCACAATGTATATACATATTGTATCACTATGATGCACACCTGAAACTAATAGGATATTGTATGTCAATGATATTAAAAAAAGGGAACTGTGATATATCTATATAATTGAACACAAACTCCTGATATATACAACAACATGGATGAATCTCAAATGGCTTATGCTAAATAAAAGAAGCCAGACTTAAAATGCTACATATTGTGTGATTCCATTTACATGATATGCTGGAAAAGATATAACTACAGGGGCAGAAAAACAGATCAGTGGTTTTCAGGGGATGGGGGTAGAGGAAGAGGTTGATTACTAAGGAGCACAAGGGAACTAACTTTCCAGGGTGATAGAAATGTTCTATATTTCAATTGTGGTGGTGGTTACCTGATTGTATGTGTTTGTCAAAACTCACAGAAGTGCACACTAAAAAAAGGGCAAATTTCAGTACGTAAATTACAATCCAATAAAACTGACTTTAAAAAAAACATAGCTTTACAATGAATACACATTTAAAAAATATCAAGTTAGACCAAAAAATGGGACCCTGTATAAGCATTATCATTTGGCCAACCAGAACCTCTCTACAGAGCAAGTATATGTCAGTCCCCTGAACATACACTCAGCCTACATTAACTCAAATGAAATCAGACAAGCAAAATAATAACTCTATGTTTTAATCACAGACACATATCATTTGCCTTAGCCATGTAACATTCACTAACATTTTTAAACAAATAGCATTAATGAATTTAATGGTATCCACCAGTTTTCCAAATTTTAAAAAGCATATTTGAGGTCAAATTGACACCAGCAAAGTCCTTGCCACAGGAAATCAGCTTTATTTAAAGACGTTTAGGGTGGACTATTTTCAAATCTCTAGATGTGAATGACCAAACCACAGAAGGCACCTGCCAGCTCGGTGACCTGTATTTGAGCCCAGGCTGAGAAGTGAACTCTTCTTCTCTCTCAGATCCTTACATTGACAGTTCACATGTATATGGTAATACGAATGCTATTTAGTTGAGCCAGAAGCCAAGGAACAGTCGCGGCTCGAAGACTCTGATACCTGTTGCTGGATTTGTTGTCTGGGACAGGCTAACACTCCCTGATGCTTGAGACATATTCTCTAGATGACAGTGGTACAGACTCTCTACTCTCTTCAAATTTTGAAATACAAACAGCAATGTTTTAAAGATTGTTCTTTGTTTTATTTTAATAAGGGTTGCTAGAGAAACACGTAGCCATTCCACCATTTTAGAACCCAGAAAAGGTACCTGGCAAGTAAAGTGGCAGGTGCTAATAGGTACATAGGAACCCTAACTTAGCTTTGTTTAAAAAAAAACTGCATCAGCAGTCAGCAATCATCCCTCTGCCTCCCACAGGCGCATTAGCTCACTCTCAGGGGACTTCCTGGCTGAACTGCAGTGGCGCCTAGGGCCAGGGGCAGTAGTGCCTCACTGGCCAACACCAGATGTTCAGACAAGCGAACGCTCCCCAGAAGCAGCCTACGCTGCAGTGACTTGAGCGCTCTGAACCGCACCCAGCTTCTCGGCTTCTCTATTCTCCCACATCCAGGTATTCAAGAAAAGGAGCTGTCTCCTCACTAAGATAAGCTGATACAGGAGGCAGTGACACAGAAGGAAATGAAATGTAGCGAAATAACAACAAATAAAATGTGGAATACCTTGTTTTGGGCTAATTCCTTTTCCAAACTGCATTTTTCTTGTGCTGTTTCTTTGTCTGTTTTATGAATCTGCCCAAGGAGGGGAAAAGAAGAAACGGGTCAATTTTAAAGCAGCTGACAGGCTCTATTATAGCAGACACACCCTGCATGTCAGTTAATACCTACACTGCAGAGATAGCACATCCTCTCAGAAAAGGGGCCACTCAGGGAGTCTCTGAGGCAGAGCAAACTTCACAAACAGCCCTGAAATTAGAAAGATACGTCTGCATGTCAGACTCTGCTGGTTCCCTCCTAACTGAGAAGACAGGGCTGTTCCCCCTTAACCTACACTGTTCCACTCCTTCAGGGGAAATCACTTTTTAAAATCTGACTCCTTACCTAACATGAGGATGTGTGAACTATTAGTTAACACTCACTAGTGCTGTATAAGGGTACACCATTTGGAACAGACTACTTCACATGCTCAAAGACATAGATTCGCCACCTAAAGATTTCTTTAATGGGCAACTCAGACAAACTGCATCTGGGTTGTATTTCTTTCCTTGTCTTTCGCATTTAAAACACAATTTTAAAACAAGATCACCACCCCAACCAGGAGGTAACATAAATCTTCCTCTATCTACCTCTCTCTGAAGTCTTTCTTTCTCCTCTAGCAGAGATGACTTCTCTTGCACGGATGCTTCCAATTCTCCTCGCAATCTTGCAATAGTTGATTCTAGCAGCTCTTTTTGCGTAGCTGTCCTCTTCTCAGCATCCTGTGCTTTCTGGATACATTGGTTGTGTTCAAGGATTAAATGGTCCCTGCAGGAAGAGAACAAGGAGGGAGGAAAGCTAAATGCGAGTTCTTCTTCAACAGAAGGACGAAATGTTCTTATAGAACCTATCTCCTGCCTGAGAGCAGTTAACCAAAACGTTCTAACAAAACTAGTTCCTTGAGGGCAGTCTTTATTTTTGTGGCTGACCCAGCAAATGCAGAACTAAACATTTTCATTAAAGATAAGAAATACACGTGCAAGAACAAAAGCTGCATGAGAAGTTGCACACCATCTACTTACAGATGTGCTTGGAGCTGGGTTTTCTCATTCTGAACAGTCTGAAGCTCACTTGTGATACTGGCGTGGGCTGCATCCAGCAGTAAGTTCTGTTCTTGAAACGTCTGTGTCATCATTTTCTGCTCTACCTGAGTATTATAAGTAATATTAAAAGATAAGATGCCAGAAAGTCATTTGACAGACTATCACTCAAAATAACTGATCAAAGACACTGAATTAGCTTACAAAAGACAAATTTTATTTATATAAATAAAACCTCTTTTTAAAAGAATTTAACGCCCAGCTTTCTTTTTGTCCCCACCCTGACTTGACCACCATTCTATCATTTGATAGCTCTACTGGTCACCAATCAAGATGCACAACAATTAGTTACTCAGCTTGCTACAAAATTTACAAAACTCCTAACACGAACATATTTTTAGGTATAAAATTATATGAAGAATATTTTTGGTACTTTAAAATTTCACTATGATACATACTTTATTTTAAAAAGTAAAACAATATCAATGCACAAAGTGAAAAGATCCCTCCACCTCTATCTCCCCTCACATCTTCCAGATAAGCCCACCCGCCAGGATGATGATGTTTAAGAGTCTGCGAGGACTCTTTTGAGAATATCTGAAATTGCCCTCAGATACTGTTACAGCACAAGTACTACAACTGTTTTGCACAATTTATTTTCTCTGGCTCACCATTTTGGAATTATCAAAACATCACATTTTTTTATACACACCCCCTCTATCTTCCATTTATAAAGCTTTTGCAAATACAGTACATATTAATTACTTTTGTAAACATATTTTAAAACACTTTTAACCATATTTGATTGCAAGGCAAACATACACACCTTCACACTTGGTAAAATGGGATCTCACTTGTGTAATATTCTGAAGTTTTAAAATGTTGTGACACTGTTACATATATAAGTCATATTATTCACTCTACTAAACTAAGTCCCATGAAAGTAAGAATTTTGTCTCGTTCACTTATTTAATCCTATCTAGATCTAGCATCATACCTGAATGGGGCAAACACTAAATGTTTGCTGAGTTAATGAAAGATAGTTATTGAGTACCTATTATGTGCAAAACATACTTAGTACTATGGGTAATAACAAAGATATACAAGGCACTGTCCTTGCTTCTAGGAAGTTCACAGTGCAACAAAGGAAGGAGCCATGCACATAATTACTACTATAGAATGCAGAACAGAGAGGCAACATAGCATAATGATTAAAAACACTGAGTCTGTGGGCCCCCCCAGTGGTGCAGCGGTTAAGTTCACATGTTCTGCTTCTCGGCGGCCTGGGTTTTGCCGGTTTGGATCCCGGGTGTGGACATGGCACCGCTTGGCAGAAGCCATGCTGTGGCAGGCGTCCCACGTATAAAGCAGAGGAAGATGGGCGTGGATGTTAGCTCAGGGCCAGTCTTCCTCAGCAAAAAGTGGAGGCTTGGCAGTAGTTAGCTCAGGGCTAATTTTCCTCAAAAAAAAAAACACTGAGTCTGGAGTCAGACTTCGGTTTAAATCCGGCTCTGCCACTTACTAGCTAAGTGATTTCAGGCAAGTTGGTTGATTTTGCTAAACCTCATTTTTGTTATCTATAAAATGAGGATAATAAATATCCCTTTACATATGGCTGCTAGTATTAAAGGAGGTAACATAAGTAAAATCCTTAGCATGCTTGGCATATAGTAAGTATGCTCAAAAAAAAGAGAGAGAGAGAGCTATTAATATTACAATCTGTTTAGTGTTCGAGGAGTAGAAGTTGAGAAAACTGATCCTTTCTGGTTGGAGTGATCAAGCTTCTTGATGAAAGTGAGAGTTAAAGAATGAGTAGAATTTCAAATAGTTGAAGTAAAGACTGTTCTCAGCAGAGGGAACAGCATAAGCAAAATGGGAAAGCACAAGTGTTTGAGGAAGAGGTCAGTACTTCAGGGTCAGACATACGTGTTCTCCATGATTCTACAAATAATGGCACAAGTAATTACTTTTCCTAAGTAATGATATTTGAGAAGAAACCATTAAGAAAGTAAAGCCATGGGCCGGCCCCGTGGCCGAGTGGTTGGGTTCGCACACTCCGCTTTGGTGGCCTGGAGTTTCGCTGGTTCAGATCCTGGGTGCAGACATGGCACTGCTCATCAAGCCACGTTAAGGCGGTGTCCCACGTGCCACAATGAGAAGGACCCACAACTAAAATTATACAACCATATACCAGGGGGCTTTGGGGAGAAAAAGGAAAAATAAAATCTTCTTTTTTTTTTTTTAAAGATTGGCACCTGAGCTAACAACCGTTGCCAATCTTTTTTTTTTTTTTTCCTGCTTTATCTCCCCAAACCTCCCTGTACATAGTTGTATATCTTAGTTGCAGGTCCTTCTAGTTGTGGGATGTGGGACGCCACCTCAACGTGGCCTGACGAGCAGTGCCATGTCCACGCCCAGGATCCAAACCCTGGGCCGCTGCAGCGGAGTGCATGAACTTAACCACTCAGCCACGGAGCCAGCCCCGGAAAAATAAAATCTTTAAAAACAAAAAAAGTAAAGCCAAATGACCCCTCTGATGAAAAGTGAAAACCACTAATCAAAAAATAAAATAATTCAATAAAATTTCTTGGAATTAATTGTTAAAATATTTTATTTATCCAGTTGGCCATTTGCATTTCCTGATCTCTTAGACAAGGAGGCTTCCTACTGATTCTATCAGAAATTGACGAGTGTTAACAATGACTACCTGCAGAAGGGCTTGATGGTCAGCAATGATTCTGGCATTTTCCGTACTAGCAGTCTGCAGCATGCTGTTCAGCTCTGAACACTTTCTAGTCAGATGGTCATTCAAAACCTAAGACAACATATGTAGTAAGTCTTAGACCTCTCCAATAAATAATTATTTTTACTTATGGATCATTATTTCTAACGATTACAGAGTATTTCACTATATATGAGAACCTAATGTATTTAACCTAATTGTTATTTCATTAATTTATAAAATACTTTCAAATATTTGGAGACAACACTCTGAATAATTTTATATTAAAAGGGGGAAATTTGTTGATTTGGTGGAACAACTGCAGCACTTGGCAGTTTACTGACCCATTCTTCACAATTTTGAACACTGATCAATTAGAGCAAGACAGAACGGAATTTACAATGTAGATGCCCAGCCAATATTATAGAAATCCATTCCCTAAATTGGATAATGAGTATTCAGAATTGTTTAGCCGATAACAGAAAATATCTAAGCTCCTCCATCACCAATTACTGTATTTACAAAAGCAAAATATAGATTATTGTGCCATTTTACAAGATTAATCTTCCAAAATAAAACAAAATCTTTTCTGCAAACAGATCTATCATACTTGTAGTTAGTTTATAATTCTCTTGTCCTTTTGATATCTTGAAATTTGTATTCCTGTGGAAAATATTTATCTTAATTACCAGTTATTTTTGCCAAATATATTTGGCAAGGATCTTACGTTTTAATGAACAAGTTCTTCAAAGATGGGGCGAAATAACTCTGAAGGATCAATAGAAAACACACTCAAAAAAACAGTAAAAAGAAATGAAACATAAATGATAGATTATCCGGAAACTATCATAAGTGGTGTGTATAGTACAGTAGATAGGAACACATTCAGAGGCATCTTAAAGTTATAATTAGATTATAAACTATTCATCAAGGAATACCTGGGGGTGAGACAGAGGAGAACTCTTGCTCCTTGAAAAGAAATAGTTAATTTTCTTTGGAGCCAGATTGCCTGAGGTCAAATTCCAACTCTGTCACTTATTAGCTATGTTATTAAACCTCTCTGTACATCACTTTCTTATCTTTAAACTGGGAATAATAATAGTTTCTATAGTAGTATTAATTGCAAGGATTACAATTTGTTAATAACACCAGGTGCTTAGCATTGTACCTAGAAAGCAGAACGGGTTCAGTAAATGTTAACTACTATGAGTATAGTAAGGGTAGTAACAGTTATTGTTATTATTATTTTACAGAAGAACACATTTATTTTGTATTTTCTTTATCATAAACAGAGTACAGCTACTATGATCCTAACCTTGAAGTAATCAAATTGTACTAACAAAAAGTTCATTTAAGTGATCAATACTGTTTCATTGGGCCCTATGAGAAATAACTTGTTTGCCTGCATAGTTGATGGCTCTTCTTTATATACATGCATATTTATATAAAACATCAGCTGAATTTGGAAACTGCCATCCCACAGAAAATTACGCATAATCCAGCAAGGATTTATTAGATTCCTACTGTGCTATTTGCTATATAAGATGCAAAGAAATATGAGACATACCCCTTGGCATTGAACTGCTTAGAAGTTCATGCGGGAAACAAAAGGTGTATATTTAATGAATAAATGAGAAAGCAAACAAAGGCAAAGTGTAAACTAGAGCATGATCTAGCAGCACATCTCGTATGCTTATGTGCCACAGGAATTTGGAGAGCAAAATGAGAAATGCAGTTAATTTGATCATGTTTCACAGAAGAAGTAAATCATATGGAAATGAAAAATAGGGATGATGGTGATGGTATGAATTTATATAATCAAGATTAATCCTGGTTCTTGGTTCTTTAATTGAACAAAATTAAACATCTAAAAACTAGAGAAATGGGAAGATTTACCTGTGCTTTTTCTGATGCTTCATGAAGGGATACTATTTCAGACCTCAAATATGCATTTTCTTCGTGTTCCTTATTGAAAGACATCCTCACATTCTATAGGAGAAAAAAAGAACTTCTCTAAGAGCTATAACATGTATCTCTATCAAAATACTTGTTCTGTATTTTGGACAGTACAAATTCAAGTTCTAATGATATACATAGATAAGTGTCTTATAAAGAATTTTTTATAATTTTGATATCTTCAACTTTCAAACTTCTCCTTATTTATAAATTATTTATCAAAACTGTTTTTAAATATTTCTCATATTGGAATTCCAACTAGAAATAATTTGCCTAAAATCATAACCTATTTATCTAGTATCTTTATGTCAAGAAAGTTCTACTCTCCAAGATGAAATATTTGTTGGTTTATACTACATACACAGTTTTTCCTATTAACAGTAAGATCTTGTGATTTCAAAGAAACACATTCAAGGATCTTTTAAAGTTACAAGTAGGTGAAGATCTTTTCATCAAGGAGTGCCTGGGGGTGGAGCAGAAGAAAGTGCCTTTGCTCTGTGAAAAAAAGAGCTAGTTCTCTTTGAGATGAGAAAAAGGTGATAGGGATGTGAGTTGTGGGCTGGGCTTTCCCTAACAGGTACTCAGTCAAATGGGGAAGGACCAAGTGTAAGTCCTCTCCACACAGAGAGAGAACCACTCTTCTCTTTTCCCAAGAGAAGCATCTCAAGAACGGTAAATCACATAACACAGGATGAGCGAGAATCCAGAAAACTTACCCTAAACAGAAGCTACACATTGAGATTGATTTAGACATGTATTAAGATATAAAGTAGCAATATTTCTTTATTTTTTATTATAGTAAAATATACATAACATAAAATTTACCATTTTTACAATTTTTAAGTGTACAGTACACAAAAGTTTTCAGTGTTAAGTGCAGTGGCATTAAGTACATTCACATTGTTGTACAACCATCACCACCAAAAAGTAGTTACTATTTCTTACATTTCATAAAAAAGCTTCTTTATAACAATTAGTTTGCAATAGGCATAAAATGCAAATGTCTCATTATTTTTGCCAATTCACCCTTTTCAAACTATAACAACCTGCATGAAATGATTTATTTCCTAATATCCAGTTAACAACAGTTCTGAATATATAACTCATTTACACTGAAAATTTTTTGAAATAAAGATTTTAGGAGAATCAGAAGGCCAGTAAACCACCGTGAGTGAGGAAGCATTACTTAGCGAAGAGAGGAAAGAACACCGCTATACTCCACAACCTCAAAACTTACCTTATTTTCTTCAACCAACTTGGAAATGAGGTCATCTCTAGAAACTAAAAACAAAAAGTCCACATAAGTATGATAATAACAACTTACTACAATTACACTGAAATCACATGGTATGTTTTTCCCTGAGAAGCTTTGATTTTTTTTTTTTAGTCTGTATTTTGCAGAAATAAGGAGAACGCATTTCTATCATATTTTCATAGACTGGAAACTAAGTCATGGAATTATCAAGAACTAGTCCCTAGTCATGTGCGATGGTAGACGAGGTCACATGTTACTCCACGCACAGATGATGATGAGCCTCTGAGGGATTTTAAGCCGAGCGGCACATAATCCAAAGCGTTTCCTTGGAGAGCTCACTCTAACAGGCTCGGCACAGACAGGGCGATCAGTTTAGCAGCTGCTGCAGTTACCCAAGTGAAAAACGACGAGAGTGGGCTCTAAGGTAAAGACAGTAGGGATGCAGAGGAAAAGCAGACTAGGGAAATAACGAACAGCGAGAACTGTCAGGACTTGGTGGCTGACTGACCGGTGGGGTAAAGGCCGTAAATGAGTCAAGGAAAATATCTAGTGTTCACACAGGCAGTGGCGTGCATAGCGGACTCTTCAACTAAATAGGGAATACAGGGCAAGGAGCAGGTTTGGGGCAAAGAATGAGTAAGAACGATGGCAATACTTAAGTTTTCATCATGTGTTTTGAGGTATCTGCAAGGCATCCAAATATAGATGTTTAGTAGGCAGTAAGACACCATCTGGAGCTCAGGAGGATGATTTTGTGTAGAAAAAAAAGATCTGAAACAACTCAGAGGGTATATACAGTGAAAATAAAACCAAAGACAGAAATAGGGGAACAGTTTGGCATTGTATACAAGTAGCCAAAAGATGTAAACTTTTCTGAGAATAATGTTTTGGCTTCATAGAAAATGCATAAAGACTTTTTAGTTTTCTTTCACTTAAATGTTCTAAAGCCAGAAAAATCACAAAACAAATAAAAACTCACATTTTATATAGGATATACTCAGAAAAACTATACTTTTTGAACATTTATGAGTCCAAGATTCATTCCATTAGAGTAAATTCTAATTTAAAATATGTGAAGGATCGAAAAGATCAACTATATGATCTATTTTGGAAATTCCACCAATCAAAGTAAGAATGAAAGGGGAGGGGCTGGCCCTGTGGCCGAGTGGTTAAGTTCGCGCACTCCGCTGAGGGTGGCCCAGTGTTTCGTTGGTTTGAACGCTGGGCGCGGACATGGCACTGCTCATCAAACCACGCTGAGGCAGCGTCCCACATGCCACAACTAGAAGGACCCCCAACGAAGAATATACAACTATACACTGGGGGGCTTTGGGGAGGAGAAAAAAAAAAAAAAAGGAAGGGGAGTGTTTGTCTTACTTGGCAGAACAAGTTAATCCCCTTAATTAGTATATACGTGTGTGTGTGCATATATATATATAAATGTTTATTGTTAATAAACACAATAAACAATTGTTAATAAACAATTTCATTTTTAAATTCATTGAAGCAAATATCTAAAGGCATTCCTTTTAGTAATCTAGTTAGCATAACTATTTGTACCTTAAAGTAATAAAATTGCATGCATGTAAAGAGTCTATTATTCAATATGAAGCATATAGTTGGTATTCAGACAGGCTTCCTTTTCCTCATGTTAGTTTGAATTACTGTTCCTTTAATCTTCATTTTTTTTAAATGGTCTTCCATATAGTCTTTACAAAATTCAAAAATAAAGCATTAATCCATTGAGAAAGTAACATTTTAAAAAATCACTTAATCAGAAGGACAATTATTATAATAAAAAGATCAGTGGTTTAGCCCCAGCTATCCTACTTGCTGTGGGTCCTTGGATACAGATCTTTTTAATCTTCTGTAGAATAGGGTATATTTTCTTACCTTTCTCACAAGGTTGTTGTAAGGCTCAAACGAGATAATGTGGCAACCCCATAACAGGTAGCATGTATTTTTGTAGCCATGCAATTACAGGGAGACAGAAAATTATCTTGGGGCATTATCAGTGAGAATCTCACAGAATAATTCACTACTCAACAACCAGCCAGAAAAAGAGTACTTTCTGCTAAAAGCAGTAAGTCAAAACATTGAATGGATTTCTCTTTGCTCCATGTTTTTTATAGTTTTCATTTCCCTTTTGGTATTCCCTGCCCTCACCACAGCCAGACAGCAGAGAAGGCACACTGGCAAGAACACTGGGCTTGGAGTTGGAAGATCCAGGTTCAGGCCCCTCTTCGCCACGTATTCATTTTGTAACCTTGGGCAGTACAGATAGTTGGGTGTGTTACACGAGCTCATTTATGTGAAAGCTCTATGTAAACTATGAAGTGTTATTCATGTGTGAGGCACTGCGCTGTAATTCTTTGTGATCTCCATAATTGAGACTATCCGAAAACCGCTTTACAATTACACATTAACAAGAGTAATATGATAAGGGCTGATGGGCTGCAGAAAGCATGACTCTGAGAAACTTAGAATTCAAGTCTAGACTCTTCCATTTCCTAGCTCTGTCACCTCTAAGGACTCTACTCATCCGTAAAATGAGATTAATCTAAGCTCTAAGGTACCTTACAACCATCCATTTCTACAAATACAGGTTAAGCAAAATAGATTGGTACCCTGGAGAATGAAGAGTCTGACACGATCTAACAGTTAGGATCGGTAGGTTAGAAAAGGATTAACAGCCTTATTTCCTTATTAACATTCTATTATCCAATAATCAATCTAGAGTCCTAGAAATCAAATGTTCTCAAGTCCACAAACACTTAAATAAACCTGGAAAAAAATCTAAATAAAGAACAGTTTACAATTAAGAGGGTCAAATTCTATTTTATTACCAACATTCTCTTTTTTTCCCTCAATGTCACATATGAAAAGGAAATCAGCAATTTTCTGCATTTAGGTCTGCAGAAAATACCAGTAACACTTCAAGAATTTGAGATCTTAAGAGTTTTTGCATGAAATCTCGAAAAACTAACAAAAGTGTATTTGTAGCATCTATTTTCATACTTAGATCAGACTTGAGCTGCGAGGTAGCAGTCTCCAGCTCTCCTTTTCTTCGTTGCTCCTGTGCCAGCAGTTCTTGGGTAGTCTGTATAGAATTGCGTAGGCCAATACAGTTTTGCTGCAAAATTTGAACCTGAAAAGAAAAACTCCTTTTCTGTAAGGTAGATTTCTAAAAAACTACCTTATAGCACCACATGCAAGGCAGGTTTTCCAATCTTAAGATCACTGGCGGAGAAGGGGAGTTTATGTCTGTTACAGTCTCAACAGGGTGCAGTGTCTGAGAGCAAAGCTGTCCACAGAGCTTCCTGTGTGCTCTCCAACACAGCAACAGAGCCGTCACCAGTCACAGTGACTGCTGAGCACTTGAAATGTGGCCTGAGAGAGTGGGAAATCGAATCTTTAATTTTATTTAATTTTAACTAATTTAAATTTAAATAGCCATATGTGGCTAGTGGCTACAATACTAGCAGTGCAGGTTAGAGCAATAAAGGATTGTTTACCAACTCCTTACATAGAATCCTTTTTATGATTCTAAAGTGACCAATAGTCATTGGTTAAAATAATAAAGATTATGTAATCTAATTACAGATATTAGGATTTGGAACTAATTGCCTTGGGTAGTTAGAATTTAAAATATTCTAAATTACATGTATGTACGTCAAATAACTATGATGAAGGCAAAAATATTATGCTGAAATAATAATGAGAATTGAAAATAGCCACGTAAAAAACATTCCTGGTTATTTTACTTATTGGCATTCTTTGCTTCAAGTGTTAGCTCAGTTTAATCTTTATTTTCTAGCCACATCACATACATACAACACGAAACCAGGACAATGCCTTCCAAAATCAGTTCCTGTCACAGAGATTATATGGTGCAGGGGGAAGGATACTGTCCCAGGACCTAAGCGGTCACTCACCTCGATAAAGCCTGAGGCAAATTAACCCCTCTGGTCCTGAGCTCCCTCACTCATAAATTAAGAGTACTGGACTGAATGACATCAGAGTCCTAAACTGTAGTAAGAATGTTAGCAGAAGATTACTAAAGAAAAGTAAATAATTTAATAAATCTAGAGGAAATTTGCAAAACAATAGGCTCATAGGTAAAACAGCAGCTTTTCTCTTTAGGTTTCACTTTTCCATCACAAACAAGGAGGGAAAAATCTCTCTACCTGTTTCCGTTCCACCTCCACTGCTGATCCCATTTCCTGTATTTTGAGTAGCATGGCTGATCCAGATTTCTCAAGACATTCCCTTAGGTGCTTCTCCTGAGACAGCTGTCTCCTTAGCTACAGAGCAACAGTGCAGTTAGGCAAGACCAAGAGAACATCACAGCAGTTTAACAAAGATCAAAGCCACCATGGAAAGTTCACCAGACCTGCCCTCTCACCCCCACACATTCTTCATTCGTTTATGACTGCTCAGAAACATGCTCTTGTTTCTCCCTAACGGATAACCTTCTAAGAAATGTAGAGTCAGATTTGTTGCCCTGGTCTTCCTATTTTCTAAGTCTGTTTTCCAAATTGCAGATCAAGATCCATTAGTAAGTTGCAAGCCGCACTTCAAAAAGGAAAAAAAGAATACAAAGAAAATATCAGCGCATATAGCAAGTAATAAGGAAGGGTAAGTAATGCTTTGTGATACGTTTGTGTACGTGTATATAGTGTTGCAATAAAAACTATACGTGATATATTGGATTGGTGTCAAAAAGAAGTTTGAAAAACACTAATATTGTATCTCTGTGTATTTACTCTCTGTATTTCTGTATGTTCTGGTTTTACTTTTTAACTCCTATTTTCCTATATTTTGATTTGTCTATATATTTTTTTATCTCATAGTATTATAAACATACCCCTGAAGGTTGTTTCAATTCTGTCTTGGAATTTAAAGGTCTAAACAAATAATGAAGTAACTAAACAGCAGACAAAACCGACAGTCCAGAATTGGGGTACACTGACCTCACTTCTCTCAATAAATAACTATAAAGTGAGTCAGATAAAGATATAAAAAAGAAAGAGTCTTTTTATCATGAGGTAAAGAGATCCTTGCTAACTTAAAGGGGAATTGCAGAATGCTATTCCTTTTATTAAGTGATGTTAAATTGAAAGAAATTCTGTTTTTAAGCCCTGATGAAGATGACATGAGTACTCTTTATAACTCTTCTCTAAATTGTACATATATATTTTATATGTTTTCTCTACGGATGATACATTTTATAATGTTTAAAAAGTTGAAAGACCAAAAACGTGTTGACATAAAACTGTTATAAGATAGCCCATTTTGGAAATGTTCTATGAGGTTCTTAATCACACCCCCAGGATTGAACACTTAGGTTCTTCCAGTTTTTCACTATTCTAAATACAGTCCTGTTGAAAATGCTGGTGAATAAATCTTTCACTGCATTTATGGTTATTTCCTTAGGATAAATTTCTATAAGAGGAATCACTAGGCTAAAAATCACTTTTTAGACTTTTGATTCTTATTGTAATTTTCCTTCCAATCTTAGCCTCCTATCAGTAGTATTTGAATAAATCTCATCTGCACTATGTATTATTTTCTTAAATCTTTGCTAATCTAATACATGAAAAATAACATCTTAATAGTTTTTCATTTCTTTGGTTACTAGTGAGATTAAACATTTTCTAATGTGGTTATTAGTTCTTTATATCATTTTTCTGAACTATTAGTTCTTATTCTTTGCCCATTGGTTTTTTGGTTGTTTTTTTTTAGTCAATTTTAAGTTCTTTAAAATAGATTATTAATTCTTTGTTTAGTCTTGTTATGTTTTATTAGTTTAGCTTTTTTTTTTACATGTACAAATTTTTCTTTTTTTTTAGGAAGATTAGTCCTAAGATAACATCCACTGCCAGTCCTCTTTTTGCTGAGGAAGTCTGGCCCTGAGCTCACATCCATACCCATCTTCCTCCACTTTATATGTGGGACGCATACCACAGCATGGCTTGATAAGTGGTGTGTACGTCTTTGTCTGGGATGCAAACCGGCAAACTCTAGGCCACTGAAGTAGAGTGCACAAACTTAACCGCTACGCCACCCAGCCGGTCCCCAAATTTTTAATTCTTATTTGGCCAAATCTCTATTGAGCTTCTTATAATTCTGTTCCTTCTTTTCGAGTTTAGAAATTCCTTCCTCATCCAGTGATCAGTTAAATAGTCAATCTTATTTAAGCATGAGCCATAGTTTTTGGTTTGGGCTATATTTTATAATAATCTGATACTACAACTATCAGATTATAATTTCTTTTTAATATAGAGTAGCTTAATATATTTTTCTAAGCTCTGCATCAAATTATGTAGTATAATTTGCTTAAGATATAATTTGAGTGGTTTATAAAGGGAATCTATTTGATAATTATACTACTGAGGTACAAATTTCTGAAGCATTATTAAAGGCAATTGGTTAATCCATTTTATGTTCATCAGAACTAGATTTTATATATATGCATATTTCTTATCTCTTAGGAAGATACAGACTAAATTTATTCTGTCTTTGTATAGCCCTCTGTAAGAGGCGGCACTGTATTCCTCCCAAATTATTATCTTGAGGCCCTAACCCCCAGTATCTCAAAATGTGACTGTATTTGGAGACAGGTCTGTTAATAAGGTGATTAAGTTATAGTGAGGCTGTTAGGGTGGGCCCTAATCCAACCTGACTGTGCTTATAAGAGGAGGAAATTGGGACACACAAGGAGACCCCAGAGATGTGCACACAAAGAAAAGACCATGTGAGGACACAGTGAGAAGACAGCCATCTGCAAGCCAAGGAGAGAGGCCCCAGGAGAAATCAAACCCGCCAACACCTTGATCTTGGACTTCCATCTCCAGAAATATGAAATAAATTTCTGTCATTTAAGCCACCTAGTCTGTGGTACTTTGTTATGGCAGCCCTAGCAAAGTGCTCCACTGCCCTCAGGATGCCTTTTGACTAAGACAGCCCTTCTGTGGGTCCTTGATAGAGCTCAATGAAAATCCAAGATTTTATCACAGCACTCAGAATTAAGACTTTTCCAGTAAAAAACAGTGATAAATGGCAATCAATGATAGTCTTTTAAACAAGTGCTGCTGGAACAAGTAAACATATACACACACACAAAGAATCTAGATACAGACTTCATATCTTTCACAAAAATTAATTCAAAATGTATCATAGACCTAAATATAAAATGCAAAACTATAAAACTTCTAAAAGACAACATGGCAGAAAAATCTTGCTGACAACTTTTCAGATATAACACCAAAAGTATAATCCCTGAAAGAAAAAATTGATAAATTGGACTTCATTAAAATTAAAAGCTTCTGCTCTGCAAAAGACATGTTAAAAGAATGAAAGGATAAGCTATAGACTGGGAAAAAATATTTGTAAAACAGATATTTGATAAAGGACTGGTATCCAAAATATACAAAGAACTCTCAAAACTCAACATAAGAAAACAAACAACCCAGTTACAAAATGAGCAAAGGATCTAACAGACACCTTACCAAATAAGATATACAGATGGCAAATGCACATATAAAAAGACGTTCAGTATCATATTGCACTAGGGAATTAAAAATTAAAACAAGATACCACTACACATCTACTAGAATGGCAAAAATTCAAAACACTGACGACACCAAACGCTGGTGAGGATGTGGAGCAACAGGAACTCTCATTCATTGCTGATGCGAATGCAAAATGGTACAGCCATTTTATAAGGCAGGTTGGCAGTTTCTTACAAAGCTAAACATAAGCCTACCATATGATCCAGTAATTGTGCTCCTATGTATTTATCCAAATAAGATGAAAACATGTCCACTCAAAAACCTGTATATGAATGTTTACAGTAGCTTTCTTCATAACTGCCAAAGCTTAGAAGCAACCAAGATGTTCTTCAATAGGTGAATGGATAAACAAACTGTGGCACATCCATATAATGGAATGCTATTTAGCAATAAAATGAATTATCAAACTATGAAAAGACACGGAAGAACTTAAATGCATATGCAAAGTGAAAGAAGCCAGTCCAAAAAGTCTACACACCATATGACTCCAAATATAACAAAACTATAGAGACAGTGAAAAGATCAGTGGTTGCCAGGGGCTGGGGTGCGTAGGGATGAGTACACGGAGCACAGAGCACTTTCAGAGCAGTGCAACTGTCCTGTATGTTACTGCAATGAACAAAGAGTGAATCTTAAGATAAACTGTGGACTTCAGTTAATTATGATGTATCAATACTGGCTCATCAGATGTAACAAATGTACCAGACTAATGCAAGATGTTAATAATAGGGGAAACTGTGGGGTGGGGAGAGCGGGTTTACAGAAACTCTGTCTTCTATGCAACTTTTCTATAAACTTAAAGCTTCTCTAAAAAAAGTCTATTAAAATGTCTAAAAAATAAAAACTGTGCTAAACTTAACACATTCTAACTGTGAACAATTATCCTTCTATCAGTAATTACTGGCAAATAAAGTACATAAGAGAATTTTCCAGATAGCTACACTTACCACCTTAAGCACTGAAGTTCATAATTTAAAAAATAATTTTGCATGAGAATTTTCCTAAAAAGTACATGTACCTGTTTCATATAACAGACTATTTTAAACATAACTTGACCCTTTTGATTGGGACTGACATCAGTTCGTACTCCGTCAGGGGAGAGTGAGCTTTCAGGCTGCTGTCAGGGTCTATCAAGTTAGTAAGTCTTCTCTTTCACTGTTTTCACTTGCAAATTTTTAGTCCAACAGCTTTTAGCAGCCACCTACGTCACAATTCTCAATCTGTTACCTCCTAAAACTTAGGCTGAAATGAAGGTTTCAAGGTAAAATTAGATGAGCAGGCTTATTAAAATCTTTTTATTTTTAACACAACTTTAGTTTAAAAGGCCTTTGTATGAAGGTGTTCACTTAACTCTAGTGTACGGGCAACCGCATGCATTTTATGGTAACTGTCTCCCTCCTGGCTCAGAGAGCAGTGATGTTTTTTATCTCTGGTTTTATGGCCGTATTGAGGCAAAAGAAGGCTTAATGTCAAATAAAGGCAGGCACTTTCACTCGAATTTCATGTGGCATATTTTTTAAACCTTCCTAGTATATAGTCACATATTTCCTTCTTCAAAGGTTTCTTTTCATTCTATTTACTTTCTTGACTTCCCTTCTGCAATTCCAACACCTCGCCACCCTCCAGCATCTTTTTATCTTACCTCCTGAATTCTAAGGTTCATTTTACGTTTTGTGGTCTTCAGTTCCTCTTCAATGATGGCTGCAGTCTTCTAAAAGTAGAAGGAGAAAAGGTTCTAAATAACCTGGAATGATAGGAACAAACTATCTATATCGTTCAAATCTAGACCTTTTTGTGGCAACCTATAAATGCTTTCTGAATATGGTTATAAATACTTCCTATCTTGAGTCTGAAGTAATTATTACTATGAGATATTTAAAAAGAAAGTTATCTGATTACTTTGATTCATGACTTCTATCATCTTCCCTTTCAGATCCTAAAAAATTTAGTCACATTAATTTCCTACATAAAATTCAATCATCAGAGAACTTGATAATTGACAGAAATTTTTCTTACAGTGTATACTCCTGTTTTTTTAAGTACTTTTTCTAGCCTCAAATATTATCCACGCTTAGGAATTGAGGATGAAAAACATAGCTTTCACTATTTATTCTTTTTTATATTATTATTTATCACACTGCAATCCAAGACGTGAAGCCTCAGTCATCTTTGTCTCTTTCTGACCTCCGGCCCTTATCCAGTACCATATTCTAGCATGTCTTTCTTTACAGAACATCCCTCTTTCTTTCAAAATGCCACAACCCTAGGTCAGACCTAGCAAGGCTCATGCCCCAAATAATGCAATGGATTCCTAATTGGTTTCCCTGCCTCCAATCTCTTCTCCTCTTCTCACTGCTGCCAGATTCGTTTTCCTGTTTTCATTATGTCACTGCCTTATCAAAAATCTTAATCACTCCCCATAAGATCAAGCCCAACTACTGACTATTCTTGATTTTGAGATCCTCTATAATGCGATCCCTAGCTAATTTCCAGCTTATTTCCCACAAACAAATACTCACTCCTGTCAGGCTAGTTTATGCATTTCCCCCTAACTGCACCCAGTGGAAAGATGTAGGTTCACACGTGGGTTACAGAAGAAGACAGGAAGTGTGATCTTGGAGAAGTGACTTCTCTCTAGGCTTTAGTACTCATCATTAAGATGGGGACAATAACACCCTAGGTTATGAAGTTTTGCAAAGATTAAACAAAATAACATGTTGAACATCTATTATATTGCCTGGCCCGTGGAAGGAAACAAAACGGTTAGTTTATTTTCCTAGTCTTTATTCTTTGCTGCCAGTGTGTGTGCTCCTTAATATGTCCTCACTTTTCTACTTTGCCTTCTAAAGGTTCGGCTCAAGTCCTCTCTTTCTTGAGGCCTACCCTAATCTATTCTAGACAGGGCATTCACACCCTCTCGACCCACCTGAATACACAACACTTACCCTTCAATATTCACTTACTGTCCTCTACTGTCCTTTGACATTTCCTATGTCTTATTTTTTCTCTATTCAATTTCTCATGCTACCCCTTGTTCTCCCAGCTAGCCTATAAGCTCTTGAAGAGCACAGACTCTACCTTGTATCCCTGGACCCCCAAGGTCACGTGTACAGGCTGAGGGCTCTATAAATACTCAATTACTGATAGCACACAATGGGTTAGGTTATCAATGTAGATAAATTTCAAATCCAAAGAATCCTCACATCAACATCACCTATTTTTAAAGTTGAGTTTTATGGGTCTGTTGCCTCCTCTAGCTAACACACAGTGAATGTGCGCTTCAGAGCTCTGGACTCAAACCTTTGTCTCTGAGGCAATCTCCAGCGTGGCAGTCAACCTCTGCACTTCGTCTTGTGCCTTGTCTTCTTCCTCTTTTACGTCTCTTAGCTGCTGGCGCAAATTCGTCACTTCGAGATGCAACAGCTTCAGGTCCTTGGAATGCTCCTCCTGTATTGTATTTAATCGATCCTTCAGAAAAGCTACCAGACAGCGCAGGAGGGGCATCGAGCAGTTGAAAGAAGGCCAGGAAAGGAAAAGAATCATAAACTCATCAAGCACCCATGCAGGACCAAATTCTCATGATTCTCTTCTCTCCATACCTGTTTTCTGTGGATTCAAATCCTTTTCAGTTTGCAGACGAAAGATGTTCATCTTCAAGGACTGGATGAGGCTTTCCAGATGGCACATTCGATTTACCAGAAACTCACAGTTCTTCCATAAAATATCTGTCCTTCCTGAACAAAGTACTTCATTCTGGATAGGACTAACGATGTTCTGATTCACAGATGCTTCTAAACACTCTGGCGTTTCAAGTTGGCCTCTGGACAAAGATCCCAATATAACAATATTATGCAATCCTAACCACTAGTCAATGTAACATTTCTACTAAGAATAAAAATTAGATTCCCTAGTCAACAAGCATGTGTTAGCCCCTCCAATGTAACTATAGAGAGCACTATTAGGTTAAGAGGGTGAGACCAGTGTAGGATGGGTAAACATTACTGACATTTTAATGATTGTTTATTTTCATGTATTTATTTATTTATTGTCTTTAAAGCTTCACTACACGGTTGTGTATCCTAGTTGCTAGTTTTGTAGTTCCCTATGTGAGCTGCCGCCACTATATGACAACTGACAGACAGGTGGTGTGGTTCCACGATCTGGAAATGAACCTGGGCCTCGGCGGTGAGAGCACCGAATCTTAACCACCAGTCCACCAAGGCAGGCTCAACAGTTGATTACTTTAATCTGAACTTTTTTTGTATATAAAAACAAGTGATACATAAAACACGTTAAATGCTAACTCTATCACGGTAAACTAAGATTAAAGTTAGCATGGAGGTCATAAATTCACATATTTTTAGAAAATTTTTAAACAAGGTCGTAATAAATGTTCCTATTTTGTTCCAACATACTCAACATTTGTACATATTTAATCTTTAACTGCTAAAGTGTTATTTATTCCATGGGTGCTAAGATACCACCTATAGTAATTTTAGGTCTTCACGAAAGACAAACATACATATAGTTTTAAAGAAAATCACAGCAGTGAATTTGATATTGGCTGCTTAAGCACCCAGAGTCCTCAGGCTATTGATAATCCAACTTTTAATGGCAATAACTTCTTTAGCACCACAAAGCATAAAAAGTTCTTTTTCTGAGTACCTCATTCTAAATTATAAAATATTTTTTAAGACTTAAAACTTTTAATTTACAACAAATCTGGGAAAAGAAAATGAAGACCATGTTAACGGCATGAATCAAGTTTCGATGTTCACCTTAACTAACCTTAACTAATATCAGTCTATTTTTGATTTAAAAAATAACCAACATTTTTTCTAATTACACAAAAAATTACATGTTTGTTTTTAATGAAGTGTTGAAGGTGAACAGGCCACGAAAGTTTGTGCACCTAATTAATATGCTGTAAAATCTGTCTAGAGGAATAGTGGTACTGGCTCTATTACAGGATGACAACTCTTTATCTTGCAAATATTTTCTAATTAATGTTCACATAGAAACTGTTATTTCTCAATTCTTTTGTAAATACCTATTTTCCTGCCAAACCATCCACACTGTGACTCTTTATTAATAACCAATGAAGCAAAATTCTTCAACCTATAGAGATCTAATTCATTTTTCATGTCACCTTTTTTCACCAAAGTCCAGCATTACTAGGTCATCCCTCAGAGAACTGGTCTGTTCCTCAACTATTCTCATCCTTTGCTGAAGTACTGTGAATGTTTCAGAAGCTGTAGCATTGATGTGGGTTGGAGAGAGGACCCGTCTGGACATTGTAGTTTCCATATGCACCTGAGATTAAAGGCAGAATATTAGTGTAGTAGGTCCTATTATTGTTCAAAATAATCACTGCCCCAAGCCCAGTGGCGTGGCAGTTAAGTTTGCACATTCCGCTTGGGCGGCCTGGGGTTCGCCAGTTTGGATCCCAGGCATGGACCCAGGCACTGCTTGGCAAGCCATGCTGTGGCAGGTGTCCCACATATAAAGTAGAGGAAGATGGGCACACATGTTAGCTCAGGGCTAGTCCTCCTCAAATAAATAAATAAATAAGAAAAATTAAAAATTAAAAAAAATCACTGCCCCTTCCTGTGGGAGGATTATCATCCCTGTCCTTTTGAGCTCCGGCATGGCCATGTATCCTGCTTTGGTCAGTTAAATGTAGGTGGAAGCTTTAAGAGCCAATTTGTTGTTCACCGTCTCTTTCTTTCTCCCCCTCTCCTCCCATGAGATGAGCAAGATCCCAGGCAGGGTTTGCTCCAAGTGCGAAGATCCCAGAGTGAAGATGACATGACCCGTCCGTCATATCCGGTGTGAGTGAGCAATAAACTTATGTTGCTATTAGCCACTGAGATTGTTGAGTAGTTTGTTACTGCATCGTAATCTAGTCTATCCTATCTGCTACTATTAGACACACACTAGGACCTATGACTTGGTTAAGGGAGTTATTACCTCTTTTATTACCAGCCATTTTCATTTTAACATATTTCCATCTAAGCTTTCTGAAAAAAATTCTATACTTGGACCTCTGAGCGGGTGTCATAAAATAAATTTACCAACTACACTGAAGCTGCGATTTTTAAAAATAATATGCAAACTTAACTACATAGCAAAGACTCTTCTACAGCTATTGACATCAAATTTCCAGACTCCTCCCACAAAATCACATGAGAGTAAATGGGAGTAGCGAGACTACTCTTTCAGGTGTTAGTGACAGAAGCAGAATTAGCTCATAAGCAGTGCCAGCATTTAAATGAGTTATGTGCCCAAAGTTCAATGACAAGCTTGCTGGTGGAAACTTTCAGGACATTTTCCTGCAACTCCATCCAACATTTCTACACTAATCAGACTGTAAACCTTAATCATCACTAGCAGTAGTGTTCCTATGGGAATGTGCTCACCAAGGTCCCACTGGGATATGAGGAACACATCTTTCTCCCCCACTTGCTGTGTAATCAGGTGTCTCCCTTCCCTTCACTTCCCAGGCCGTGGAAGTGGGGACTGCTTCAGGTCCAAGTCACTAAAGGTGGGCCCCAAGACAGGAATTAAAGAAGTGGGAAAATGGGTGGCAGGATTTAAGGGGGCAAGAAGTGTGGCAGGAGGCTGTGGAAAGGCTGTGCTTCTTGTCAATATAACACTACTACAAGTATCCAGGACCTTCCTTCATCCTGAAATAGCACTCCATCACCTTCCATATTCCCTCCACAGGTCCCAGAGAATGGCCTTCCTCATTCTCTTTTCACTCTTTTTTTAAACTTTATTGAGGAATATTTGATAAATATAATTATATATATTTAAGATGTACATCATGATGATTTGATATCTATATACATCGTAGAATGGTTATCAAGACCAAGATAATTAACAGATCCATCACCTCACACAGTTAACAGAGTTAACCCCTCTTGTTTTCCTTTGTAGTAACAATTGTTAAGATGTACTCTTGCAACTTTCAGGTATACTATACCATATTATTAACTATAGTTACCATGCTGTATGTTAGAGCCTCAGAACTTCTGCTTTTTATTTCAAAAGGTAACCTACAGGGGCTGGCCCCATGGCCGAGTGGTTAAGTTCGTGCACTCTGCTGCAGGCGGCCCAGGGTTTCATTGGTTCGAATCCTGGGCGCGGACATGGCACTGCTCATCAAGCCATGCTGAGGCAGCATCCCACATGGCACAACTAGAACGACCCACAACAAACAATATACAACTATGTACTGGGGGGCTTTGAGGGGGAAAAAAACTAAAATCTTTAAAAAAAAAAGGGTAACCTACAGAATAGGAGACAGTATTCACAAACCATAATATCCAAAATGTATAAAGAACTCATACAACTCAAAAGCAAAAAAGCAAATAATCCAACTTAAAAATAGGAAGAGGATCTGAATAGACATTTTCCCAAAGACATACAAATGGCCAATAGGTAAATGAAAAGGCCCTCAATATCACTAATCATCAGGGAAATGCAAATCAAAACCACAATGAGATATCACCCTCACACCTATTAGGACAGCTATTATCAAAAAGGGAGATAATAAGTATTGGCAAAGATGTGGAGAAAAGGGAACCCTTAAATACTGTTGGTAGGAATGTAAATTGATGCAGCCATTATGGAAAACAATATGGAGTTTCCTCAAAAAATTAAAAATTGAACTACCATATGATCCAGTAATCCTCCTCCTGGGTATATACCAGAAGGAACCGAAATCAGTATCTCAAAGAGATATCTGCGCACCCATGTTCAGTGTAGCATTATTCACAATAGCCAAGATAGAGAAACAACCTAAATGTCCTTCAATGGATAAATGGATAAAGAAGATGTATATATATAACACGCACACCCCCAATGGAATATTATTCAGCCACAAAAAGGAAGGAAATCCTACCATTTGCAATAACATGGATGAATCTGGGGGGCATTACGCTAAGTAAAATAAGCCAGAGAAAGAAAAATACTGTATAGTATTACTTATATTTGGAACCTAAAAAAAAAAAAAGCTGATTTCATAGAAACAGAGAATAGAATGGTGGTTGCCAGGGGCTGGTGGGGGAGGGGACATGATGTAGGTCAAAGGGTACAAATTTTATTTTTTGCTCTTATTTTTTTGCTTCTGACCAGGATTCCTTTCTTTTATGCTCCTCTATGAAACAGAATGCATTTCTGACACATATAATCTGTTTGAATTTGCTAACAGGTTTTCTGTTAACCATCAGTTTAAGGACATGAGGGTAAAGAAGCTCTCTATTATTTATTCCCTTTCATGTTTCAATTAGATCTTGATGGGAAAGACAAAGGCACATGTGAATATTAATGGAGTCTTTGGATATACAAAGATGTGAAGTGAGGTTCACCTACATTTCTGAAAAAAGCCAGATTTGGAGACTCCTGCTCATGTTACCACATGGGCCAGGATAGCATTCCTCAGGTAACAGAAGCAAGAGCCCGAAGAAGATTCTAGGGCTGTTCTGCTGTCATGAAACCAGGGCGAGGGTTGGGGGAGTCACCAATACTGTGGGGTGGGGAGAAAATGAAGGGGTAACAATGGAGAAACACTGCCCAGGTTCACCCTCCATTCCATTTTCTTCACCTGCCGCCTGGCTACTGCCAACCTGGAAATAAACCAGGCCTGCGGCGAGGAGAAAAAGCAACGAAAGAGTATTGAATGGGGCTTCTGGAAGACAGAGTTGGCTCCTTTGTCCTCTCTCCAAAAGAAGCTGAAAAGTTCATATCCCCAGCCTCCCTTACAAGTGGCACACCCAAGTGACACATTCTGGCCAATGTGACCTTACACAGAAGTTTGCAAGGAGCTTCTGGGCAGATTTTCATTTTTCTGATAAAAAGGCAGAAATGGGGCACCTGTCCTTTCTTCAGCCCCCCATGATGCTCAGAGCTCTGCAAGCTCTCTTTCATGCAGTGCCTCACTCTTAAATATCAACATAGAGCCAGGGATCACCACTGCCTGAGAAACACAAGGAAAAGGCTAGAGCAGCTCAGATTAACCCGATTATTTTTTTTCCAAAACTAACAACCTCCAAACTCGGCTTATTTGAAAAAAATACACTTTTATTGTTTTTTGTTTTAGTCAGTGTTTTTTGTTGCTTGAAACAAAAACACTCCTGACACACGGTAGTTGGTGGGGAAACAAGTAAAAGGAGGAGGTTAAGGAAATGACAAGCAGTACCAGAGGTGGGAGGGGAGGACAATTCCCATGGCAGCTTATTAGGCCCAAGTAGCCAGTTATAGTATAAAGGACTGTCTCTATTAATTAATAATAATAATAATATAATTAATACTAATACAAATATAGTAAAAGTCCATTTTTGGGAAAAAATACAAGACATAGAATACAAGTTTTCCACAAATTTTGAATGGGATGCAGATTCCCACCTAAAATTTTTTCATGTTTGTTGAAACGTCATAGTTTTGCTGATATTTCCCTAAAGTACCCATGAAACATATAAAATTTATTTTATAGCATGTGCATTTATTCCCTTTCATGTTTCAATTAGATCTTGACAGGAAAGACAAAGGCACATGTAAATATTAATGGAGTCTTTGGATATACAAAGATGTGAAGACATATGGCCACAAAAACAAAATGGAAGACAACTCTAATTAAATTGCTTCATCTGCTCAAAAAAGAGAAAGTCTATACATGTTTGGATAAGAATCTGATTTGCATCATCACTCACGCCCACCTGAACGTGATCTACACTGCAGCGTCTCAGGCTTCCAGAGAGAAAAGATACTCTCAAAAAGGAGAAACCACCTTGGCCCCAGCCTCTGAGGAGGAGGAGGTTTACAGAAAATTCACCCGAAGGAAGGGGAGATGGAGGTGATTGGGAGACACTGAGGGTGGGCAGGGGATAAAGCTTTTGAAAGAAATCCATGGTGTCGTTCTTGACATATCCTCTTGGTCAATCACCTAGGAATGTGTTCAGATCATCAAAGAAGTTGACTCAAAAACTAAACAAGCCAATCTACCCTTTGGGGATTTAATAAAAAAACAGGGTTAGCTGAAAACACTCCGTGCCCAACCCCATCCATGGGGAAAAAAAATGTCACGGTAAGGAGAGCCCTCAGAAGCAAAGAAGGAAGCAATGGTGGCTGAGCAGCAAGAGCAGGACAGCCTCAACATCCACCAGGGAGAGTCCCTGAGTGCCTGTTAAAGGAAGACGGAGGTACGGACTTGGGACCCAGTGACTCTGATGAGTTGCGGTTTAGACTCAGGAGGGACTCTCATTTCACTGCAGTTACTCATCCTTGCCTGCCCTTCCTCATCAGGCAGGCCAACGCAGGGTAACAGAAATGCCACCCCCACACACAATCCACTGGCCACTGGGTAAATCCTCAGACGCCATAACTCCATAGCTCATAGTCTAAGCAGCACAGTCTTAGAAGAAAAAACCAGGGTGGCCTGGTGGCACAGCGGTGAAGTTCGCACGTTCCGCTTCTCAGCGGCCTGGATTTCGCTGGTTCGGGTCCCGGGTGCGGACATGGCACTTCTTGGCAAGCCATGCTGTGGTAGGCGTCCCACATATAAAGTAGAGGAAGATGGGCACGGATGTTAGCTCAGGGCCAGGCTTCCTCAGCAAAAAGAGGAGGACTGGAAGTAGTTAGCTGAGGGCTAATCTTCCTCAAAAAAAAAAAAACCAAAAAAACACTCTGGGGCTGGCCCCGTGGCCGACTGGTTAAGTTCGTGCGCTCCGCTGCAGGCGGCCCAGCGTTTCGTTGGTTCGAATCCTGGGGGCGGACATGGCACTGCTCATCAAACCACGCTGAGGCAGCATCCCACATGCCACAACTAGAAGAATCCACAATGAAGAATGTACAACTATGTACCAGGGGCCTTTGGGGAGAAAAAGGAAAAAATAAAATCTTTAAAAAAAAACAAGAAAAACCCTAGCTCTAATGGCTACTATTCTAGCAAAGAGGCTACAGCTTGAACATAACTGTGCTGTGCTGTTTTTGAAAAGGTGCAAATATCATTGAGTGCAGTCTTGAACCTAAGTCCTGATCCTTGATAATAACAATAATAAAAATACTAAGATACAAACTTTTATTTTTTAAAAAGTTCACTCACAGCTACTTTTATAAATATATCATTAACAAATTAATACAATTCTGTCTCTATGTTTAGGGAGAGTATTTCCAAGGAGTTCCTAAGTAGGTTACCTCACTGAAAGCATGGCATGAATAAGACCGAGGTCAGAAGTAATATACTAGTAAAAGCCAGGTGACTTTGAAAAGGAGCTGCTTGCTTCCGTGGACACAGGCTCCATTCCTATACCTGGCAATAGGCACAACTATATGCTGTTGCTTCCAAAATAACAGGCCAGGGACCCGATGTTGATTATCATAACCACTGGAAAATAATTTGGTCAGTAACATTGTCTTCATTCATTCATACATCCAACAAACATTTCCTGAATGCCAACCATGTGCCAGACACTGTTATAGGCACCAGGGAACACAGCCGTGGACAAAGCAGACAAAACTCCTTGCCCTCATGGAACTTCCATTCCATTTGAGGAATACAGACCTTAAGTAAAACACATAGTTTGTTCACTGGTGGTAAGTGCAATGGAGAAAAACAAAGCAAGGAAGAGGACGGGACAGAGACTGCGGTGCGGGCCTCTAATTTAGACAGAGTTGTCAATGAAAGCCTCACTGAGACAATATTTGAGCAAAGACCTGTGAAGGAGAGAGCCATGTGGATATCTGGGGGACAGACAGGTCCGGAAAGAGTAAACAGCGAGTGCAAAGACCCTTGGTCAGAATGCCTTGGTCCACAAACAGTAAGGAGGTCAGAGGCTGGTAACAGGACCAGGTCACATAGGGCCATAAGGGCTATTGTAAAGGCTTGCCTTTAACTCACAGAGTCTCAGAGCCACCCGAGGGTTCAGAGCTGAGTGCTGTGCTCTAACTTATCTCTTAACTGGGTAACTGGCTACCCGCCAAGACAGGAGAAGGACAACGGCAGAAGCAGGAAGACCAGTTGGGAAGCTGCTACATTAATCCAGGCAGGAGATGCTGCTGACTAGGACCAGGGTGAGAGCAAGGGAATAGTAAGAAGTGGTCAGAGTCCGGACATATTTTAAAGACAAGTCTTCCTGATGGATTAGATATGAAAGAAAGAAAGCAATTGGAAGGACGGTGTTGCCAGTAATTGAGACAATGGAAGCCTGTTAGGAAGAACTAGTTTTAGGGGGAAGATCAAGAGTTGTTTTGCAAATACTAAAGTAAACCAGGAAAGATGCCCAGTACATCACTGAAGTTGCAGATCTGGAGTTCAAGGGAGAAGTGTGGACTGGAAACAAAAATGAATTGTCAATATACACATGGCTTGTAAAGCCTTGAGACTGGATAGTGGAGAACAGAAAGGATTCAAGGACCTAGTCCTAGTCCTGGACACTCCAAGATTAACAATCAGGGACGTGAGGAGTGTGTGGGTGTTAAGGGCAAGCTAATGCGAGCATCCCAAAGCAGGGTCAGATTCTTAACCCTTTTCTATCTTGAGAGCCTAGCGCACAGGACATTGTGGATGGCAAACAAACGGAGGCATAATTCAACAAAAATTTAAGGAACATCTGTTCTGTTGTAGCACAAGTGCCAGGAACAGGGGAAACAGCAATGAACCAAAGTAAATTCCCGACACTTGCACTCTAACAAGCAGACCAGGGAGGATAACAGGTGGCAAAAACCAAAAATCCTTAACGTCGAAATGGCTTTCCCAGGAACCTGTAACCTCCAACCTAACATATAAAGAAAGAAAAGGTGGCTTTGGGGCTTATGTGGAGGCTCTCCCTGGTGGCTATCCTGCCTCCCTCAGCTGGAGCCAGGCCAACGCAAACTTCCTCCTAAATGGTTTCCATACGCATCCAGTGCAGAAGATCCGTAAATTAAGTCCTCGGGTCCAGAGGACAAGACTACACTCCGCCGGGGAGGGGAGGGGACGGCGGGGAGGGGTGATGGTGACCTTATCTGAGCCGCCGACTGTCCCCCGCGGGCCTCGAGCCTCCGTTCCCAGCTCACCCGCCCTGGGCCCGGCAGCCTCACCCCACAGTCCATCTGTCCGCCTGTGGCTCTGTCCGGCAGCAAGAGGGCCGGTTTCCATGGAACTAAGACAGCGCTTTAAACCAACGCGCTCCCCGGCACGGTCGTTCCCGTACGCAGGCGCATCCGTGACAGAGCATGCCGGGAATTGCAGTTTTCCCGGCCCAGGAGGGCCCTCCTCCCGGGGCGGGACCCAGGCTGGAATCCGGCGGCGCGCACGGAATACGCAGCCCCGTGACCCGGATGACGACAGGGCTCCATTGTGCTCGCGAGCGGGGCACGCCGGGATATGTAGTTTCCTCCCACTCACCTCCTGGAGGTCCAGTTCTCTCCGCTTGGAGTTACTAGTCTCACTCCAGTGAACGTGTGGCGCTTGGGTAACCTGGCGAACACATACCCAGCAGCAGGCGAGAGGCCAAGATTAGAACATGTTTTTAGTTTCAGGAGGACTGAAGTATCAAGTAACTTCGGAATGACAGGAAAGTAACCGATTTTGTTAATGAGCGTAAAAAATAGTAAAAATACAGAGCTCAAACAGTTTTCTCGTTAAAGGAAAAACCGAACCCCTCTTCATCCTCGTCCATGATGGCCAGACGGAGAGTAAAACACTTGGAATCTGCTCTCTTGTCTTTTGTCTTTTCACCCTAATTTATTTCTCCCCTTGTCGACAAGTAAGTGAATAGGTATTTCTAAATCTAACTGTAAGTAGCTAAGAAACGAGAAAGAACATTGAAAATAAAACTGCATCCATTTCTGAGTTGTTTTGCTGCAAGAGTGGGGATGCACACTTAATGAGAAGGCTTCTACAGTGAAAAGACAGCACGGCTTTGCGTTTAGGTAGCTGGGGAGAACACCTGTTACCACCACCGGGCAATTAACGCATTCCTCTCGTCTCCTTGGGGGCGCAGCTGAGAATAACTTCAGCCCTCAGATGAGTGCAGTCAGATGCGAGATGAGTCCTCATTTGCTTAGCAAGTGGTTGGACTGAATTGGTCTGGCTGTTTCTTCTGATAGCCGAGCCTCAATGTGAGATGGAGAGAATGTCCATCAAACCAGAGCTGTAAGACATTCATCAACCAGTGAGCCCAACCGGTGAAAGAGAAATGAGCACAGCATACATTATTCAGGTGAAGGAACCAAATAAAGCTTTTAATATGAAAAGTGGGAGGGTATTTTAGAGCGTCAATGCAAAGACCCAATTATTCTCTCGGTATGTACATTTTCTCTTGCAATGACCTCTGATTTATCTGTGGAGATGAGGGATATGTATGACTCCACAGATAATCCACCTGCTTCAATGTAGTGCAAGTTTTCACCTTCTCCTTGAATCTCCATATTAAGCAGCAGTTAGGAAACGAAATTGATTAAATTTAGTGTTTTTCATTTCTTTTCCTCTATCCGCCATCTGGCAAAATCATATAAGAACTTAAGCAATTACAAAGTCAGAGAAAAGAATCTGAAGTTTTCAATAAACTAATTCATCTGCTGGAAAACCACTCTCTGGCTACCTGAGAATTCATTATGTTAAAATTCTGTTTTTATTCTTTCAAGTGCCTGAACATATTGATTTTCTTTCTGATTTCCCTCTTGATTTTCAATTGATAAATGGTGTTCCTACTTATTGACCGCCCCCCCCCATTCATAAAACAAGGTCTTTTCAGTCATGGAATTCCAGAGATTCCATGAGGACCACACGCTGTCTCACTGCAATACCATAATAGCCTTCTAACTGGTTTCCCATCACCCTTCCCAATGCATCTTTCATCAGCTACTAATGTTTTTAAAAAGTAACTCTGTTTATCTCGGTCCCTTGCTGAAAAACATTTAATAATTCTCCCTTTGAACTAGTAGTTTTTCCATTGAACAGGACGAGGCCCAAACTGCTAATGGCTTCAGCCTAATCTGCCAGCCTCACGTGCACCTGATCCCCCAAGGGAACCTTGAATTCGAGCCTCCTGGCGTGTCTTTGTGCTTGCAGGCTCTGCACCCTCTGCCAGGCATGCCTTTCCTCTTGTCAGTTTGGCAAACCCAACAGAAATTTAACCTCTTCTGTGAAGCCGTTCTGTCCCCTCCCAAAGTACTTACTGCGCTGCATTGTAATCGTCAGTGTGTCTCATCTCCCCTTAATTAGACTGTAAACTACTTGAGGACAGGAGTTTTGTTGTTTTGATTTTGGTTTTTTATTTTCAACACCAAGCTCAGTGCCTGGTACACAGTAGAGGCTTGCTGAGTCCTTGTTAATTGAGTGCGTTAAGGAATATGTTTTGAATGCTTCCCCTGGCAGAGGCTATGTCTCATTCTCTTGACTATATATTCCATTTGTAGACCAGGAAAAGGCATCTGCTTTCTTCCAGAGCTGGCAATGATTTGACATTGCAATTACACAAATGACAGCAAAGTTACCTGCAACCACTTCCTCTTGGAGTTGAAAATGCATTCTGTGGATAAAGAAATGCAAACACGAAAAATCAGAGTTTTCGTATCTTATTGAGACAATGGAGGAAAGTGAATGGCAGATTCACTAAGCAGTTCCTCTCCTTACGTGGGCAGTCCAGACCTCTTGGTAAAGTGTTGACTCTGGGTATAGAGATTAGAATTTAGAGGAGCCTCTGACTTTTTAATGAACTGAGGAATCAGCCCAGGACTGCGAAGATAAATCTGTTAGTTGAATCGGTCTAGGGTAACAACACTTCTTATAAGGTCTCTCTCACTTAGCTTCACCAACTGAATTTTGTGGTCAAGTAGATTTTCACATTGTTCTATTGACCAAACTTAAAAATAAGGTCGAGGTGATGAGCATGTTGCTGCAGCTCTGTTTTACATTTCTTAAGATTAGAGTACTCTTTTGGTCTTAATAGGATGACAAAAGGAAAAGGAAGAAATATGAGTGTTCTTTAAATTGGCTCACATAGATCAGCTGCGTGCTATTTCTGAAATGTTCTGATTAAAAACAATAACAGTGTGTATCACCTAGTGAATCTGTTACCTATGGGTGTTTTGCATATATTGTCTCACATGGTTCTGGCTGTAACTTTAAGATGTAGTAATTATATTCTCATTTTACTGAGACAACTGAGATTTGGGGAAGCTAAGTAACTTGTCTAGGGCCATACAGCCAGGAAGAGCCAGAATGGTTGTTGGGACTTGGGTCTGTCTGGCTTCAAAGCCCATGCTTTTCAGTCTGATTCCATCTCCTACCCGTTCTCCACTCCATTCTGACAACAGTGGATCAAGACAGAAATATCAGCCTCTAACTATGAGATGAGAAATACATGCCTTAACTCCACACAATGGAAAACCACACATTTATAAAAGAAAATAAGGAAATATAGGTGTCATAAGGGTATTTATGCCATTCTTGCTAATTTTCTGTATGTCTTAAAATTTTTTCATAATAAAAAATTGGAAAAGAAAAGGAAGGAAATCTCTATGTACTTTTATGGAAAGTTTCCAGGATATATTTTAAGTGAAAAAAGCAAGGTGTTGGGGCTGGCTCCGTGGCCGAGTGGTTGAGTTCGCGCGCTCCGCTGCAGGCGGCCCAGTGTTTCGTTGGTTCGGGTCCTGGGCGCGGACGTGGCACTGCTCGTCGGACCACGCTGAGGCAGCGTCCCACATGCCACAACTAGAAGAACCCACAGCGGAGAATACACAACTAGGTACCGGGGGGCTTTGGGGAGAAAAAGGAAAAAATAAAATCTTTAAAAAAAAAAAAAAAAAGCAAGGTGTTGTGTGAAAACGGGGGTAAGAATTTTGTATTTGTCTAAATAAGCACTAGGAGGATCTCTGTAGGTAGAGTGACCATATAATTTCCATCTTAACCAAGATAATTCTTCACAAGCTTTGTATTATGACATAATTTTAGATTTACAAACCTGTTGCAAAAACAGCAAAGAGTTCCTGTATACCCTTCACCCAGCTTCCACTAACGTTAACATCTTATGTAATCATGGTACGATGATCAAAACTAAGAAGTTAATACTTGTACAATACAATCAACTGAACGACAGACTTCATTTGGATTTCACCAGATTGCTCACTAACGTTCTTTTTCTGTTCCAGGATATAATCCAGGGTCTCACATTGCATTTACTTGTCCTGTCTCCTGCCTCAGTCTTTGTCTTTTCATGACCTGGGGATTTTTGAAGACTACTGGTCAGTTATTTTGTAAAATGTCCCTCCGTTGGGTTTGTCGTGATTTCTCAAGATTAGATCAAGGTTATGCATTTTGGGAACAATACCACAAAAGAGATGTTGTGCACTTCCTGGTGCATCGTATCTGGGGGTACGTGATGTATGGGTCTTATTACTGTTTAAGTTACTATTCATCAGTTGCTTATGGTGACATCTACTAGATTTCTCCACTATGATCTTACAGTGTTGCTCTCTGTAACTGATAAATATTTGGAGAGAGATATTTGTGTCTGTTTCTCCTTAAACGTTCACTCACTAATTTTAGCTGGTATATCTCGCTAGCAGCAGTTATTATGGTATTCTGATAGTGACTATATTTTCCTCATTTATTAATTGGAATTCTTTTGTGGAGAGGAGTTGTATGTTTTCTCCTGTTTATTTATTTGGTTATTTATTTATATCAGTATGGGCTTATGGATAATTATTCTTTGGGTTATAATTCAAAACTATCATTGCTTTATTGTTCAAATTGTTCCAGGTTTGGCCATTTGGAGACCACTGAGGAGCTGCTGCGTCCCATCTTATCTTTCTTTTTTTAAGCACTTCCTTATTTTCTGTCACTGCAAGATTTCCAGGGTCAGCTTATATTTTCCCTGCCCAGCCTTAGATTCAACCACTTCTCCAAGGAGACCTATTCCTTTGTATTATAGTATTTAAAATTTGAGTGCTAGGGTGTCACTGCTGCTAGTTCCTCTCAGAAGATGGAGATAGGAAATATATGTATAAATACCAACCCATGCATGTACTTACGTATCTATATTTCTGTCTCTGTCTGTATATATATATTTTTACATATATGTAAATGTGTATATATATAAATAAAACAGGAGTTCATACTGGTACTCCCACTCAAATCCAGCACCTCAACTTATTCTAACCTTTGCCCTTTCTTTACCTTCAACTCCTTTCTATGGCTGTAGGAAACCTGACTCTCATTATCTACAACATGTCTATTTGTTCAACCCTAGTCCACACATATAGTAGTTTTAAAAATTGCTAACCCAGGGGCCAGCCCCGTGGCCGAGTGGTTAAGCTCATGTACTCCGCTTTGGTGGCCCAGGTTTTTGCCAGTTCGGATCTTGGGCAAGGACATGGCACCGCTCATCAAGCCATGCTGAGACGGTATCCCACATGCCACAACTAGAAGGACCCCCAACTAAAAAAAATATACAACTATGTTCTGGGGGGCTTTGGGGCTAGGAAGGAAAAATAAAAATTTTTTTAAAAAATTGCTAACCCATACCCAATGAGAAACAAATTGAAAACTAGAGCATATTGCTTGGGTGTACGTCTTTTTGTCATTGGCCTACACTACCCAGTCAAAACACTGTTTTCCAAAGTTTCTTAGGTCAGCTCCCTTCTCCTCTACCTGCTTCAGTGTGGCTGTTTGATTTGTTTGTAATACAGTTTGATTTGGGGCTCACAGTCTACATTCCATTTTGTGTTCTGCCCACATCCTGCTTGGTTTTATTTTATTTGCATACAGTAAAATTCACTTTTTTGTGTACACAAAAGTGGGTTTTGACAAGTTATTTGAGTCTTAGTTCTCCCACAATTGTATGCAAAATAGTTTCCTCACCCTCAAAATTCCGTCATGTTTCCCCATTTGAGCCAACCTCTGCCCCTACCTCCCAGTTGCTGGCAACCACTGATGTGCTTTCCATACCTATAATTTTGCTTTTCAAAATGTCATATTGATGGAGTCATACCCTTTTGGGTCTAACTTCTTTCGTTTAGCAGATGTATTTAAGATTCATCCATTTGTTGGGTGAATCAGTAATTCATTTTTGTAGCTGACTAGCATTCCACTGTATGGATATATCACACTTTGCTTATTCGTTTACTGGTTGAAGGACCTCTGTGTGGTTTCCAGTTTTGGGTGATGATTAATAAGGCTGCTGTAAACATTTGCATAGAGGTTTTGTGTGAAAATCAATTTTTCATTTCTTTTGGATAAATACCTAGGAGTTGGATTGCTGGATTATATAGAAGGTAAATGTTTAAGTTTGTAAGAAACTGCCAAACTTCTTTCCAAAGTGGCTCTACCATTTTGCGTGGAACGTATGACATTCCTAGTTGCTCCTTGTCCTTGTTACCACTTGATATTGTCAGTATTTTTTCTAGCCATTCTAGTAAATGTGTAGTGGTATCTTGTTATGGTTTAATTTACATCTCCTCATTGAGTAATGATGTTGAACATATTTTCATATGCACATATCTTTTTTTAGTAAAGTGTCTATTCATACCTTTTGCCGACTTTTTTAATTGAGTGGTTTTCTTCTTGATGAATTTTTTGAGATACAACTCTTTTATCAAAACGTGATTTGACAATATTTTCATTTTCAAGTCTATGGCTCATCTTTTCATTCTCTGAACAGTGTCTTCTGCAGAGTAAAAGCTTTTAGTTTTGATAGAGTCCAATTTACCAGTTTTTTCTTTTATGGATTGTGCTTTTGGGGTCGTGTCTAAAAACTCTTTGCCTAACCATAGGTCATGTAGATTTTGTCTTATGCTTTCTTCTAGACGTTGTATTGTGCTTTACCTCTAGGGCTGTGATCCACTTAGAATTAATTTTTTAAGATAAGATATGAGGTATAGATTGTGGGTTTTTTTGTGTTTTATTTTTGGCTTATGGACATCCAATTATTCCAACACTATTGTTGGAAAGATTATCCATCCTTTCTCCATTGAATTGCCTTTGCACCATTGTCAAAAATCAGTTGAACATATTTATGTGAGTCTCTTTCTAGGCTCTCCATTGTGGTCCATTGGCCTATGTACCTTTGTTGCCATCAGTGCCACAGTGTCTCTGATTACTCCAGTCTGTAGTAATACTTGAAATCAAAAATTGTAGTCCTCCAACTTTGTTCTTTTTCAGATTTATTTTGGCTGTACTAGTTCCTTTGACTTTTCCTAGAAATTTAAAAATCAACTTGATTCCTACAAAAAGTTCTGCTAGGATTTTGATTGGGAATATGCTGAATCTATATATCAAATTGGAGAGAATTAATATTAATATTATTCAGTCTATCCTTGAACATGATATATCTTTCCACTTCTTTACATCTTCTTTGGTTTCTTTAATCAGTGTATTGTAGTTGTCAGCATATAGATCCTATACATATTTTGTTAGATTTATATCTAGCTTTTTTTTTTTTTTTGGTGCTATTGTAGATAGTATAGCTTTTGTATTTTGATCTCTTATCCTGTGACCTTGCTAAACTATCACTTATTCATTTTAGGGATTTTTTTTGTATATTTTTTGGGATTTCTACATAAACAGTCCTGCCATGTATAAATAGAGTATTTTTGCCCCTTAAAATCTGAGTGACTTTATTTTTCTCACCTTGTTGCACTGGCTAGGACTTTCACAGTGATGTTGAATAGGAATAGTGAAAGCGTATCCTTGCCTGATTCCCATTAAGTTTGATGTTAGTTGTAGGTTTTTTATAGTTGTCCTTTATCAGGTTAAGGAAGTCTCCTTCCATTCCTAGTGTGCTGAGAGTTTTTGTTATAAAGAGATGTCGAATTTTGTGAAATGCTATTGAGATGATCGTACAGAGTTTTTTTTTTTAGTCTGGTATTCTGGTGAATTACATTGACTTTTCAAAGGCTTAACCAACCTTGCATTCCTAGGATAAACCCTACTAGGTTATTCGGTATTACCCTTTTTATATATTCCTATATTTGATTTGATTTGTTGAGGACTTTTGTGTCTGTTTGTGGGAGATGTTGGTCTTTATTTTTCTTTTGTAATAATGTGTTTGGTTGTGATATTAGGATAATGCCAGCCACATAAAATGCATTGGGAAGTGTTTCCTCTTCTTATTTTTTCTGAAATAGATTGTATAGAATTGGTATTATTTCTTCCTTAAAATGTTTTCTAGAATTTTCAAGTGAAACATCTGGGTATAAAGTTTTCTTTGTTGAAAGGTTTTTAACTACAAATTCAATTTATTTAATAATTATTGGGCTATTGTTTTGGGGCTTTTTTTCTGAGTAAATTTAGTTTGTGTCTCTTAAGGATTTGTCCCTTTAAGTTCTTGAATTTATGAGCATAGAATTGTTTGTAGCCTTCCCTTATTATTATTTTAATCTCTGTGAGGATGTCATGATAGCCCCTCTTTATTTCCTAATATTGGTAATTTTTGTCTTCTCTCTTTTTTTTCTTGGTCAGTCTGGCTAGAGGTTTTACCAATCTTATTGATTTTTTTAAAGACCTGGCTTTTGGTTTCATTGATTTTTCTCTATTGTTTTCCTGTTCATTGATTTTTTTTCTCTGTTTGTTATTTAAACCAGAATACTTTTGAGCATAAAAGGGCTTACTATTAATAATTAAACCAAGACAAAAGGCATAAACTGGAAATGTTCCAGGAAAACTAGGATGTATGGTCACCCTGCCTCTATAGGATATGTAGGAATGGGGGAATAGGTAGATGGAAACTTCTGTGAAGATAAAACTTTACAGTGTATGCCTTTTAGTATTATTTTAATTTTAAATCATTTGAATGCATAACCTATTCAAAAATAAAATAAATGTACTTCTTCAAATATCTGGCATAATTCCTGGCATAGAGTAAGATCTCAATGTATGCTGTTGAATGAATGAATGAATGAACCAGTTAGCACTGGTGATTACCTGAGTTTCATTGGAGAAAATGGGATAATCATTATACATCCAACTCTGAAGTCTACAGCATGTGTATCACAATTGAATGATTGTTTTGCTCTGTATTCCTAACCTGCAGGTTTGATAGCATACATATTATCATCACAGATTTAGTTATTTTGTTTTCATTATTTATATCTTTCCAGTTCATTCGAGGCATCTTACCTGTGAAGAAAGAGTAAACTGCAGCTTACTGTAGAAATTCAGGAGGAAGGAAAAGGATATCGCTGAGGGTCTCCCCTGCTCTGTTCCCTTTCCTCAAAACCTGTGCTCCACCTACATGGTTGTTGTAGGGATTTCCATTCTGTACATGGTTCTGTATGTATGCCCCATGCATAACCAGAGTCTCTTCCACATGATTTTTGGCCAAGAGAACCTCCACAATAGTAGGAAAATTTATGAGAAGTAAGATTTATAACGTGATTGTTTAGGATTCAGTGTCTGGATGAAATGTTATCAAAGCTGCAGTCAGGACCTTTTCAGTTGTGTCTGAGACTCAGCTGCTTTATTGGATGTGTAGCATATCCTTGAATTCCATGAGTCAATAAATCAGATGACTTGAATACAATTTTTATTTATGGAATGAAAAAGGGTTATAGCATCGTTTCTTGTTCTGTGGATTTGGGAAAAATCATCTCTCTCTCTTAAAAATCATATCTTTTATACATATCTTTTTTTTTTTTTAAAGATTGGCACCTGAGCTAACAACTGTTGCCAATCTTTTTTTTCCCTGCTTTTTCTCCCCAAATCCCCCCAGTACGTAGTTGTATATTTCAGTTGTGGGTCCTTCTGGTTGTGCTATGTGGGACATTGCCTCAGCACAGCTGGATAAGTGGTGCCATGTCCGCACCCAGGATCTGAACCAGTGAAACCCTGGGCTGCCGACGCGGAGCACGCAAACTCAACCACTTCGCCACGGGGCTGGCTCCTATATATACGTATGTTAAAAAACTGATTTGATAAGTTAAATGTAAGCAATACATTTTTAAAAATACATTCAAAAGATAACTATTTCTGGAAATAATAAGAATGCTCCTAGTTATAGTAAGCAAAGATTAACCCAGCCCTTCAAAACACAAGGCTCTGAGATAAGCTACAGATCAATATTACAAAAGGAATGTGTCTCATCCAAAACATACATAAATTCAAGTGTGTGAAAAGTGGAAATTAAAATAACATTTCATGTAGACATTGAACTCTAAACAACCAGTTTGTGAATCTTATTTTTCAGGATTTAATCCTTTATTGCGAAGGTTCTGTGATTCCTTTGTAAATCTTTATTAATTATACTTGGACACGGATGGTGCCTTGTTACAATAATGGTAACCCCCTACAGCATATAAATATATATATTCCACTAAAAACATTCAAATTGAGATCATGGTATCACTTAGATATCTTGGTGAAACAATTATCATATGGTAAAAGGCTAAATCTTCATAAAACGTTATTTAATAAGTTTACATTACAGTGTAGAATTGTTTCTCTTCTGGCCCTCAACAAATAGAAAAATCTATATTCACATTTCTGTTTTTGTTGTTTCTCCATAACAGTCATTACAGAAGACCCACCAAGATAGTAAATTTAATCAAACATATGACAATAAAATCAAGTTTCTACATTAGCTCTGAAGTGCATATTGTCCCTTGAAACCTTTGACAGCTTGGCTGCTTTCATTTTCTACCCCCGTACACTCTCTTCCTGAAAAGCATTCTGGCTTCTTAAAATAGCTGTTCGTGGAAAACATTCTCTCTAGCTACAGTGCTACTAAGATACAATTTCTTTTCTTATGTAAACTGAACAGCTTGCTAAAGTCAAAAGGACTACTGTTTTATATGACAGTGAAAAAACTGGGTTCATGTATTCCTTATTCTACAAATTGCAGTTTTAAAGATTTTTCTTAAACAGAAATCTTTGTCCTAGAAATATTAGCCAATATGCCTGACACTGCTGTTCCTTAGCTGTATGATCTTGGGAAAGTTACTAAACTCTGTGCTTAGTTTCAAATTTGTAAAGTAGAGAGAATTAAGTAAGTTAGTAATACTGCTAAGAGACAATTAATTGTCCATAGGTCTCTCACATTTCTCTATGACTTGTGAGGAAAGGCACTGACTGCCCTTTATTCTGGACTGTCTTGTCAAGAATATTTGTACCGGGAACAGCCTTGGAAAATAGAGACCGTGTCTGCCTCTGGAGCAAAGGGCAGGCTTGCTTACCATCCGTTATAAAAGATTTGGATTCCCTAAACTCAGGAATCTCCTCCTATAACACAGTCCATCACATGTGCAATTATCCATCTGGGCCAATCTGTGAGGCTCCTCTGGTACTTGGGGGTAAGGGGAACTAAGGCAAACATGCTGATAATTATGCTGCTTGCAGTGTTATGAGTAACAAAGTCCTTTGTCTCTGACCCAGGAGTCTCATGTCTCTGTCAGCATCCATGAAACTGGCAGGATAACTTGCTAGCTCACAAGAAGGGTAAAATCTCAGACCCTTTACAGTCCTTGACACAGATGAAAGGCTTAGGGTCTGGAATATAGAAAATGCTCAACAAATGTTAGTGTTTATCACCATCAACATTATCTATCTGGCTTCAAAAATACTAAGATTTGACCTAGCAATTATGCTTCTAGGAATTTATTTGGCTAAAAGTTGTGAGATATGTGTAAGGGGATGATTTTAATTATAAAATTTTTTATAATAAAAAAATAGGAGTAAACCTAAATTACCATTCTATAAGTCTACTATCACCAACAGTAATTAACCACCTAACAAAACCACTCTAAAATTCAGTGCCGTTAAAGTAAGCATTTGTTCTCACACTCATGGATGTCTACAAGTTGGCCGGAAAAGCTCTGCTCCATGTGTCCCCTTCTGGGGCCCAGGCAAAAGGGAGCGGCAACTACCTGGGGCATGCTCTTCTTGGGAATGATAGAAGAACAAGAGGGCAAGCCCACTTGTGGAAACACATTTCAAGCCTCTGTTTGTGTCACATCTAATAATGTCCCAATGGCCAAAGCAAGTAATATGGCAAAGCTCAAAGTCAAGACACAGGAAATTACACCAAGACCACCATGAATCCATGGCAAGAGTGTTGGGTGGACTATAGGAGAGTGAGGAATTGGAATCCACAATTTAATCTACCACAATCTTTAATAGAAAAGAGGCTAAGTAAGTATAGTATGTTCAAACTAAGCAGCCATCAAAAAGAATGAGTATACTTGAATATTCTAAAATGGAAAATGTGCACAATATAACACTGAATGAAAAGAACAGATTGTAAGATATGTATATGATCCTGTTTTTATTTAAAAGAAAAACCTTTAAATACATGTATTTATTTTATATGTGTTGTAAAGCGCTTGGACGGATACACAAACTTTTAACGGTATTTATCTTCAGGATTGGAGTTGGGAGATGAGGCAAAACTTACTTCCACTTTATACTTTATGTACATTTGTATTGGAAAAACGTTTTTATAGATATGTATTACTTTTATAATGAAACCTGATAAAGATAAAACAAAAAAATACTGAAAGAAAATGACAAACAAAGATGTTTTTATCTTTCAGGTATTTTCTAGTTAATGACTCATTTCCCATTCCCTTTTCCCAGTACACATAAGAATAAAATAAATCTAATATCTAGAAGTTTTAGGTCTTAGATCCGGCCCCCACAAAACATCATTCTGCTTCATAAATGGTCTGTTTCATTCCATATAATCGCCCTTAGAATTATTGGGTATCTTTATGGAGCAGAGCATTCCTAAGAGTATTTGAGGATTTTCTGAGTTTCTTGACATTTATTTCAGATATGATATTTTTATGTTTTAAAATTCCCATTTGGTTCCTTTTATTTAAATTATGATTTCTATTTCTCCATTGAGAACTTCCATTTTCCCATTCATTTCAAGAGTGTTTACTTGTACCTCGTGGAATATTGTTATAAAGGCTACTTTAGAATCTATGTCTGATAGTTCCAGCGTCTGTGTCAGGAGTCAGCAAGCTAAAGCCTGTGAGCCAAATCCAGCCTGTTTTTTGTCTAGCTCACCAGCAAAGAATTGTTTTGACACTAAGGTTTTAATTAAAACTAAAGTTTTAAATGGTTGGGAAAGAAATTGAAGGCTAATATTTTGTGAGGTGAAAATTATATGAAATAAAAATTTCAGTTTCCATAAATACAAGTTCATTGGAACATGGCCCTGCTTATTCATCTACATATTGTCTGTAACTGGTTTTGTACTACAATGACAGAGTTGAGTCATTGTGACAGAGACCACATGGCCCACATAACCTAAAATATTCTTTCCATATGGCTGTTTACAGGAAAAGTTTGCTCCTGATCTGAGTTATTTTAGGCTTTGCATCTGCTGATTGTCTTTTCCCTTAAAAATTGGTCATATTTTCCTGGTTCTCAGTAGGTTGAGTAATTCTGGATTGTATCCTAGATATTTGGAATATTACATGGTGAGACTCTGGGGCCTTTTAAAGTCCTCTGGAGAATGTTGATTACTTTTTGTTTTAACAGAAATCAACCCAGTTAGGTTCCGATTTTAAGCTCTATCTCAACTTCTGTGGGAAGTGGTTTCAATGTCATTTCAATTTCTGAAGCCTTTGCTATACTGCTTCATGTCTGTTCCATGTGTGCACAGCTTGGGAGTGAGCCTGCAACTTATGTTGGTTCATACACAGAATCAGAGGGTCTCCTCCACCTCTCTCCTCTCTGATATCTCCTTGATTCTCTTCAACTTTTTTTTTTTTTTGAGGAAGATTAGCTCCGAGCTAACTGCCGCCAATCCTCCTCTTTTTGCTGAGGAAGAGCGGCCCTGAGCTAACATCCACGCCCATCTTCCTCCACTTTACATGTGGGACGCCTGCCTCAGTATGGCTTGATGAGCGGTGTCATGTCCGCACCTGGGATCTGAACTGGTGAACCCCGGGCCGCCGAAGCAAACGTGTGCACTTAACCACTGTGCGACCAGCCTGGCCCCTCTCTTCAACTTTTGAGGGCCCCTTTTCCCAGTCTTCTGGGTAGAAAAATGGGATTTCTCTCAGAGTTGTTGTCCATGCTGCTGCACAGTTACACACAACTGGAGTTTCCTTAGAGTAACACCAGCAATAAAAGAGAGAGAGAGAGAACAGAAGTTTACACCTGTACAGGCCATTTTTCAAGTTTTGAGTCCTCTCTACAATCCACTTGTTATTTTTTTTCCCCAGAGTCCTCAGGTAGTTGCTTTTCATTTATTGTCCATAGTTTTTATTCATATAAGGTTTTAGCCCCTGCATACAATTAAGGGGCTGAGATTTCCAGAGCATTAAAGACTGTTTTAATAATCACTATACCACTATTTGGTAATAATTTTGCTCTAAAACCTTGGAATTATTGGGATTAAGAATATGCAAAAGGCACTATCATGTTTGATTTACCCAAGACCATCAATCCTCATGAATCCTTGGAACCTTTACTAGAATAGAGTATGTGAATGAATTCCCATGATGAAGACACATTGACCTGAGTGAAGAGGTTTACAGACCATGACAAATCTAAGTGGACTCAAAGTGTTTATTCTGTTTGATCTAATATGAGAAGCTGCATGGGTCAGTCAATGAGGCCAGGACTCTTATTTACAGGTGACAAGAGGAAGAGAAGAAGAAAATAATTTTTTGCAAGTCCAGGGGTGGAGTTAGCATGGTAGAAAAACTAATGGCCCCACAAAGATGTCTACATCCTAATTCCTGGAACCTGTGGGTATGTTACCTTACATGGCAAAAGGGGCTTTGCAGATGAAGAGAGAGATCTTGTCGTGGAGAGATTCTCCTGGGTTATCTGGGTCCAAAGCAATCACAAGGGGCTTTATAAGGGGAAAGAGGGATGTAGGAATGTCAGAGTCATAGAAGAAGATGAGATAATAGAAACATATGATAATGGAAGCAGAGGTCAGAGAGAGAGAGTAACATAGACAGAGAAAGAGATCTGAAGATGCTGTGCTGCTGGCTTTGAAGATGGAGGAAGGGGCCATGAGCCAAAGAATGCGGGTAGCGTCTAGAATCTGGAAAAAGCAAGGAACAAGATTCTCCTCTACAGTCTCCAGAAGGAGCAAGCCCTGCCAATACCTTGACTTTAGCCCATTGAGACTGATTTTGGATTTCTGACCTCCAGAACTGTAAAGTAATAATTAGGGCCCAATCTCTCTCTCTGTCTCTGTCTCTCTCTCTCCCTCTCTCCCTCTCTCCCTCCCTCTCTCTTTCTCTCTCTCTCCCCCTTCCCCCCTCCCCCTCTCCCCCTCCCCCCCCCCCTCTCTCTCTCCGTCTCTCTCTCTCTCTCTCCAGCCTTCCACACAACTCACTCTTGCTTCTACTTATCTCTCCTTGACTTCATTTCTATTGCAGATGTAGGCTTTTCTCACATGATGAGAAACATGGCTGCAAGCAGCAGCAGTTTCACCTCTTTCCAGCCCTGTGTCTGCAGAGTCAAATAGGATTTTACCTTCTAGAGCCATTTAGAAGTATCTCAGAGGAGCACTTTGGTTGGCTTGGCTTGGGTCAGGTCCCCACCCATTGAACCAAATTATCCCAATAAATGGAAGAGGGCATAGCAATAAGCCAGAGATGCCTCAGTCACTTGCAGACCCCCTGAAAAGGGGAAGGGAGGAGGAGGTTAATGTAATGGTGGTTGCACTAGAAGCACGTGGAAAAATTAACAAATTTTCCAAAGGATAAAGGGTTACTGATCAAAGAGAACAAATGTCCATCACAGTTGCTTATTTTACTAGCTAGACCCAGCAAGGCCACAGCAAAGATAATGTCAGTACATAATCCTGGATTTCCATTGAGATTAACAACTAAGACCACAATCCATCTCCTATTCCATTAACGGGTCTGCATTTACTTGCCCACTTTACCATCTGCATCAGTTAATATTAGATTTTGCTTTGAATGACAGTAAATTCAAAATAATGATGACTTAAATAGGATGGGGGGGTTGCTTCTCTCTCACATAGATGAAATCTGGAGGTAGACAGTTCAGGGCTGGCAGATGCTCCTCGGTGTTAGGGCCATAGACATTTTCTCTCTTGCTGTCTACCATCCTTAGCAAGTGACTTCCACCTATGGTCCAAGATGGCTCCTCAGGCTCTAACCATTGTGTCTGTATTCTAGAAGGCAGAAAAGAAGGAATGAAAAGAGCACATCTCCTTCCTAAAGATATTTCCTGGAAGTTGAACACATCCTGTTGATCAGAATATTGCCACATAGCCTGATTCTCAAGCCACCAGCTTATTTCCTGAACTAGTGGGAAAAATAATTGAACTTGAGGGGGAAAAAGTGCAGCTCTGTCACTTTCTAGTTTGGTGACTTTGGGAAGTCATAATACAAGACAGTTTGTTGATCTGCAATTTGAGGGTGTGACCGTTAAAATAATTTTTAACTTAAAAAAGCTATTATTTCTTTTAGTTTGTAACAGAAAGAATGTTCTAAACTGATTGCTTACATGTCTTTTATCTATGTATTTTTAGGCATTGTGATTGGTTGATTAGCTTCAATACTTTCCTATAATGGCCTCTGGAATGGCACTGTTGACCTCCATCCTGCAGAGTCCCAGTGGCTTTTTTTGCCTCCATCCTTCCTGACCTCTCTGTAGCATATGACACCATTGCTTATCCTTATCCTCCTGGGCACCTCTCTTCACTTGTGTTGTAGAACAGAACACTCCAAATCAAGCACAGACAGACTCAAATCCTCAAACTGAGCCGAAGCTAGGCTCTACACTGTAACAAAACTGGACTGAAGTCTCAGGGGAGACAGAAGGGAAGCACAATACAGGCTACTGGCTATTAAGTTTGGCTGCCTTTGTAACTGCCTTTGTAACATCCATGCTGCTGCTCTTCTGCTTAGAGACCATGTGGCCTCCGTGGTTGAGGCCAGTTTCCTTCACCTCTTATGAGGAGCTTCAGGTACATTCTTGGAAGCCAGGCCTAGAGAGAGGGAAAAAATTCCCTTCTCACCCTATTTAGGGTCCTTTTCTTCCCAAGCTGATTGACAGTGAAAATAACCATGTCCATCCTAATAGCTCACATACGTGCTTTAACATGACACCTCCGTGCACAGAATCCAATATGAATTCAGGAGATGCACTCCCAACAGCAGCAGAATCACAACTCTAAATGCCGCACTTCCAAATAGCAGAGAGACAATTTTTTTTAACATGTCTCGAACCTGTATCGTTATATTTTGAATAATACCACTTGCTGGACAGCAGCAATTCAGTTCAAGATGAGCTTTGTCAAACCCAGTCTGGTTCCTCTTATGATCTCTTCTCCAGTGTGAGATGAAAATGTCTGCATGTGCTTCCCACGCTTCTTGGGATTACAGAGTCTGATCTGTGATAACTGCTCAAATGAGAACAGAAGCGTCTCAGCAAATGCGGTAACGTTCTGCAGGCAGAGGGCTATTTAAACCTACTCACAGTAAACATTTCTCCAAAGAGGACTTAAGCTGCAGAGATTCTGCTCTGGTTATAGCCAAGAGACAAATTCATGATTACAAAATGCAGTTTAGCTTCCTGGAACCCATAGCAGGCACGTGGGTGCCCCATGCTATACCCGTTAGCCTGGGTGATTCCAGTACACCTGTGGTGGACAGTTCCAAGCACAGTGCCAGTGTCCAGTCTCAAATGTGGGCAGTGGTGTCCCTTCGCCTTTCTTGCTCAGGGCTTTCTCTGAAGGCACAGAAGGCTGCTTAGCCCATGCAGGCTCAGCTGGAAATTTGGAGGAAGTGGTGGTAACACTCCTGGAGGCAACTCTCAACCAGTGGTGAAGGGAGATCGGAGAATAACGAGCCTGCCTCCAGTTCTTTAGTGAGATGATTCTGGGGGACATTCTCCTGGTTCTTCAGAGAATTCCCAGGGGAACCAAACCCCAGTTGCCTAGTTAAATGAGGCATCCTTTGTTCGTCCTTCTCCCTTCTCTGTTTCCCACTCTCTCTACTCTTTTATTTCAGCTTCTTGGGATCACATCCTAAATAAACATCCCACACCCAAGTCCTTGCTTCAGATTCAGGTACTGGGAAAATCTGAACTGAGAATCGCAGAACTCTAATATCTGCATTGTTTTATATGGGCTTCAGTTTTCTTTTCTATTTTTAAGTGTTCTATTTGAGTGATTTTTTTCAAATTAAGGAAATAACATATCAAAGCTGCATTCAATTCTCAGTGTCTCACAATACTCGAAGACTGATTGCAGTTCTGAGATGACGTTTGCCCTGCCCCCAACTTTCCCCTATTTCCATCAATGCTTCAGAGATCTTACAAGTGTGTTGAGCCAAGACTCAAGCTCAAAGAACCATATTCAATCCCCCATAAGCTCTTTCTGCAAAGAGGAAGTGTCTCTGAAGCATATGCCTTAGAAACAGGAGCTCAGCCCTGAACTGAGGGCAGAGGAAAGGCTGCCTTCCTCTTTCACATCTCCCTCTAAGAGTCAATACCTTCTTGCTGTGCAGTTGATAACTGCATTCTCTGTGAACTTCCATATATCTTAGAAGCATAAATTATTTAATTCATTAACCAAATAGCCATTTATTGCTTGCGTCAGACACTATGCTATTTACAGGGGCAACAGCAATTAACAAGACAAGATTCCAGAAGACAAGGGACTTGTTGTCTTATTAGAGAGACTGAAACAAACAAATTGCCCTCCTGCTGTCATCAAGGAAAGCCCAGGAGACTCAGCACATAGAAAGGGCATCTGATGAGGACAGGGGTCCAGGTAGTGAGGTCTGAGAAATCTTTCTGGAGGAAATGATGCCAGAGTTAAGTAGAAAGAGATGAATAGAAGATGTGCAGTTGACTAAGGACAGAAAGGGAGCCCCAGGCAGGAGGAAGAGTCTGTGCAAGTGTGGCTGGTGGTGAGAAAGCAAGATGCGTGTGGGGAGCAGCAAGTGCAGTGTGAGTAGAGCAGAAATGGTGAGAAATGAAACTAGGTAAGTAGGAGTAGTTGGATCAAAGTTGTGCTAAGGGCTCTGAATTGTGTCTTGAAGCTGCCTCAATTTTGTCAGTCTCTGAAACCGTTTACTTAGTGAAATGACTAGATTTATGCTTTAGAAAGATCAATTTGGTAGTCCTTTGTAAGTGGCTTAGAAACAGTAAAGGATAGAGGCAGAGAGGCTAATTAAAAGACTGCAGCAATATCCAGGCAAATGAGTCTAAAGATCTGAATTTATATATGGCATACTTAATTGACCACTGCACAATTTTTGTGTGTGCAACACCTACTTACTGTGCGAGGAGTACAGTTTTGGGGTTGCTGACTTAGGAAGCTATTCAGGAGGCAGCAATGGTGGCCCACAGAGACTGGTTGAATGTGGGAGTGAAGAAGAGGGAAGAATTCAGGATGGCTTTGTCAATTGGGTAGAACATACAGCCATTTAAGAAGACAGAGAGAGGAGGAAGATGAGGTTTTGCGGTATATTCGTTATCTCTTCCTGCATAACAAATTTCCACAATTAACCTGCTTAAAATAACACATTTATTGTTTCACAGTTGCTGTGGATTAGGAAACTGGATATGACTTAGTTGAATCCTCTGCTTAAGGTCTCATAAGGCTGCATCTGGAGGCTCCACTGAGGAAGAATCGGCTTCTAAACTTACTCAGGTTGTGGCCAAATTCATGTCCTGCTGTTGTCAGACTAAGGGCCCCAACTTATTGATGATGATCTGCTGAAAGCTGCCTTCAGCCCCTTGAGGCGACTTGCAGTGTCTAGAGGCCACCCACAGATCCTTGCCACATGGACTCTCCCAGCATGACTACTAACTTTGCTGAGCCAGCAAGGAGAGTCTCTGGAGCGAGTCTGCTGGCAAAACAGTATCTTATATAACATAACACGGAGGAGTGCCATCCCGTCAGCTTTGCCATATTCTACTGTTGGAAGCCAATCAGAAATTCCACGCACGCTCAAGGGGAAGGAATTTCACAAAGACGTGAACACTATGAGGCAGGAATTAAGGGCCACCTTAGAGTCTGTCTGCCACATTGGGGGAAATGAGTTCCGTTTGGACATGTTGAGTTTCATGTAACATCCAAGTAAAGATGTCCAGTGGGATATGTGAGTCTGGAACCAAAACAGAGTTTTAGGGCTGGAGCTGTAAATCCAGAATCTACAGATGGAATATAAATGCTAGCTGAAATGGTGGAAGGAAGAATGTATATTTAGGCATCTGAGAAGATGGAGATGAATTAATATTCTCTCTTCAAACTTGAGGACAGCCAAGTTGTTCCCCAGCCTTCTTTTCAGAGTGAAACAATGTCAACACCCACTTCTATTTTCTCCTTACTACTCCCTTTTATAATCCTTTGTTTGTTCCCCTCTGGACGTCCACTTGTTTCTGTGCATTACACTGAAATGAAAGAATTCAAATTAGAAGCTGTACGTTAATAAAGGTTCTGGTTAATCCTTAATAAAGCAGAACTATCTCCAGGGTATTTAATGATCTCTTTTGTTTGTCCTTGTTAATGTGATTTTAAACTTTTAAACAATGTATTGTATCCTAAATCATATTTCACTCACCCAAGACAATATTGAAGGAAGCCAAAAATAGTTGAAATCTCCCCAAACTAATTAAAAACCTCAGAGCACATCTAATAATAATTTAAAAAAATAAGAAGGGAATATGTAATTATTGACATGTTTTACAAAGTAATTTGGGCATCTGTGTTGAAGAGTAATAACAAGGGAAGAATGTTAACCATGTTACCAATACATTCAATAGGTTACCATAATATATCGGGTTTAGCTGTTTAGATTTTGGAGTCAGAATTTAGAAGAAAATTATAAATTATGTAAGTTAGGGAATTACATAAACTAGTTCTTGCAGTGTCATAGAAAATGACCAAAAAAGTTGAAAAGGAAAAGGTATTGGGATAACGGCTAAGGGGTGTGGAATTTCTTACTGGGAAAATGAAAATGTTCTAAAATTGGTTGTGGTATGGATGCACAACTCTGTGAATATACTAAGAACAATTGAATTGCACACTGTTAATCTCAAGAAAGCTGTTTTTTGAAAAAGGTGGGCAATAGTGTTTATTTGCTGACAGTGTTTGTTTCAGCTGCCGTATCTCTGTTCTCCACTAGGGCAAGCTGAAGGCTGGAGCACCTAGCGATTTGAAGGTGCTCAGCTGACAGGAAGCCAGAAATTTCTGTGCTCTTGCTGCTTCTCTAAGCCGTCACAGAGGAAAAATCCATCTACCCTTTCTTCAAGGAACTCTGGAATCAGTCTCTCTCTCTCTCTCTCTCCCCTACTTCTGTCTCTTTCTTTTTCTTTCTCTCTCTTTTTTTTTTTTTTTTTTTGCTGCCAAATGTGTATTGGTAAACAACTGTAGTGTTCAGAGATAAAAATTCTAGTTTAGTAACTTGAATTTTTAATTTATGGTTTTATGGAAGGAAGCAGTTTATACATCATTTTAAAATTAACTTTATGTACCTTATGGTAATATTTATTTTATTTTTTAAAATACAAAACAATCATGTTATTATCTGTGTGCCTTTCCAGATCCATTTTCTGCTCTCCTCTTTCCTGTTCTGTGCTACAGGAGACCAGCCTTTATGGAGACCATTGGACAGACTCTCCTGCCTTCCAGTTGCTTGTGGCCAGTGGAAGGCACAGTCAGAAGGTCAGAGCAGAGAGGAAAGGGCGCCTGCTGTTGATTTTCCTTCGTAGGCTTTGGTTTAGGTAGCAACTGAAACCCTCTGATTCCTCTCCTGAAAGTCAAAGCTCCTGTCAGACCGCTATCCCACACTGCAGCTCACACCAGGTTCTGGAAACATTACTCCCTCCCCTTACCCTTTCAAGTTCGGAGGTGGTGAGGGCTGCCCACTGTTACTACTCCCTGGATGTTTTTCCCTGTCTTCTTGTTCCTTAAAACGGCCCATACCTCTGTAAACAGTCCCTTCAGTACCCCTCTCATTACCTTCTCTCTAATTACCCCTTTGCATGTGTCATCAGCTTCTTGCTGGGATCCCAACCATATTAGGATTGATCCATAGGATATCTTGTGTCTGGATCTATACAAATGGAGAAAAATGTTACCAAACCCCCCAAAACAAAAAAGGATGGGAATAATATACATCAACTTCAGGATAGTGATTATTTCTAAGGAAGGGAAGGAAGGAGGAAAGTGGGAATTGTGGTTTTGTTTTTTTTTTAGCTATATCTAAACTCCAACAAAAATCTAAAATAAATACGGCAAATAGTTATTTCTTGTTTAATCTCAGTTGTGGATACATGGATGTCTCTTTTCTGTATTTTGGAAAAATTAAGAAATGAAATAAATTTACCTTATTTTAGATTGAACCTGTTTGTAAAAGAACCCACTCTGGAGGATAGGTTGGGTGCACCTATGAGGGGGGATTTGGTGTATGTGGACTAAGGAAAGGGAAGACAAAGCCTGAGCATTTAAGGTGCTACACTGGTTGAATTGCACACAAACAATTAGCTGAATCTATACACATAACAACACGGATAAGTTCCTATTGTTCCCAGGGGATGATATAATGACATTACTCATCTTACTTAGAATCCTGGAAACAGTGTCTCAGGGCCATGTAATCTCGTGCCAAATGTATATGCAAATAAACTTGGAGTAGTTTTAACCTTGAGGCTGCCACAAAGAGAACTCTCTACCAGCCCTGGCTGCTCTGATTTGGGGAGAAGAGTCCAGGAACAACAGTGTAAACAAAATGGAAGACCGTGAAGATGGCCATGGACTAGGAATGAAAGATGTTTTCTTTAAATCCTCACTTTCTGAGCTGGAAACATTTTTGCTAATTATTCTATGGCTCAAATTCTCTTTCCAGGTTCCTGGAGAAGTCTCTTATGAAAGTGGTGGGCTGACACACTAATTTTCTAGACCTCCTCTGAATTCTCATTGTCTCTATAACATACTTGGCACTTAACTACATCCTTCCTGGTTTTCAGCCATGATGTTTGTGTGGGACGGTCCCCATTGCCCTCTGTAGGGGCAGATCCTGGATGGGGTAGGCACAAACCAAACAAATCAATCCATCCCAATCCCCAGTCCCCATCGTGATTGGCTCAGACATATGCGCTAATCTAATCAGATTCAAGGATACCTAAGGCGACTTTGCGGTGGCTTCAGGAAAAGAGAGGCTTTCGTTCTTCCCCTGGGCTTAGGGAAATAAGGATATGAGGAAGATGGGATTGCTGCAGCCATCTTGCTGCCATGAGAGGAATCAGCCTGATGATGAAGTCCCAAGGAGGCAAAGTCAACCTGGGCCCTGGTGTTTTAGTTTGGCCTAAAGTCAGGCTGTGCCCAGTACCAGCCCTAACTGAAGGTTTCAGTTATGGGAGCTGACACATTCTCCCTCCCTCCCTCCCTTTCTTTGAAAACCCAACTAATACAGAAGCACGTAGTGTAGTGTGACTCTCAACAAATCCTCTGATCAGCTGACAAGGTAGATTTGCTGAATTAGACAGGTTGTCAACATCAGTTAGGCAAGATTTGTGTTTGAATGATAGTAACATAGACACAAACAGTGACTTATGTACCCAAGGGTTTGTTCTTTCTCCACAATAAGTTGAGTTTGGCATTTCAGGCTGGTACAGTGACCCTGAAAGGCCCAGGCTTATTCTACCTTTTTTGCTTCACTGTGTTAGTCATGGATTCCATTTCCAGTGTTAACCTCCGGTTCCAGTGTAGCTGCTGAACTCCAGCCATCATGTCTGTGTTTGAGGCAGAAGGAAGGAAGAAAAGAGGAAGGACAAAAGGGTGTACTTTCCAGCTAAATCAACTTCCTTTAACTGTTTTTCCCAGAAGGCCCACCCATAACATCTCATTGGCCAAGATTTAATCTTATATTTGTATCTGGAAGAGAAGCTAGCAACTGTAGTATTTTAGCTGGAGATATAACTACCTATGATAGACTGATTAATGGCTGTCTTACTTCTCCAAATCTGTGACTATGTTACCTTACATGGCAAAAGGGACTTTGCTGATATGATCATATTAAGAATCTTGAGATAGGTAGAATATCCTGAATTACCCAAGTGGGCCCAATGTATTCACAAGGGTCCTTATAAGAGAGAGGCAAGAGGGCTCAAGGCAGAAGAAGTAGATGGGACGATGGAGGCAGAGGTTGGAGTCGTGAGCTTTGAAGATGGAGGAAGGAGTCACAAGCCTGGAAATATAGGTGGTCTCTAGAAGCTGGAAAACGCAAGGAAAGAGACTCTCCCGTGGAGCCTCCAGGAGGCAGGCCTGATGACATTTTGACTTTTTAATTCAGTGAAACTGATTTCAGAATCCTGGCATCCAGAATTGCAAGGTAATACACTAGTGGTTTTCTAAGCCATGAAATTTGTGGTGATTTGTTATAGCAGCAATAGGAAACTAACACACTATTCCATATGAAGTTAGTGTTCTGTTACTAAGGAAATAGGCTCCATCGGTTTCTGCTGGAATGGGAGGTAATAAACGTGTGGATGATGAACATCCCCAAAACCCATGGCCACTTGGGTACAGCCCGTTTATAAGACAATTGCCATTACATTCGTCTAATCATAGAAGTATGATTCATCTAAAAAGAAAATGACCTTAATTAGTGCACTTTAATTTGGAAGCTTAGTTGGCTGAAAAGTCCCCAGATGGTCATTTTTTCAGTTCTTTAGCTCATAAAAGTTTTTTTTTTTTTTTGGTGGTAGTAGTGGGGGGCAAGGGGAGTAATAGCACCTGTATTTGCCACAACTTTAGTTAACAAAAGGAAAAAGAATGTATTTGGAACTGTATTTCAAAAAGTGGATTAAAGAGTCTATAATTGAATCAGAAAACCTACCACTGGAAGTCTGATTGTCATGAATACAATGGTTACAAAAGAGATATTTGGACAATTTTGTTCACAGTGTAATTTTCTAATGTCGTCAATACGTACTAAACATTTTGGAAAACTTTGTACGTTGAATATCCTCGTTGAAGTTGTAATGAACCAGAATTATCTCATAAGAGGGGCTGCTTATGAAGGGCATGAAGGTGGTCCTGTTTCTTTTGACAGCTACGTGGGTGAAACAGATCTTGTTATAAACAAACTAAACCAAAACAGTCAAATGCCTAAAATAAGGAACTACCATCATTATTAGAAACAACTATATGATGGTACTCAGAGAAAAATGATATTTTCTTTAGAAGAGTCCAAGCAAAATGGAATGAAACTCTTTATTGCAGAGTTTCTTTGATGCTCATTAGTGACTCTTCTGAATGCTGTTTAAAGTCCCTCTGGCGTGGCAACCATTGCCAGGTAGGGCTTCACCTCCTAAGGAGTTCAATGAGGTAAGAAGCTGCTGTTAGTTAACAAGCCAGAGGAACCGCATAGGCTGTAGGCTGACTACATAATGTGTCTTCCCACAACTCAACATCCAGACAAAATAAACAAGAATCAAAATGGCCATGGTACAAATCTGTCTACAAGCAAGGCTATGACGAACTCTGGCCTTCCAGTGGGGGGCTGCTAGTGCCATGTGAGTTTCTTAGGTGGCCCTTGGGTTTGGTTTTATGATCTTCCTCCAACAATGTGAACTCTTAGCTTATTTTGACACAAGATAAGCTAAGTAAAACTCCAGGAGAGGGTGCCAGCCCCTTAGCAGAGTGGGTAGGTTTGCGCACTCGGCTTCTGTAGCCCAGGGTTTCACCGGTTCGGATCCTGGGCGCCACCCTAGCACTGTTCATCAAGCCATGCTGAGGTGACGTCCCACATAGCTTGACTAGAAGGACCTACAACTAGAATATAAAACTATGTACTGGGAGGGTTTGAGGAGAAGAAAAAAGAAGAGGGAGATTGGCAACAGATGTTAGCCCAGGCCCAATCTTTAAAAAAAAAAAGACTCCTGGAGAGTGGTTTTTGTGTGTGTAATAAAATACACATAACATAAAATTTACTATATTAACTATTTTTAAGTTTACAATTTCATAGCATTAAGTACATTCACAATGTCGCGCAACCACCATTCATCTCCAGAACTTTTTCATTTTCCCAAACTGAAACTCTGTACCCATAAACGCTAACTCCCCATTCCCTCTCCCCATAGTGCTGGGAAACCACCCTTCTCCTTTCTATTTCTATGAATTTGACTAAGTACCTCATATAAGTGGAAACATATAAGATTTGTCCTTTTTTGTCTATCTTAGCATAATATATTCAAGGTTCATCCATGTTGTATCATGTGTCAGAATTTCATTCCATTTAACAAATTTTTTAAATTAATTTTTTTAATTGAGGTCACATTGGTTTATAACGTGTAAATTTCAGGTGTACATCATTATATTTCAGCTTCTGTATAGACTGCATTGTGTACATCACCAAAGGTCGAGTTTCCATCCATATTTGCCCCTTTACCCCTTTTGCCTTCCCCTCACCCCCTCCCCCTCTGGTAAGCAATAATCTGTTCTCTTTATCTATATGTTTGTTTGTTTATCTTCCACATATAAGTGAAATCATATGGTGTTTGTCTTTCTCTGTCTGGCTTATTTTGCTTAGCATAATACCCTCAAGGTCCATCAATGTTGTTGTAAATGGGATGATTTCATCTTTTTTATGGCTGAATAGTATTCCATTGTGTGTGTGTGTGTGTGTGTGTGTGTGTGTGTGTGTGTGTGTGTAGGTATACCATATCTTCTTTATCCATTCAACCATTGATGAGTACTTGGGTTGCTTCCACATCTTGGCTGTTGTAAATAGTGCTGCTATGAACATAGGAATGCATAAATCTCTGAGTTGTTGATTTCATGTCCTTTGGATAAATACGCAGTAGTGGGACAGCTGGATCCTATGGTATTTCTATTTTTAATTTTTTGAGAAATCTCCTTACTGTTTTCCATAGTGGCTGCACCAGTTTATATTCCCACCAGCAGTGTATGAGGGTTCCCTTTTTTTCACATCCTCTCCAACATGATATTTCTTGTCTTTTTAGTAATAGCCGTTCTGACAGGTGTGAGGTGATATTTCATTGTAGTTTCAATTTGCATTTCCTAATAATTAATGTTTTTGAACATCTTTTCATGTGCCCGTTGGCCATCTGGATATCTTCTTTGGAGAAATGTCTGTTCATATCCTCTGCCCATTTTTTTATCAGGTTGTTCATTTTTTGAGAATTTCATTCCTTTTAAAGGCCGAATCATATTCCATGGCATGTTTATACTAGATTTTGTTTATCTATTCATCCACGGACATCTGGGTTGTTTTCACCTTTTGGCTTTTGTGAATAATGCTGCTATGAACATTAGTGTATCAATATCTGTTCAAATAGGAGAGTGGTTTTTAAATAGGTAAGTGCATCTGATTCACCTAGGAGAATTCTCAAAATATATACAAGAAAGTGGGAGACTCTACCCGTAGAGGCTTTGACTGAGTAGGTGTGGGGTGGGAGTCCAAGGCACACACATCTGATTACAAATCACTGCTCTGATGTATCAAGAAGGCACATAAAAATGAGAAAAAAGTTTTAAGAGACGTCAATGGAACTCTCTCCAGAAATAGCATGGTCTAAGAAATTATTTCTAAGGACTTTTGTGCATGGGACCAGAGTGTTATCATTATGTTTCATCTGGAAGACATCCAAAAAGTATGAGATGCTAATGTAAAACAGTTGTGATGTTGAGCATTATTGTTTGAGATGATGTCATGATAGAGGCTTCAATAGTGACGATGAACACCCTGTTAGGGAAGCGAAGTTGGTGGCACTTGGTCATGGGATCTACAGTATTGTCCTAAAGAGAGAAAGCTCTGGTTCTAGAAGTAGGGCTGGTAAATTTTTGAACGCTTTTAATTGAAATGTAATATGGATACAAAAAAAGTGCACCCCTACTAAAAATGTCTAGCTTGATAAATTTTCACAAACTGATGCACTTGTGTAACTAGCACCCAGGTTAAGAAAGGGACTATCATCAGCTTCCCAGAATCCTCCCTCATGGCTCTCTTCTATTCATAACCAGCCCCCCAAACCCCAAGGTAACCTCTATCCTGAATTCTAAATGGCATTAGTTAGCTTTCCTTGTTTTGTGCTCATATAAATGGAATCATGCAATATATATTCTTTTGTATCTGTCTCCCTTCACCCTACTATGCTTGTGAGATTCACCTATGTTGTTATTTAGTTGTAACTTGTTCATTTTGTTACTTTATAGTATTCCATGTGAGTAGTGTTTGGGTTTTTTTGTTGTTCACATAGGCATATATACCTGAAGTGTATAAGAGCAAATCATTATCTTGATGTAAATTCATGGGAAAAGCCCTTAAAACTATTCAAAGCCTCTAGTTCTAACTCTGTGCTCACCATGATGCTAATGTCTAAACTGTAGTTTGAGACTCTAAATGATATTATCCACCTGAAAGGAGAACCCTGAGGTGTGGCCTAACATTTCTGGTGCCAGCGATTCCCTTCGGCGAGTTAATAACTGGATGTCTCGAAATATACCTGAGTGTCCTGTGAGTTGTTTTGGCATGAATAGATTCCCTGTGATTCTGTCCTCTCCAGGAGAATTGATAAAATTGAAGTTTTTGAAGCTTCAAAACTGAGATATAGACTGTCAATGAATCTAGGTCTGAAATTACCTGATGGCGATTGATCTGATCCCTATTGACCTGAACCCTATTGATCTGAACCGTAAAAACAGTCTACTCTAACTGTGTCCAAGTCTATCATTTCTCAAAATGTAAATATCCTGGAAAAGAATGCCAGTCAGGAGCCCAGCAGAAAATAGGAGGCATGCTGCACTGGAATGTTGTACAGAACGTCACACAAAGTCTATTTACAGACGCTTAGGTGGAGTTAAGAAAACTAACAGGAATGTTGAGGTCCCCAGGGACCAGCAACAGTGGGAAGTTGCTCCTATCCATAGCACAAATGGCAATGATGTCCTGGAGTCCACTGGGGGCTGGAGTAGTGGAAGGGGGACTGCCCGACAGAGGGGATTCAGCCACTGCAATGAAGGTCAAGGAGGAAGTTGGAGAGAAGACACTCCAACTCCTCACTCATCCTACCCTCCAATCTCCTCCAATGCTGGGAACAAGAGAGCCTGTTGGCAGTCTTATGGGTTAGTCTGCCAGGACACAAAGCAGGGCAGAGAAGGGTGGAACATGGGTCCGCAGAGCAGGTGGCTTGGCACACAGAGAAAACCAGTGTAAAAGGATAAGCTGTATGTGGCGTAACATCGGCCCCAGGACATGGGGCAAAAATAATGCTTAAAAGGGCACCATAATTAAACTTTTTATATATTTTATGTCATTTTTCTAGGGCCTTACCCTTGCTTTTAATTTCACAATGTATTTTCTATGCTTCTGTTTCACTTTAAGTCTTTTTAGATTAATTGCTGCATCACCTGTTACCTCTGCGTGACCTTGAACTAAATCACAACATAAACTGCTTGGCACAAGTTTCAGTAATGAGACAGCTTCTGGGAAAGATGTCTTTTCTTTGGCCAAAGGCTATAGCATCACCCACAGTCTTGTCCCCATACAGAATCATGTTTTGGGTTGGAATTTTGAGCCAAGTAGAAATGCTGGGTCTACCTGACATATTTGTTCATCAACAAGAAAAATATGCCAACTATAGTACACATTTTGGATTTTTAAAGCATTCGTGGTATTTCTTAGATGCATAAACAAAATATTATCTTCTAGGGGTATCTCTTTCTGGATCTTTAAGTTTATTTTTGTTTTTCATCTCAAGAAATTGTGAAGAGATATATTCATTTAACAAGGAATTTTCAGCTCTTCCTATATGAATATTATTGAAAATGCTATAAGGAGGGGTAGTATTAAGAAAAATGCTGAAAAGACGGAAAGAATAAGAAAGTAAGAAACTATCAAGGAAACTATTAAAACAAATGCAAAAGTGATCTGAGCTAGTGAGTGATTTGAGTGAGATTAATTTTAGGCATCTTAAGGAAATAAAACTTTGAAAAGTAATTTAAAAGCTATCTTATTTTAACCAAAAAAGACTATACACTATGGTAGAAAAAATACTGGATTTTGAGTCAGCGGCATGGTGCTAGTCTTGGCAAAGAACTTATCCTTTCTGTGCTTCAATTTCCCACCTGTTAAGTTGGGATAATAATGAAATTAATTTCTCAAACGAGAAATTATATGTTAAGATTTTTTGAGAAGTTAAATATTCTTTGCTAATAATGCAATTGCAATATTTCAAAAATGCCTCCTGATTTAGTTTCCCTCATTGGTAAGCTGACCTCTTTCCCCCATCCTGGCCTCATTAAAGCTTCGCAATGAGAATGCCAGTCAGAGCCCAGCAGAAAATAGAAGGCATGCTGAATGAGAATGTTGTACAGAATGTCACGAAAAGTCTATTCACAGAGGTTTGGGCAGAATTAAGAAAACTAACAGGAATGTTGAGGTCCCCAGGGACCAGCAACAGTGGGCAGTTGCTCCTGTCTATGGCACAAAGGGCAATGATGTCCTGGAGTCCAGTAGGGGCAAAGAAGCACATGCTGTAAAGGCATTAGGCAGCCCAAGGAGTCTGCTTTTAGCCAAAGGAAATCCCAGGTAGACAGGAAGGCGAAGTAAAAGAAAAACATCTCTTCTAGCTCCAGCAGATCATGGGGGCAGACAGAGATAGGAGAGGCCCACAGTGCGACAGATGTGTCTCTTGAAATATATGCCCTCTCCAGTCTGGCCTCAAGAAGTGGATATGTTAGGGAAAGGACTCTTATTTTGATTTATTTTGTTTATCCATTTATTTTTATTGTAAAATACATGTAACATGAAATTGACCATCTTAGCCATTTTTAAGTGTCCAGTTCAGTGGTATTAAATAGATTCACATTGTTGCACAACCATCGCCATCACCTATCCCTATAACTCTTTCATCTTGTGAAACGAAAACTCTATACTCATTAAACAATAACCCCCGACTCTTTTCTCCCTCCAGCCCCTGGCAACCACCCTTCTACTTTCTGTCTTTAGGATTATGACTACTCTAAGTACCTCGCATAAGTGAGATCATACAGTATTTGTCTTTTTGTGACTGGTTTATTTCACTTAATACAATGTCTTCAAGGTTCATCCATGTTGTAGCACATTGCAGAATTTCCTTCCCATTTAAGGCTGGCTAATATTCCATTGTATGTATATAGTACATTTTGCTTATCCATGCATCTGTCAGTGGGCATGTGGGCTGCTTCCACGTTTTAGCTATTGTGAATAATGCTCCTATGAACATGGGTGAACAGATATTTCTTTGAGACACTTCTTTCGATTTTTGGGGGTATATACCCAAGAGTGGAATTGGTAGATCATATCATAATTCTATTTTTACTTTTTTGAGGACTGCCATATTATTTTCCATAGTGGCTGTTACCATTTTACATTCCCACCAACAGTGCACAAGGGTTCCAATTTCTCCACATCCTCACCAACAATTGTTGTTTTCTGTTTTTGTTTTTGTTTTTTTTAAATAGTAGCCAACCTAACTGGTTTGAGGTGGTATCTCATCATAGTTATGATTTGCATTTCCCTAATGATTAGTGATGTTGAGCATTTTTTTCATGTGCTTATTTGTCATTCGAGTATCTTCTTTGGAGAAATGTCAAGTCCTTTGCCTATTTTTGAATTGGGTTAGTCTTTTTTTTTGTTATTGTTGAGTTTTAGGAGTTCTCTCTATATTCTGGATATTGATTCCCTATGAGAGATAAGATTTGCAAATATTGACTTTTTACTCCCTTGCTAGGGTCTTTTGATGTACATTTTTTTTCCTGAGGAAGATTTGCCCTGAGATAACATCTGTGCCAATATTCCTCTATTTCGTATGTGGGTCACCGCCACAGCATGTCTGCTGACAAGTGGTATAGGTCCATCCCCAGGAACTGAACCCAGGCCACTGAAGTGGAGCATGCCAAACTTCACCACTAGGCCAGGGGGCCACCCACATCCAGAAATTTTTTAAATTTACATCTAGTCCAACTTGTCTATTTTTTCTTTTGCTACCTGTGTCATATCCAAGAAATCATTGCCAGATTGTGTCATGAAGCTTTTGTCATACGTTTTCTTCTAAGAGTTTTATTGTTTTAGGTCTCACAGTTAGGTCCTTGATCCATTTTGAGTTAATTTTTGTATACGGTGTTAAGTAAAGGTCCAACTTCATTTTTCTGCATGTAGTTATCCAGTTATCCCAGCACTATTTGTTGAAAAGACTATCCTTTCCCCCATCGAATGGTCTTAGCACCTTGTCAAAAATCATTTGACCATATATGCGAAGGTTTATTTCTGGGCTGTCTGTTCCATTCCATTGGTCTATACATCTGTCTTTATGTCAATACCACACTGTTTTAATTACTTTATGCTAACACCACACTGTTTGTGGTAAGTTTTGAAATAAGGAAGTGTGAAACAACCAGTTTTGTTCTTCTTTTTCAAGATTGTTTTAGTTATTTGGAGTCCCTTGAGATGCTATATGAATTTTAGGATGAGTTTTTCTATTTCTGCAAAAAAAGTCATTGGGATTTTGATAGGGATTGCATCAAATCTGTAGATCACTTTGGGCAGCATGGGTATTTCAACAATATTAGGTCTTTCAATCTATAAACATAAGATGTGTTTCCATTATTTGTATCTTCTTTACTTTCTCTCAGCAATGTTTTATAGTTTTCACTGTGTAAGACTTTCACCTCCTTGGTTAAGATAATTCCTACATATTTTATTCTTTTTGATGCTGTTGTAAATGGAAATGTTTTTGTAATTGCCTTTTCATGTTGTTTATTGTTTGTGTATAGAAATCCAACCGATTTTTCTTTTTTTAAGGAAGATTAGCCCTGAACTAACATCTGCTGCCAATCCTCCTCTTTTTGCTGAGGAAGACTGGCCCTGAGCTAACATCTGTGCCCATCTTCCTCTACTTTATGTGTGGGACACCTGCCACAGCATGGCTTGACAAGCAGTTCGTAGGACTGCCCCTGGGATCCAAACTGGTGAACCCTAGGCTGCCGAAGCAGAACGTGCAAACTCAACCACTGCGCCACTGGGCTGGCCCCAAAATACAACTGATTTTTATGTGTTGACTTAGTATCCCGTTGCTTTGCTGAATTCATTTACTAGATCTAATAGATTTTTTGTGGAGTTTTTAGGATTTTCCACATGTGAGATCAGATTGTCTGCAAACAGAGATAATTTTACTTCTTTCTTTTCAATTTGAATGCCATGGATTTCTTTTTCTTGCCTAATTGCTCTGGCTAGAGCTTCCAGTACTATGTTGGATAGAAGTGGTGAAAGTGGGAATCCTTGCCTTGTTTCTGATCTTAGAGGAAAAGTTTTCAGTATTTCACCAGTGAGTATCACATTCACTATGGATTTTTCATATGGTTTTTATTATATGGATGTAGTTTCCTTCTATTCTAATTTTATTGAGTGTTTTTATCATGAAAGGGTGTTGAATTTTGTCAAAAGCCTTTTCTGCATCCATTGAGATGATCATGTGGTTTTGTTCCCCTTCATTCTGTTGATTTGGCGTATTACATTGATCAATTTTCATATGTTTAAACATCCTTGCATTCTAGGAATAAATCCCACTTGGTCATGGTGTATAATCCTTTTAATTTGCTGCTGAATTCTGTTTGCTAGTATTTTGCTGAGGATTTTTTCATCAATGTTCATAAAGGACATTGGCTTGTAGTTTTCTTTTTTATAGTGTCTTTATCTGGCTTTGGTATCAGGGTTATAGTGGCCTCATAGAATAAGTTAGGAAGTGTTCCCTTCTCTTCAATGTTTTGGAAAAGTTTAAGAAAGATTGATATTAGTTCTTTACATGTTTAGTAGAATTCACCAGTGAAGCCATCAGGTCCAGGGCTTTTCTTTGTTGGGAGATTTTTACTTTTTATATTTTTATTTTTGGTGAAGAAGATTTGCTCTGAGCTAATGTCTGTTGCCAATCTTCCTCTGTTTTGTATGTGGGTTGCCACCACAGCATGGCTTGACAGTGCTCTAGGTCTGTGCCCAGGATCTGAACCCATAAACCCAGGCTGCCAAAGCAGAGTGTGCTGGACTTAACCACTATGCCATGCGGCCAGATACTGTTGGGAGACTTTTGATTACTGATTCAATCTCCTTACTAGTTATAGGTCTATTCTGATTTTCTGTTTCTTTGTGATTTAGTCTTTGTAGCTTTTGTGTTTCTAGGAATTTGTCCATTTCATCTAGGTTACCCAATTTTTTGGCATACGATTGTTCATAGTACTCTCTTATAAACATTTTTGTTGTTGTAGAGTCAGTAATAATGTCCTCATTTTCATTTCTGACTTTAGTAATTTGAGTCTTCTTTCCTTTTTTCTTAGTTCATCTAGCTAAAGGTTTGTCAATTTTGTTGATCTTTTCAAATAACCAACTTTTGGTTTCATTGATTTTCTCTATTCTCTATTTCATGTATCTCTGCTCTAATTTTTGTTATTTTCTTCCTTCTGCTAGGTTTGCATTTAGTTTGTTATTCTTTTTCTAGTTCCTTAAGTGGTAAAGTTAGGTTGTTGATTTGAGATCTTTCTTGTTTTTTAATGTAAACATTTATAGCTATAAATTTCTCCTTCAGCACTGCTTTCACTGCATCCCAGAAGTTTTGGTATGTCATGTTTTGATTTTCATTTGTCTCTGAGAATTTTCTAATTTCTCTTGTGAATTCTTCTTTGATCCATTGCTTACTTAAGAGTGTGTTGATTAATTTTCACAATTTTGTGAATTCTCCAGTTTTCCTTATGTTACTGATTTCTAACTTCATTCCATTGTGGTCAGAGAAGATAGTTTGTATGATATCTATCTTTTTAAATCTATTGAGACAATTTGTGACCTAACATATGGTCTATCCTGGAAAATGTCCCATGTGCACTTGGAAGAAAGTACACAATTGTTATTGGGTGGAGAGTTCTGTATGTCTGTTTGATATAGTTGGTTTATTGTGTTGTTAAGTTCTCTATTTTCTTACTTATCTTCTATCTTGTTGTTCTATCCATTATTGTGAGTGGGGTATTGAAGTCTCCAGCTATTATTGTAGAACTTTCTATTTTTCCCCTCAATTCTGTCAGTTTTTGCATCACACATTTTGATGATCTGTCAGTAGGTGTGTAAATGTTTGTAACTCATATTGTCTTGCTGTCTTGTACCTTTATTATTATATAATGTCCTTCTTTGTCTCTTATAATCTTTTTGGATTTAAAGTCTATTTTGTCTGATACTAGTATAGCCACTTCTGCTCTCTTTTGGTTATGATTTTCATGGAATTTCTTTTTCCATCCTTTCACTCTCAACTTGTTCATGTCTTTGGATCTCAAGTGAGTGTGCTGTAGACAGCATATAGTTGGATCATGTGTTTCCATCCATTCTGCCAATCTCTTTCTTTTGATTAGAGAGTTTAACTCATTTACATTTAAGTTAATTACTGATAGAGACTTGCTTCTGTCATTTGGCTATTTGTTTTCTATATGCCTTGTAGCTTTCCCCCTCATTTCCTGCATTACTGACTTCTTTTGTGTTTAGTTAATTTTTTTGTAGTGAAATGTTTAAATTTATTTCTCATTCCTTTTTGTGTAGTTTATAGCTATTTTCTTTGTGTTTTCCATGGGGATTTCATTTAGCATCCTAAAGTTATAACATTCTAATTTGAATTTATATCAGCTTAACTTTAATAACATACAAAAACTTTGCTCTTTTATAGCTCTTTTCCAACCACTTTATGTTGTTGATGTCACAAAATTACAACTTTATACATTGTGTGCCCCAAAACATAAACTGATAATCATTTTAAATGCGTTAGTCTCTTAAATTATGTAGAAGACAAAATTTTAATGCATTCATCTCTTAAATTATACAGAAAACAAAGTTAAAGTAATACAAGCTTTTACATTATTAATTTTTTCTTTAAATTTATTAGTCTCTTAAATTATGTAGAAAACAAAGAGTGCAGTTACAGACCATTGTTACAATAATACTAGCTTTTATAATTACCTATGTATTTACCTTGATTTCTCCATATGGCTTTGAGTTACTGTCTTCTGTCCTTTCATTTCACCCTGCAGGACTCTCTTGAGCATTTCTTGCAGGACAGGGCTAGTGGTCATGAACTCTCTCAACTTTTGCTTATCTGGGAATGTCTTAATTTCTCCCTCATTTTTGGAGGACGGTTTTGCCAGATGTAGGATTCTTGGTTGAAAGTTTTTTTCTGTAAGCATTTTGAATATACCAGTTCACTGTCTACTGGCCTCCAAAGTTTCTGATGAGAAATCTGCTGATAATCTTAGGGTTAATCTTAGGAACACTTGTCTGTGATGATTCACTTCTCTCTTGCTGCTTATAGGATTTTCTGTCTTTGGCTTTTGATAGTTTGATTATTGTGTGTCTCAGCATGGGTCTCTTTGAGTTGATCTTGCTTCGAGTTTGTTGAGCTTCCTGGATGTTAATATTCATGGATTTCATCAAATTTGGGGATTTGCAGACATTATTTCTTCAAATATTCTTTCTGCCCCTTTCTCTGTCTCTTCCCCTTCTGGGACTCCCATGATACATATGTTGTTCTGTTTAATGGTGTCCTACTGGTTCCTTAGTCTCTGTTCACATTTCTTCAATCTTTTTTCCTTCTGTTCCTCAGACTCAATAATTTCCATCGTTTTATCTTTAAGTTTGCTGATTCTTTCTTCTGCCTGCTCATATCTGCCTATGAAAGCCTCTGGTGGATTTTTCATTTCAGTTGTTGTACTTTTCAGCTCCAGCATTTCTATTTTTTTTCTTTTTTAGGTTTTCTATATCTTTATTGGTATTGATATTTCCATTTTGTTCACATATCATTTTCTTGACTTTCTCCACATCTTCCTTTAGTTCCTTGAGCATCTTTAAGACAGTTGTTTGTCTAGTATTTCTGCCATTAGGTCTTTTTCACAGTTTCTGTTGATTTATTGTTTTCCTTTAAATGGGCCATATTTTCTTGTTTCTTTGTATGCCTTGTGATTTTTGGTTTTACTCAAATCTAATAATATGGTGACTCTGAAAATCAGATTCTCACCCTTCCCTAGGGTTTGCTGTTTTTTGTTATTGTGTGTTTTCTTTCTTTCTTTCTTTTCTTTCTTTTTTTTTTTTTTTTTTATCATTGTAGGCTGTCTCTGGATCAAGGACCAGCCTGAGGTGTAAACTTAAGGTCTTCTCGGGTCTTTTCTGAGCCTTTCTGGGAATGCATGGTCAGTTTCTAATTTTTCTCATATATGCAGCAGTCTTTGAATTTCCTAGTCTTTAATGTGTAGCTCTCAAAAGGGCAAAAAGCAAAAACCAAAGGGGAAAAAAAGGGCAGCAACTCTTTAAATCCCCTGGAAGTCACTTCAGCTGGAGGGGGAGAGGCTTGCATCAAGGGGTGAGGTAGGTGCAACAGCAATGGCTACACTCCTCTTTGTCTATACCTCTGTGATCAGACACAGCAATCAGTGATCAAAGCACAGATCCCTGAGATTTGGAGGACAGGGTCCTTTTTGCCCGCCCCAATTCCCACAAGCTGTGTAAAAGCTGCTCCAGGAACACATGCACAGCTGCCTGCCACATGGCTGGGGTTGGGGGATGGGTAGCAGCTACTGTGCTAAGAGCTGAAATTGGCCTAAATTAACCACAATTTACCATCCAGATCTTCCCATGGAAGTTGCAAGCCTTCAACAGGCTTCAGGTTTCTAAAATAGTTACATCAGACAGATTCTGATGGTACAATTGTTGTCCACTGGGGAGACAGATTCCTGGTGCTTTTGCCACTATCTTCCCAGAATCCTCTTCAGTTTATATTTAAGGTTTAGTAAGGAGGTTGCCTGACAGTCTGCCCTGGCACCAACTTGAGGGCAGCTGCATCAAAGTAAGTTCAGGGACACAGTGTAGTTAGGCAGAGGGAAACTGTGAGTTTAACTTTGCTGAGTCTGCCTCAGTTTCCTTGCTGAGGATGGGCCTCAGAACTAACCACATGCTGATAAGAGGAACATGGAAAGCAGCTGCACTGAGAATGGAGGGACTGTCATAAGACCAGAGGTGATGAAAGGTGAGGTGAGTCCACAGTAGAGCCCATGGGGGGTATGGCCTAGGCCATGGAGTAGACAGCACATATGACAGTGCAGGGGAGCAGAATTTGTCACCTCAAGATGTGTCTCTTTGGCATGGGAATTATTTTGGGCTGGTTACCTTTAAGAAACTGCAGACATGGGAGAAGCTCTGAAAACCAGGTAGAAATTACCCTTGTAAAAGATATTAACATTTGTAAGGGAAATCTCCATCTTAAAGGTGTCTCCCTCTCTGTACATGGAAGAGGGAGGATGACCTTATCTCTAGAAACTCTTATCAATGCAGAAGGCAAGGATTTAAATCTGCATAATAACCTTACTCTTGTTTACTGTGCTTTTTCTGGTAATCTCCTGTAACTGACTCCCCTACCCCCAACATCCTCCTTTGTCTTTAGCTGAAGAGGTGTTTTAGGTGGCAACCTCAGCCATTCTGGGAGTTACTGAGTTTTTCTGGGTTTCTCCCATGTATATGTGTAATAAAAGCTTTGTTTGATTTTCTCCTGTTATTCTGTCTCATGCCAATTTAATTCTTAGGCCAGCCAGAAGGGCCTAGAGGGTAGAGGAATTGTCTTCCTCCCCTACAACAGAAATATAGAGGCATCTATAGCAGAAGCAGCAACTACGAGGAGGCCCAATCAGCCAGGGATTAACGCTGGGCCCCCTGGAAGCTGGGAGATCAGACAGTGAGTCACAGTAGCCACAGGCTTTAGCAGCTTTCACCAGCTGAATACCCAGAGGTGGGACCAGTTAATTTTCTACAGTCGGGGCAGCCCAGACAGCCACTCCCCATGAGAGGCCAGCATAGATCCAGAGGATGCTATGTGGACATCTGGATTCAGCACCTCAGCTGCTGTCACATGGTCACTTAAGACATAAGCCTCCACTGCCACCTCTCCTCCCAGGCACTTGCTTGGGGGAGGGGGCAAAGTCTGGGAGACTGAAGCTTTTTCAACTAAAAAGACAGAATTAATCTAAAGAGATTCTTTAAATTTATCAGGCTAATTTTACCAGGTGGGCTTTTCTTCTTAAATTCAAAAAATAAATTTTAATTTCAAGTAGAAAAGATCAAATTTAGGATGAAATAAAGAAACATACAAGTATTAATAGTAATAATACCTTTGCAATGGAATCACAAATGTACTCACGTTACAGTCATACCTTTATATTAGCCCCTGAAACACTTAACTCTTTTTGAATGAATGAACAAATGAAGTGCATAAAAAAATACATTAAAAAAATTGGGGGATGGGGAAACACTACTCTAAAATATCTTAAAAACCAGGTGCTTGTGGACAAAACCTTAATACAATAAGATGCTATTTATTCATCTCCCATCTCAGCACCTCTGTACTTGCTGTTCCTTCTTTCTGGAATGCTCCTCCCCCAAATGCCTGAGTGGCTGGTCCTTTACTTCTCTCGGGTCTTTATTTAAAAGTCGTTTTCTCAGGGAGGCTGTTTTCCTCCCCTATCTAATATTCAACCCTTTCAAACCTTTTATACAAATAACCCCTGAATATGAATGGCTTAACATGGTAAGCGTTTATTTCTTACTCCTGTCTCAATCTGGGCACAAGTGGTGCTATTCTCCTGGGTGGCTCTTTTCCAAGCAGTACTCACAAAGCCAGACTTCTATGTTGCAGTGCTGCCATCTTTCAACATGTGGCCTTCCTGGTCTAGGGAAGGGGGAAGAGGAGGTAAGAAAGGTATATAGTATGATTAACCACCTCAGTCTAGAAATGACCCACATTAGTTCTACTCACATGTCATTCGATAGAACTAGCGACAAGACCACTTATCCATGAGGCAGCCTGGGAAAAATACAGGAGCACATAGCGATTAGTAAAAACTAAGACATTTGCCTTCTGGTTATCAAATATCCATCTGTTCCCTTTTTCCCTGTGGCAGACAATGAGTTAAGTTCTCCATTGAGTCATGTCCTGATAAAAACCCTTTCCTTGAGTGTGGGTGAGATCGGTAACTTGCTTCTAACCATTAGAATGTGGCAAAAATGATAAAATGGTACTCACTTGATTAAGTCATGTTATATAAGACTCTGTCTTAGAAGACTGGAAAGATAGATTCTCCTGCTAGCTTTGAAGAAATGATGTCATTTGGTCTGGAGCCAGGAGGAAATGAATTCTGCCAACACAGTGAGTGAGTGGATTTTTCTGCAGTCGAGCCTTCGGATGAGAATGCAGCCCAGCAGACGCCTTGATTGCAGCCTTATGAGACCATGAGCAGAGGTCCCAGTTAAGCTGCGTCCAGATTTACAACCCACAGAAACTGTGAGACAATAGATGTGTATAGTTTTAAACCACTAAGTTTGCAGCAATTTGTCAAGCAACAATAGAAAAATTATGCATTCCCGTATTTAAAAAACAGTCATTTTCTCCCTAAGGAGGACAATCCAGCCACTGTTTTCTAGGTCTTTGGGTGATGTGCAGTGCTCTCTATCAAGTCCGGATGTGGTGCCTTATGGTATAACAACACATTGCCCAAATGGACGAGATACCTGCCTCCTCTAAAATCCGCTATAGAAATATGGCTACCCACAATAGGTATTCACATTTGGAAAAGAAAAGAATGGAAGACACACAGCAGTCTCTGTCCAGAGTAATTCTGAAATACTATGGGTAGGCACTATGAGGTATGCCCGCCCTAGCAGTTTGGGACGTTTCATGAGTAAATTCTGGTTTTGCTCTCAGAGAGGACCTTCCTCACCTTTTGTTCTCCTCTAGCTCCATCCAACCCCTTATCTCCTCTGTGAGGTGCTTTCTTCCCCATTACCCTCCCTGGCCACATATGAAATGAAGAACAATATATGGGATCTCCTTGGGGGTGCACAGCGTTCAAAACCTGCTTCCTGCACATGGAAAATTGTTCTAAAGTCTTGACCTGATAAAGATTTTTTTAGTCTTGGCTAATAGTTTCTTTGGTAATATAATTTCCTCTGAAATAAATAGGTTTCTGATGTTTTGCTTCCGGTCAGTTATACGTGCCGGTAACTACACCCAAAGTGTTTCTTCTAAATATAAACTTTAAACCTCTCTCAACTTAATGGTAACCCTGAAGCTATCTGACCACACCTTCAAATTTGGTCTTTTCCCTGGTGGAGTTTCACTGAGGCTTTGTCTCTTAAAGCCTTTATAAATCCCATCTTTTACTGCTTGGAAACTAAAGGCAGTCAGCCTTTCTACCTGCACACAGATTGACGTTTCTAGACTCTCGATCATTAACTCTTTTTCATTTCTTTTTGAAAACGGGCTATTTCTTTCCTGAACTCATCTCTTTCTTGTGATCCTTTGCCATGTGCAACCCATAGTTTCCATCACTTGCTAATTGATTCTTTCAAGTCACTTACCTGAGAGCTGCTGACTCAGTGTCACAAGGTAAGTTATCGCGGCAATATTTTACTAATTGTTTTGCCACTGCATATTATTCTCACTATCTTCTTAGCTTCCAATATCAGTTTTCTTGCTACTTGTTACTGAACTCCTAAGTAAATGCCACATATTTCAGGTTTTAATTATAACAATACTTTATTTCAAGGTATCAATTTCCATTGTCATCAGGGTCATTAATACTGGCTGCTGTAAGAAATAACTCCCACATCTAAGCAGCTGAACACTTTATTTCTGGCTCACATCGCAGTCTTAGTTACCTCTCCTCAACTGATGGTTCAGGGATCCAGGCTCCTTCCCTCTTGAGATGACACCATTTCAACACTTGACCTCTGCGGTATCCAGTGAAGGTGAAGAGAATGAGAGAAGTCACATCGAATTCTGAACCTTCACAGCCAGAAGTGACACCCGTCACTGCTGCTTAAATTCTATTTGCCGGAAGTAGTTACCTGGCTCTACTAAATGCAAAGGAGACTGGAAAATGTAGAGGAACATATGGATATTGTAAACTTTAACACTTTCTGCCACATCTTGCTTATTACTTGACCATTAGAATATAAGCCTCACAAGGCACAGATTTTTGTCAATTCTCTCTACTTTCATATCCTCAACACTTAGAAGAGTGCCTGGCTTATAGTAAGTGGTTATTAAATATTTACTTAAATATATGAAAGGGAGAACTCAGAGCTTCCTACCATTGGTAATGGGTGAGAAATTGGAAGAAAACAAGACGTTCTGAGCAACCAAAATACATCAATGCAGAGGCTGGCCCCATGGTCGAGTGGTTGGGTTTGCGCACTCTGCTGTGGTGGCGTGGGGTTTCTCCGGTTGGGATCCCGGGTGCCGAGATGGCACTGCTTGTCAGGCCATGCTGAGGCAGCGCCCCATATAGCACAACCAGAGGCACTCACAACTAGAATATGCAACTATGTACTGGGGGACTTTGGGGAGAAGAAGAAGAAGAAGAAAAAGATTGGCAACAGATGTTAGCTCAGGTGCCAATCTTTAAAAAAGAAAAATTGATGCCACAAAATGTATGCACTAAACCTCACGTACTTCATTCACTGCAATGCCTCCCTCCACAAGCCATTCTAGACAAAGTTCTAATGCGAATACTTCCCTAGTCTATCAATTCCATACCAGACCATAAGCAGGAACTTAGAATGAGATAAGAAAGATTATCAAGAAAAGAAAAGGTAATATGTAGGAAAAATATGGGGTTCTAAGGAAAAAGTGGCTCTTAAAGAATGACAACAACAAAAACTATGGTAGCCTGTGGCCATTTAGTGTGGAGGCAAATGTATTTACACCTACTTAGCTTCTATGGGCATCACTGAGTCATAGCAAAGTAAATAAATCATAGTCACCATGAAAATAATGAGTCAATTAGGTTTGATACACTTTCTTTAAAAGATGGAAAAGTTGTAACACATTTAAGAATATATTTTGGCATTCAAATGGATATCCCTCAGTCATGCTCTAAATTTCCTAGTTGTAACTAGTCACTTATGATGGTTGATAGATAACACATAACAGGAATGGATGTCTCAAAGTATTTTGCGATTAATGAGTCATTTCTTCAGTTGGAAGTTCCTTCTCTCTGAATGCTATGATATTAGACCATATTCACAGTATCAGGTTCAATACGGATCCACATTTTGTGGAGTCTGAAGATTATACAATTCAGAGCCTTCTTTAAGAAAAGAATGCATAAGTATAAAAGGAGGAACGAAAAATAATATTTTAAATTTAAAAATCACAATAAATTACAAAAATTCCCAAGTACCAGACATCACCAAATCCAGAAAAATACCATGATTTAAAAAAAATTAATTAACTGCCTAATATACCTTTACAATACTTTTAAAAATATGTTTTGGCTGCATACTCTTTGATTTCTTCTTCATCTGAAAATGATTTTGTCACATTTTGTTCTATAGAGTTAACAGATGTTACAGTAGCATGCTTTCTGCTGGCATAGTTGATTGAAATTAGTTTTTCTCGTTGATCGCTTAGAAGAATTTCTTTCCAGTCCACAATTCATAATTGGGAAAGCTACATACATTTTTAAGTCGGCTGTCAAATTTGGGAAAATCTCTACCAAGTTTCTTCTGCATATAAAGAATAAGATGTGGGAGCATTTTGCGCATTCTGGTTCTGGGTCTTTACACTTTAGACATTGTCTACCTCATTGCCTATATACTTCCCCGCTGGGGTCCTGGGGTCCTGAAGTATCAGCATTCATTTGCTGACATTCTTTGGCCTTCCACCTTCATGTCATGACACCAAGTGGCCCAGTTGATGGTAGGCCTTGGAGCAGTCAGAATAGATGTCACTGTTAGATAGGTTATAATGCCCATGAACCACATAAATTCATTCCACTTAACTAACTCAACTTCCCCTTAGCCAGATCCTCAAAATGGCCTGTAACCACTCCAGCGCTTCCAGACACAAGGGGAATTAAGACAGAAGAGAAGTTAGAGTGAAAAGAGACTCTTGAGATTAAAATATTACTTTTGAAACTTTTACAGAATCATAAGACCACCTAGAACACACTTCTAGGACCCCTTCTGCAGGGTTGGAAGGGGCTTGAAGTTTAACTTTCTTGGACTCTGCCTCTGGGTTTAGCTTCGGACACTACCCTTGAGGAGGAGTGTTCACAAACTTGAGCACATTCACAGAGAGGCGGTAACCCAGGACGGGGAAGGGTCAGGACCCTCCGTCATACGATGAGCAGTTAAGGGCCATGCAAAGATCTTGGAAGAGACAGTTCAAGAGGTTCCCAAGTCTGTCTTTAGTACTTGGAGTCCTGTGAGGAGAAAGAAGTATTTTGACTCAATGTAAGGAATCACTTTCTAATGTTAGGCCAGTTTCGACATAGAATTGACCAGCTTGTGAAATACTGAGTTTTCCTTACGGGACTGGTTTATGAAGAGGTTAGATGAGAACCAGTCAGGGATCCTGTGGAGGGGAGACCCAAACTGGGTAGTGGTGGTGAAGGTGGAGGCAGAGTGTGGTATGAAAGAACCTCACCTTTACACACTTTTGCAAGTCTGGGATTTTAGGATGACTTTGCTCTTACTATTATTTGACACCATAGCCTCAGGTTTAATGCTGGATGTATAGATAGTTTTAAAGACAGATGTGGTTCACCTTTTTTTTTTTTTTAAAGATTTTATTTTTCTCCCCAAAGCTGCTGGGTACATAGTTGTGTATTTTTAGTTGTGGGTCCTTCTAGTTGTGGCATGTGGGATGCTGCCTCAGCATGGCTTGATGAGCAGTGCCACATCTGCGTCCAGGATCCTAACCAGTGAAACTCTGGGTCACCGAAGCAGAGCGTGCAAACTTAACCACTCAGCCACAGGCTGGCCCCAAGAGGCTCACCTTTTAAAGTGAGAGAAAAAAGTTTTTTTTTTTTTTTTAAACTTAAGAGAAGCACTAATGATCCATTTTGGCTCTATTTTTATGCTTTTGGTTTAAAGCTAGATTGTAACATAGTGATTAATCAATACAAGGGGTTAAGGGTTGCAGGTGTGGGATTGCTGGGTCTAGAGCAAATTGTACATCGAGAACATCACAGGAGATCTCTCGGGATCCCTATTCTTCCAGTCGGAACAGAACAGGAGTTTTTTTTGCCGGCTGTGTGTGTGTGTGTGTGTGTGTGTGTGTGTGTGTGTGTCATCAGTTCCGTGGAGTGCCATAGCAATGGTGCCTGGGATGGATAGATCCAGGGGAATAATGAGTCAGGGCTTTTTGAGACACGTGACAGAACACAACTGAAACTGACCTGAGGCAATCAAGAGGAGGTGGATTTATTGGCTTCAGGGATGGAGTTCACTTCAGACATATTTGCCTCCTGAGCCTACTTGAAGTTGGCATCCTTCACATGCACTGGTGGTACTTGTGATCACTGGTTTATACTCTTTCAAATTAGTTATCCTGGTTTAAAGGGCTTCTTTTTCTGAACTGATTCAGCAAAAGCCCCAGATTGAGTTCCTGGACCAATATGCCCATCCTAGAAGCAATCACTGTCGTCTGGAATATGATGACTGGGGACAGAGGGTAGGAGGTGTCAGTATTATTCCGGAACTACAAAGACTCGTGGGCGAGGGGGAGGGGTAATTCCCAAAGGAAAAAAGAACCGCTGTTACTACAAAAGACAGAGAGATGGATAATACTGACAGCACATCCTCAAAAATCCCCAAATACAGATACCCATTATTTGGTGGGAGGGAGGGGGAAGAAATGTTTGGGACTTCCTCCATATGGCTATAAAACTGTAAAATCGAGTAAATCTTTCCCATATCCGGACGGATACCATGCAGAGGGGGCAATATCCTCACATTTCAGCGTTTTTACTGTTTCTCCGAAGTGGGACTGAGTCAATAAAGATGCTACAGAAGACGTAAGTAGACAGCTGGAAGTATCGATACAGAAATTTTTAATTTTAGTGCCCTCTTTAGGCAGAGCAGCTCGGCGCGCTTTCAGTAATCCATTTTTAGTCGTGACCACACCCCGTGTAGGTGACATGAGTATTACCGCCTTGCCCTTGCAGTTGGGGAAACCGAGTCATGACACTCCTCCATTCAGCTTTCCGGTGGGATTTAGGAACAGACCTGCCTGCATGACCTCAGAGGGTCTCCTCCTTCCTCCGCGGCGCCTCGCAGAACCCTCATGTCCTTCGGCGTCGCAGAAGGAGAGCAGCTCGGCTCCGCCGCAGCCTCGGGATTCGTCCTCCGCCCCGCAGCACCCGCCCGCTCTCCCGCACCTTCCTCGGGCAGGTCCAGCTGGCCCAGGTTTGGCTGTCCTTTCCGTCCCCCTCGCCCCCGCCTCTCTTCCCCTGGTCCCCGACGTGCAGGACGCTCCCAGCCCGGCGCCCCGCAGGGAGGCGCGGGCCCCTGGCGCGCGGGCGGCTCGTGGGAGGGGCGCCGGGGCGCCGGAGGTGAGCGGGCCGAAGCCTTCGCCCCTGCGGGCCGGGGAAAGGGGGCGGCGGGCGGCCGGCCGGCAGGCGGGGAG